>NC_074686.1:18187619-18512619 GCF_029448725.1 Salvelinus fontinalis
TCTGCATTCTTAACAGCACTATCAAGAAGGCAGGTCCTACAGGCCCTAGTTTTGTCGCACCTGGACTACTGTTCAGTTGTGTGGTCATGTGCCACAAAGAGGGACTTAGGAAAATTGCAATTGGCCCAGAACAGGGCAGCACGGCTGGCCGTTGGAAGTACACAGAGACCTAACATTAATAATATGCATGTCAATCTCTCCTGGCTCTCAAAGTGGAGGAGAGATTGACTTCATCACTACTTGTATTTGTGGGAGGTATTGACTAGTTGAATGCACCAAGTTGCCTGTTTGAACTACTGGCACACAGCTCGGACACCCATGCATACCCCACAAGACATGCCACCAGAGGTCTCTTTATGGTCCTCAAGTCCAGAACAGACTATAGGAGGCACACAGTTCTACATAGAGCCACTACATGGAACTCTATTCCACATCAAGTAACTCATGCAAGCAGTCAAATTAGATTAAAAACAAAACAGATAAAAATACACCTTATGGAACAGCAGGGACTGTGAAGCAACACAAACATAGGCACAGACACATGCATACAAACACATGATAACATATGCACTATACACACACGGATTTTGTGTTGTAGATATGTGGTAGTAGAGTATGGGCCTGTGGGCACACACTTAATATGTTGTGAAATCTGTTGTGAATGTATTATAATGTTTTATAAAATGTATAACTGCATTAATTTTGCTGGACAACCTGGAAGAGTAGCTGTTGGCTTGGCAGTAGCTAATGGGATCCATAATAAATACAAATACATGACAACGCAGGAATTCTGACAGCACACAGGGCTGCAGGCCCAAGGTTGTGGGTTTGCAGACCACTGTGGACAAGAGTAGGGGTTGAAAGATCTATTTTACAGTAAAAACATTGAATGAATCTATCATCTTATTTGCAGGTCCGAGAAAAAAATGACTAATAAAAATGTCATGCAATTCTACTTCATTTGACATATTAGCAGAATATATATTTTTTTAAATCAGGCAAAACACCAAAATTACAGGTTAAGAATGGACAGAGAGATAGGCCTATGTATTCATCTTATAATATTTCTCCAATGACAAATCAGTGTCTTGTTTGCAAAGAAATAGTCCCTGTTTGCAAATAATGAAATCTGAGACATCATTAGGAATCTGAGCATGGCATTTTCAAAAGTTAGGCCTACCTTTCCACCCCAGACAGAGTGGTTCCACCGACGCAGCAAAAATGTAAGCTTTAACTGCTGGCTACTCTTCTTCTGTGGCTTAACCCAACGAGAGAAGGTCACAAGTATTTTCCTAAAAGCTGTCTGGGTTTAAACATCTTCTATTGTACAGAAAGTGAATAGCTTAATCAATTGATAGTGACAGAATGAGATTACTTCCCAAGCAAAGTAAATGTTTTGTCTCCTCAGCTATAAAGGTTGTAGCTCAGCCTCTGAATGTCAAAGAAACTAAACAATGATGTCCCCATGTGCATCGGCGTCAAGTCTTTTCGAAGTATTTTACATCTTGTTTCTAGCATAAAGCATCGCGGACCAAAGTGCTGTTATAGATAACTTAAATAAATCGGATCCATTTTATTTTCTTCTGCCATTTTCTTTAATAAAACGTAGGCCTATGTCCTACCCTTGCAATTTGAGTCTTGGTTTTAACAGCCCTTCACTGACACAGAGTTAAGCAATTTAAGAGTGCATGTTGGGTGGAGGAATTGACCGACAAATCTATGAATATAGCAGCCTATAGCCTAATTTTGCCTGTCAAACAGGTAGGCCTAACTGTGGTGGTAGCCATGCTGGTTAAGTGTGCCTTAAATTCTAAATAAATCACTGACAGTGTCACCACCCCCACACCATCACACCTCTTCCTCCATGCTTCACGGTGGGAACCACACATGCAGAGATCATCTGTTCACTTACTTTGCGTCTCACAAAGACACGGAGGTAGGAACCAAAAATCTTTAATTTGGAATCAGATCAAAGAACAGATTTCCACCGATCTAATGTCCATTGCTCATGTTTCTTGGCCCAAGCAAGTCTCTTCTTATTATTGGTGTATTTTAGCAGTGGTTTCTTTGCAGCAATTCAACCATGAAGGCCTGATTCACTCAATCTCCTCTGAACAGTTGATGTTGAGATGTGTCTGTTACTTGAACTCTGTGAAGCATTTATTTGGGCTGCAATCTGAGGTGCAGTTAATTGCTGATTTCTGAGGCTGGTAACTCTAATGAAATAATCCTCCACAGTAGAGGTAACTCTGGGTCTTCCTTTACTGTGGCGGTCCTCATGAGAGCCCGTTTCATCATAGCACTTATTGTTTTTTGCAACTGCACTTTAAGAAACGTTCAAAGTTCTTGATATTTCCCGTATTGACTGACCTTCATGTCTTAAAGTAATAATGGATGGTTGTTTCTCTTTGCTTATTTGAGCAGTCCTTGCCATAATATGGACTTGGTATTTTACTAAATAGGGCTATCTTCTGTATACCAACCCTATCTTGTCCCAACACAACTGATTGGCTCAAACGCATTAAGAAGGAAAGACATTCCACAAATGAACTTTTAACAAGGCACACCTTTTAATTGAAATGCATTCCAGGTGACTACCTCATGAAGCTGGTTGAGAGAATGCCAAGAGTGTGCAAAAATGTCGTCAAGGCAAAGGTGGTTACTTTGAAGAATCTCCATGATTGAGTGGACACAAAACCGTCAGTTATATGGGCCAAGTCTTCTAGCATATGCTCGATCTATAGACATATAGCTTATAACGTCACAAAAAAAATGTGCGCGCTTCAATGGGGCAGAAGGCCGTGTGTTGTCATTCTGGATGGCCTGATGGCCAACAACGACAAGAAGCTGCCATGCGGGGAATCTTAGGTGACCCGTTTCAGCAAGTTTTATATTGTTGTTGATACCATGTCTTGTTTTGAGTTGTTTTGACTGATGTCATGTCTACGCTAATATGACAAAAAAATTCTAGCTAACTAACCAACAACTGTATCAATGTATTTGAGAGACAAGTGCTCATTGTGCAAGTGTATTTGTTTTCAATAAACATTGTAGACGAAATATACATGTTGTCAACAATCTAAGCCAATCCTGTCAGTTTTGCTCCATAGTTGTGCACACGTTGGTGTTGTTGCTAAACAACCAACCTGTCTATGGCATAACACGGAACTCGTCTGAAACCATACTCTGATGTGGCCAATTTATTTTACTGTGCCCACTGTAGTAAATTGTGAAGTTGGAAAAGTTAGACAATTAAGCTAAACATATGTAGTGAGTAATTTTTTTTCTACTCTGTGTGACATGCCATGGCAAAATGGGGTTTAATGAAGAGGGAGAAAAGATATTTGCTCCAGTCATGAATCTCTTGACCATGAGTCTCTTTTCACTCTCAACGGGTGTGGAAATCAGACTGTAACGGTGGTCCTCCTCCTCTTCAACCGAAGAGGAGGAGTAGTGATGGAACCAAGGCGCAGCGGGTTGTGAACACATAATTTATTTAAAGAAAAGACGAAAAACACGAACTTCACTATAAACTAACAAAACAACAAACAGAGTAGACAGACCTGGACGACGAACTTACATTAAACACGAAGAACGCACGAACAGGGAAAATAGACTAACCAAAATGACGATGTACAAAACAAACCGAACAGTCCTGTATGGTGCGACAAACACTGACACAGGAGACAACCACCCACCACGAACACTGTGAAACAACCTACCTAAATATGACTCTCAATTAGAGGAACGCCAAACACCTGCCTCTAATTAAGAGCCATACCAGGCAACCCTAAACCAACATAGAAACAGACAACATAGAATGCCCACCCAAACTCACGTCCTGACCAACTAACACATACAACAAACGAACAGAAATAGGTCAGGAACGTGACACAGACAGTTAAATAGTTACATAAGCAAGTCTTCAAATGCTATTAAAGGTAACATAAAACATTTTATTACAACAAATGACTGCTGAAATCAAAGCCTTTGTTCATCTACTGACATCTCTTTCACACTCTTTCACACCTGAACCACTACAATACGTCCCGCAGCAGTAACCACATGGCTTCTTTAATGTATTCTTTGTTTAACGCAGATAGAAGGTGCTTTCATGGTCAGGGACTGTGCTAACTTACACATAGTCATGAGACTCAGGCTGCGTTAAATCGGGTTGATCCGCTAACACAGCAAAACTGTAAAAGAGAAAACGCAACATAAGGACTGGTGAGAGATATAACAGGATGAGGGCTGGTGAGAGATATAACAGGATGAGGGCTGGTTGAATTTGATATACTGCAGTCACATGTCTTAAATGATGTCATGTACAGTACATGCCCTCTGCAGAAGTAAGAGAAAGTACCTGCTATTCCGCCCACCCCACAACACACAGACATAGTCTGTAGCTACTTGCCTGGTTAAACTCTATGGGGCCAGTTTCGCACAGACACAGATTAAGCCTATTCCTGGACAAAAATTGATTTTCAGTGGAGAATTTCTAGATAAGCTTTTTATTCCAGGACTAAACTACACTAGGCTTAATCCATGTATGGGAAACTGGCTATTAACACATTTTCTGTCTGGATCATAGTAATGAAAGAGTCTATCTATGACCAGAATACACTTGGTTCTCCTTTAAGAAAATTTGAAGATAGAATCAAAACATCTTGGGCAAGATCGTTAACAAATGTGCACAGAGTTTGTGTGCGTGTGTCCTGCGTGCATGTGGTATATGTGTGCACATATTTGTGTGTGGACTTGCAGAGGCCTGCAGAGCAAGACTGAGCAAACACAGGCCTCCCACACTCGGTGAGGGATCGGAATGTGCTGTTTACTTGAAGCTTCAGCACATCAGGTGAAAAAGAGCAAAACAAGAGACACCACGAGGTTAACTCCCCTCGCAAAGTCTAGCTCCGCCCTAGTTATCTGATAATGACCTCACTGTACTGCTTGATTGTTGATAGCGTTGCAAAACACGCCAGTCAACTGTAATGCAACTGCATTTCAATTAGTTAAAACACACAATTTTGCTCAAAATGATACTTTTTTTACCCTTTAGTATGTGTACTTTACTGTATTTATACATGGGATATTACTATTCAACAGTAAAAGTTCAGAAATGACTGGAGAACGTCTTTAAGCTCTAAACAGCATTGCATGTGCCAGAGAGTTCCCTTACCTCTAAAAGTGCCTTGTAACTCGCAGAGAAATGCCCTTCTCACAATACCATGACACAGTCCCTCTGACCTAGGCTAATAATAGCATCAGTATCAATCATGGCCAGCTGAGCTCTGCTGGTTGTGGCAGTACGGAGCACGGATGTCCCCGCTGTCTCACCATGGGTCAGGGTTGAGTTGCCTCAGTGTCAACTTGTTGACATGGGCTTGGCAAAGGAACAGAATGACGATATGTCACTGATTGGCCCTCTTAAATGGTAGAGAGAAGCTTTAATGAAAGGAATAAAGAGGTTACAGAGCATGGAGGGTTTTGACAGGACGTCAGGGAAACAGGCCTGGAAGTCCCATGCCACTGTTCTGTAAAATTGTAATGGAAGGAACTATAGGTCTTGAATTAGCCATTTGAGGAAACAAAGACAGATTGATATGATAGTAGACAGACAGATAAAGTGGTTTCCATTGAAAAAAGGGTAGACTATACCTTCAGTTGTTTGAATGACTGCATTACATTACAGGAATTGTTTCAGGACACAGATTTGTCAATGTGGAAGCTGCTCAGATGCAGCTGCTAAGTTTTTGTTCTGGACATCAGAAAAGAAAAACTGGAATCCTACCAAAGGAAAGGTCAGGGATTGTGTGACTAGAACTCTATAAATCACTCAGACGGAGTGTGACGTCATCAAGGCCTGGACGGAAGAAAACCAGTCCCTTTAGCCACACACTACTGACCTTGCGTTGTTCCGAGTATTCCACTCTGTTATGGCTAACGACTAAATTTCAGCATATTGTTGTTTGGATTTTCCATGTACTCATCCAAAATCATTTATATGGCTATGTCCTGCTTTGTTGTCATGGATACTGCATATGCTCACGGATACCAATGGCTGTAAACTGCTTCCGATTTGGTTTGATAAGATGGAGTATGCTTCACTTCGCTATGTGTGATGTAACAACTCTTCAAAGGGCAATGGCACATCAATCTTCAGAGGTCTGACCCTCAAAATACAGTTACACTTACGTCGATATCATTGTACTTCCAGTCTCTTCCTATTAAAGATGGCACGTAATGGTATCTTTAGCTTAGTCCTACATCCATGACATTACATTCATAACCCTTCAGCAATGTGCAATGTCCAGATCCACCTCAAAAAAGGTACAGTATGTAAAATATGGCAATGATTTAAAATGACTACGTATTACACAGCACTAAAGCTGATAGATAACATGGTGCCTTGATAGGTCTATGCCTTATGGGTGGCAATAACATCAGCATTGACTACCTCATTCATAAGCATTAAAGGTTAATGATCTGCTGCTCTTGAGGAAGTACACTGCCATCAATGAAAGTTCTATCTAGGGCACAGACACACACATAGGTGGTGTTGACAGCTATTAGGGCTTCATCTCTCCCAGGCTGTTCCCATGGCCGACTGTTAATGCATAGAGTAATTGGTTGAAAACACGAAGGCGAAAAGTCATCATGAGAACTGGGGACGAGGCCTTCATAGGATCAGTGATTCCTCTATAAAGAACATAAAACCCTTTGATGTTGATAATATAGTAAGTAAGAAACTGAATCAGTACAACATAGTCATGTAATAACCTATAAATAAAGGCTATGTGTTATTACATGTCCATAACAGAGGAAATATGAGAAACATAAGAAAAGGGGAAAGTGTCAAACCGGTTTTACATCATATGTCCTGTTTATAACAACAATGAGGTGTTTGATTAGAAATGTGATATATATTATATGTAATTCAACCTTGGCAAGAGTAAACACTAATATTTTCTTTGCTTGTTGAAATAAGAGTGTGCAGTCTCAGGGTAGCAAGCCCGTGTCAACGACATAATCCCGAGGAAGCAAAAGCTGTAAAACAAACCAACATAGGATGTACAACATTGACCCTCCCACAGTCAGGGTCCATCCGGAAAGGAAACGCAATTAAATGGCTTGTTCTGCAAAGTGGTTTGTTGGCCTGTAGTCTCGTGGCAGTCAGGAGACATGAACACGTCACACCAAATCAGCATAGGAAAAAAGGGCAAGACGACCACGTCTGCCCCTTTAACAGCATCAACTGATTACAGGACATAAACATTGTAATCCAACGGTGGCTTGATGGCTTTCACATGAACCTGAAACCCTATTTTTAGATTTGTTTATTACACTTAGTTCAGTTTATCGTACAGAGTAAGATAAGTAAAGTAGGAGGAAACATGCGTTAAATCACCAGAGGCTGTGTTCATAAAATGGCAGAGGTCACGGTGTTCCATTTCTTTTTTTTTCTCTTCTTTTTTTTTTCTTTTTTTAAACCAGTCACAAGACAGAGTCTATCAGATTAAAAAGACATTGGCTGTGAGCCAAATGTACCCAACAAGAGGTACTTTTTTTGTCAGCCCCACAAAACTTCAGATTTATGTTTTTTGAAGCCATGACATCATAAGAGAAAGCAAAACTTTAAGTTAATTGGGAAATGAGCCGATGCCTCTTGACGAGCAAGAATCTCTCTGATTTGAATCACTATATAAAAAAGACATGACACTGGCCGCCAGTTATTTCTATCCTCACAGTTAGACAGAGTATCAAACAATTAACGGCACAAATTGGTTCACTGTCATTTGGAGCTGTTGCTCCGGGCCCATATGGGGCTAACTTTGCTGTGGCCAAAGTAGAAGACCTCATATTTTAAGCGCAGTGCTAGACATCCAAGTCAGCCTGTGGCCTGAGGTATAAGATGTAGGGCTCAACTAAGAGGTCAGGAGTTCTAGTGCAGAGTAACGGCTCTCGGTTAACCTGTGATACTCCCTTTCTATAGGTATGCCTGGCTAAAGCTGAATTCATAGTTCACTGCCAGAGCTGCAATAGTACGGTAGCCCATTAGGACATAAATAAGAGCATCATTAAATTGACTCTTACGAGGTTCGGACAAGGGTAGTAATGGTCCGACAGACAATTGCGTCTGTTTCAAGCTTTTCTCTCCATTCCTACTGTTAGATTAGGGAAGAATAGATTAATGGACAGACCAGAGCATCAAGAACCTACACAATGGCATCAGTAAACTTAGGTTTGGGCACACTCCGTAAGAATCACATTGCTGTTATCCTCCTGTCGTCCTCCTCTTCCTCTCTCCTTCTGCTCAGCTCTCCCTGGCTGGAGTGACACCATGGGAAGTGGTGACCCTCTCATTGGTGCACCCTCTCATTGGTCCAATCCTATTTTTTGTTTTACTTACTGCGTTCTAGCAGTGCCCCTATATGTATCCCCTCTTCCATCCTCTACTTTCATCTGTCTTGTTTTAGTAGTGTGGTGGAAACCTGCGCCATGTTGTGTCACCTGAAAGGCGGGGTCAGAGCTTGGTGACCTGGGGGTGATGACGTAGAATGAGAAGGCTGAAATCGGATAAGCCCATCCGGTCATCCCGCATGCTACCAGGACTGGCTTAGCCTCTAATGGTGGAAGAAGCATCCAATTGGGCCAGCGCAGTGATTGGATGACCAGCGGTGATGACGCTCAAAAAAGATGGTGTTTTTATTGGATGGCCACCTGTGAAAAGAGCCTCTGGGAGCCAAAAGATGAGCTGCGAGACTAGCTGTGGCATGTGCGTGAGTCTGTGCACTTGACCTGGCTGAGAAATCTTGGAAAGTACAGGCACTGGGGAACATAGGTACTAACACGTTACACTAACACGCCATCTTTGAATGTACAAAAATTCGACTATTAACCTTATAGTTGTGAATGTGTGCAAACATACTGGTTAGTGTTCTGCATTTACACTAATGACGAGTAGCTACTCAGTTCTTCTTCTTCAGTTCCTCAACCTAAACGACCATTACCTCAGTTCAAATCAGTCAATCTCCACTGTTTTAACCATGGTAACAAACCGCACCTTGGTCAGAACTAATCTCTCATTACAGTGGATACAGATAAGGGTAGTCAAGGCAAAAATCTTATTGATTAGTGATGAGCTCCTCCATGCATGACAGGTGCTTGGGAACCTAACCCACTTGTGTTACTCAGCAGAACTCAGCTGGGTCAGCCAGGCAGAAAACAAAAGCTCTAAACAGGCTAACATTGCAGAACTAGCCTAGAACCAAAGGGATTCTTTGATTAGTCACATACAGACTGGATTTAACCTTAATCAGGGTTGAGGCCATTTCCAGTAATGCTAATGTAAAGATATTCCCTTACTGTTAATGCTTAACTGTAATTACCTAGTATTTACATTTCTATGTCTTTGGGTGTCATTGAAAACACAATGAGGTACTGTCTACTACCAGGACCAACCAATTCTGTTGACATAGTTGAAGTAGCTAATTACACAACATTTCTGCAGTCCTACCAATTGGGGTTTGATATATAAAACACTAAGCATGTGATTAGGCCAATAAATATACACAGTTTACAAAACATTAAGAACACCGTCCTAATATTGAGTCAGACCAGAACAGCCTCAATTCGTCGGGGCATGGACTCTACAAGGTGTCGAAATTGTTCCACAGGGATGCTGGCCCATGTTGACTCCAATGCTTCCTACAGTTGTATCAAGTTTGCTGAATGTCCTTTGGGAGGTGGACCATTCTTGATACTCACAGGAAACTGTTAAGCGTGTAAAACCCAGCAGTGTTGCGGTTCTTGACACAAACCGGTGTGCCTGGCACCTTCTACCATACCTCGATCAAAGGCACTTAAATATTTTGTCTTGCCCATTCACCCTCTAAATGGCACACACACAATCCGTCTCAATTGCCTCAAGGCTTAACGCTTCTTCTTTAACCTGTCGCCTCCCTTCATCTACACTGATTGAAGTAGATTTAACAAGTGACATCAACAAGGGATCATAGCTTTCACCTGGATTCACCTGGTCAGTCCATATCATGGAAAGAACATGTTTTGGATACTCTGTGTATGATACCAGACATTCAGTTTGTGCCACTACTCCAATGCTACAATAGGAAGTACAAATACAGGGTGTCCTTTCATGTTGTCCAGGATTTCATGTAGATCTTTTGTGCCAAAAAACAAAACACACACACACATCGGATTGCCCTTGTCAGTCTCATTATCAATGATTGTACCCACTGTTTAACAAGAGAGACGTTCACCCTAACCGCCATAAAGTTGACGGTAGCTTATGAACACCTGTGCACTGCCACGCAGACAAACATACGGTGTGCTGAATGAACAGAATGGAAGAAACATGAAGGACACAATAACAAACTTCTTCAATGTAACAAATAATTCAAGTGAACCTCAACTACAGCTAGAGTTGGTTGCTCCTTCGTCCTTGTATAGACATATCTACTGATATTGTAGCAAATGCATTTCTTCCGATTACATATGCTGGTTATTACTTTAAGTAAAGAAAGAGCAACATGTGTTGCATAACCTCACATTGTTTCCGTGGTTGGCGGGAGAAAGTGAGACAAACAACAAGTTCCCCTCCTATGAACTGTTTTGAACATGGCTCAGAAGAGTATACTGCCCCCATGCAGATTATGGTGGAATTGCACCATCAGATACAGATTTGACTGAACAAGCATTGTACAAATCTACTACATCTGATCAGAGGTTGCAAAAATGTGTTGTCTTAGTCACTTGCTAAGGAAAGCAGTCGTGATAGAAAAGATAGGGAAGTATTGCAGCCACACAATATTGTGCCATATCCTTAGGAAAACACAATGACACATTGAATGAAACAGTCAGATGCATTGCACTATCACACTCTTAACAAGCACTTTCCATTGCGTGTCCCTATACACAAGTTTGATGAGTCTATTTTTTCTAAGAGTTCATTTTCTCTGCAGACACCCACCCATCAAAGGTTTCAGTAGAGTACACAGCACACAATGTTCTAGCTATGTTCTCTCCCACCATAAACAAAAGGCAAAACGCAATACCACTTCCGCCCTTAAAGAGGAAACGCGATATTGCTCAACTTTTTTTTTAGCATGCCTTACTGCACTGTTAGGCTTGCATCAATAACCACCAATTCTTTTCACAAATGTTTTGAGATAGCACCCAAACATAAACCCAGTAGAAGACACTGACAAAATGGACTAGCATGGTAGGGGACAGAGGGCAACAGGGACAAACCTATATACGGTTCAAACACTAGGTTGTGGACAAAGAAATAAGTGTGTGCCCTTGTAAAAACCGGAGGATGTCGCTTGTTGTGAAAAGGGGTGCCAGCACTATGGCCACAGGCCATTCCACTCCATAAGGCTGACATTCTTGTAGGCAGTTCAAATGTAGGGGCTGTCGAGAGCTGTAAATTGTCGCCTGCTTGGCCAGACACTAGAATCCTCTCTGGTTACGTCCCATGACCCTGATTCAAGGGGGAGCAGCATGGCTCGATTCCAGAAAGTGGGATACCCATGGAAGGAGTGTGGTGAACAAGTCCACGGTCATGTTCATTCGGGACACGCAACAGAAAATATTTTGCCACGGAAAACAAACGTTTGTGTTGCTCTCAACAACCCAGTTACTCCCTTTTTGTTTGGTGCCAAATTAACACAGCCTTGTTTTGAAGGAGCATTCTGTGATTTTGACGACAAACTCTTCAGAATCAGTCAAGAGGCTGTTTGTCCTCGTCTATTTAGGTTAAATCTCAAATTGGGTAATAATGTAATCAAAATAGAATCTCTTCTGTATTGACAGTGGATAAAATGCACAATAAAGTGATGAAACTGAATTGGTGACATTTAATCATAAACTTCAATGCCATTATTTCCCTCAATCAAAAGAGTTACATGAGTCAAAGATGACAACAGTTTAATCCCCAGCAGTATTATAACTGCAGAACCAACTCAGCGAAGATCATAGGATGAGTTTTATGGAATACATTTTTCACCTTTGCATGCACAGAGCCCCTGATAAAGCGGTGTTTCACTCTAAAACAAATGGTGTCCAGAACAATCCTGTGCAATCTATAGACAACTGTGCGTGGGTCACACATGTATAGTATACCGTCTTCCCACGTAGAAAAACACGTTGCACAACGAAGAGTCATTCGGCAGAAAGAGCAGATGAGATATGCAGGTGTGTAAACAGAACTCATGGTGGTGTGACCAACCGACAAAGGAGCACCGTCACCTTCACTCCTTCTGTGTATGTGACAGTAGGTGGGGCTGCCACCATGAATAGAAAGGCCCACAGAGCTTTGCCTTTGTTTACTGCTGGCTGTGGCTCTATGGTTCCCATACTGAACTTATGAATGTGAAGGCCGCCCGCTCAAGCTCTATGCATTGAGTTGACAACAACAGGAGGGGACATCTTTGCTAGGGGTTAGGTCTGTGTATGCGAAGGCACACATGAGCTACAGTGGGGAGAACAAGTATTTGATACACTGACGATTTTGCAGGTTTTCCTACTTACAAAGCATGTAGAGGTCTGTAATTTTTATCATAGGTACACTTCAACTGTGAGAGACGGAATCTAAAACAAAAATCCAGAAAATCACATTGTATGATTTTTAAGTAATTAATTTGCATTTTATTGCATGACATAAGTATTTGATACATCAGAAAAGCAGAACTTAATATTTGGTACAGAAACCTTTGTTTGCAATTACAGAGATCATACGTTTCCTGTAGTTCTTGACCAGGTTTGCACACACTGCAGCAGGGATTTTGGCCCACTCCTCCATACAGCCCTTCTCCAGATCCTTCAGGTTTCGGGGCTGTCGCTGGGCAATACGGACTTTCAGCTCCCTCCAAAGATTTTCTATTGGGTTCAGGTCTGGAGACTGGCTAGGCCACTCCAGGACCTTGAGATGCTTCTTACGGAGCCACTCCTTAGTTGCCCTGGCTGTGTGTTTCGGGTCGTTGTCATGCTGGAAGACCCAGCCACGACCCATCTTCAATGCTCTTACTGAGGGAAGGAGGTTGTTTGCCAAGATCTCGCGATACATAGCCCCATCCATCCTCCCCTCAATACGGTGCAGTCGTCCTGTCCCCTTTGCAGAAAAGCATCCCCAAAGAATGATGTTTCCACCTCCATGCCTCACGGTTGGGATGGTGTTCTTGGGGTTGTACTCATCCTTCTTCTTCCTCCAAACACGGCGAGTGGAGTTTAGACCAAAAAGCTCTATTTTTGTCTCATCAGACCACATGACCTTCTCCCATTCCTCCTCTGGATCATCCAGATGGTCATTGGCAAACTTCAGACGGGCCTGGACATGCGCTGGCTTGAGCAGGGGGACCTTGCGTGCGCTGCAGGATTTTAATCCATGACGGCGTAGTGTGTTACTAATGGTTTTCTTTGAGACTGTGGTCCCAGCTCTCTTCAGGTCATTGACCAGGTCCTGCTGTGTAGTTCTGGGCTGATCCCTCACCTTCCTCATGATCATTGATGCCCTACGAGGTGAGATCTTGCATGGAGCCCCAGACTGAGGGTGATTGACCGTCATCTTGAACTTCTTCCATTTTCTAATAATTGCGCCAACAGTTGTTGCCTTCTCACCAAGCTGCTTGCCTATTGTCTTGTAGCCCATCCCAGCCTTGTGCAGGTCTACAATTCTTTCCCTGATGTCCTTACACAGCTCTCTGGTCTTGGCCATTGTGGAGAGGTTGGAGTCTGTTTGATTGAGTGTGTGGACAGGTGTCTTTTATACAGGTAACAAGTTCAAAAAGGTGCAGCTAATACAGGTAATGAGTGGAGAACAGGAGGGCTTCTTAAAGAAAAACTAACAGGTCTGTGAGAGCCGGAATTCTTACTGGTTGGTAGGTGATCAAATACTTATGTCATGCAATAAAATGCAAATTAATTACTTAAAAATCATACAATGTGATTTTCTGGATTTTGGTTTTAGATTCCGTCTCTCACAGTTGAAGTGTACCTATGATAAAAATTACAGACCTCTACATGCTTTGTAAGTAGGAAAACCTGCAAAATCGGCAGTGTATCAAATACTTGTTCTCCCCACTGTACATGCTTAATAATGTGAAACTCATCCTATAACATTACTCAATTTAGGCTACGCTTTTCAGACGTGACACTAGATAACTTGAACTGAAAGCCAAGTAGACTGCAGCAACTATTACTTTGGATGAACTGTACTCCTTTGCTCAGGCTAAACCCCATAACCATAGGCAATACAATGCTAAGTTAACCTTATCTGAAGCAACATGTGCTGCTCAACTGGTTAGTTCATGCAAATTCCTGAGGAAGTTGTGCTGTACATGTCTTTCCACACCTTGGGTGAAAGGAAGTATTTTTTGTATTTAATTAGGCAAGTCAGTTAAGAACAAATTCTTATTTACAATGAGGCCCTCGCCCCGGCCAAACCAGGATGATGCTGTGCCAATTGTGCGCAGCCCTGTGGGACTCCCAATCACGGCCGGTTGTGATACAGCCTGGATTCGAACGAGGGTGTCTGTAGTGACGCTTCAAGCACTGAGATGCAGTTCCTTCGACCACTGCGCCACTCGGGAGCCCACATTGCTACTGTAGGACTACTGTAAATGTTTAAGTCCACAACAAAAACATTTGGTCGACTTAAAGGGATACAAGATTAACTTGTCAATATAATGTCTATGTGTCCAGTACAAAGGAAGTTGAGGTAGTTTTGCGAGCCAATGAGCAATGACTGGAAGTCTATGGGTATCTGCTTTAAAACGTCAGTCAGGGGGCTATGCAGAGTGGGCTTACACACACACAAGCGGTCAATTTGTTGCGCACAGCCTATGCTGACTACAGTTTTCGGTTCCTAAAAAGGAACCAACCCCAGGTCTAGGTCCCAACACTGTAGCAATGGGTATCACTTCCCTTAGCAAATACATGAAAACATATTTCCCCATTTTCAACATGCCTTTGAAAAGGAGAAGCCCTGGAGCCAGGTTGCCCCTAGAGCCTCTAATGAGGGAATCGCAGAGGGAATGCTTAGATTGCAGATACAACCATGCCAATATGTAAGCTAACACTTTTGCATACATGCACATTTTGCATACGTGCACAACGTGACAAGTGCTATGGCTCAAACATAAATACCAAAGAATATCTTTGGCATTTGGTATACCTCCTTGATTTATACCCAGCAGCAGAGGAGATGGAGTGCAGCTGCAGTAGGCTAGTCTGGATCACGTCAGGTCTGTGTGAGGATGATTATGAATCACACAAGGTCTTAACCCACATGTCTACTGAGGGCTTTTTCATTTTTATTTGTTTAACCTTTATTTACTTATGCAAGTCAGTTAAGAACAAATTATTATTTACAATGATGGCCTACCAAAAGGCCTCCTGCAGGGACGGGGGGTAGGATAAAAAAATATTTATATAAATATAGGACAAAACATATCACAAGAGAGACAACACAACACTATATAAAGAGAGACCTAAGACCCAAACCAAATAGCAAGGCAGCAACACATGACAACACAGCATGGTAGCAACACAACATGACAACATGATTCAACACAACATGGTAGCAGCACAAAACATGGTACAAACATTAATGGGGACAAACAGCACAAAAAGTTAAAGACAACAATACATCACGCAAAGCAGCCACAACTGTCAGTAAGAGTGTCCATGATTGAGTCTTTGAATGAAGAGATTGAGATAAAACTGTCCAGTTTGAATGTTTGTTGCAGCTCGTTCCAGTCGCTACCTGCAGCGAACTGAAAAGTGGAGCGACCCACCGATGTGTGTGCTTTGAGGACCTTTAACAGAATGTGACTGGCAGAACGGGTGTTGTATGAGGGCTGCAGTAGACATCTCCGATAGGGGGGAGTGAGGCCTAAAGGGGTTTTATAAATAAGCATCAACCAGTGGGTCTTGCGACAGGTATACAGAGATGACCAGTTTACAGAGGAGTGCAGTGATGTGTCCTATAAGGAGCATTGGTGGCAAATCTGATGGCCCAATGGTAAAGCACATTTAGCCGCTCGAAAGCACCCTTACCTGCCGATCTATAAATTATGATTAAATGAGTAGTAAACAGACTGTCGAGCAGCAAAATAGACATGGTTTTTTATAAAAATTATTATTATTTGAGGGGACGGCTTATATTTGTCCTGTTTCTGTATGTAACAGAAACTCCCCCTGAGACACCTGCAGGAAGTGGGGTCACAGCCAGGGTCACCATTGTCTAGCGTCCCAAGAGCAATTAATGGTAAGTGCCTTGCTCAAGGGCACAGCGACAGATCTTTCAACTTGTCAGCTTTGGGATTCTAACAACCTTTAAGTTACTGGCCCAACACTTTAACCTTGAGGCTACCTGCCACCCCGTTTAAGTGTTATTGATGTTGTTTGGATAGAGAATTTCTCAAAATCCAAATGGTAAGAGAGCAGAAGACGTGTGAGTAAACAAATAAACAATGCCTTTTTTCAAAACTAGTCATGCAATGGAAACTTTCTGCCCTTCGGGTTTTATTTTCACTGCTGACGGCAACATGTTAAACCCTGTTCAATGAAATGGAGGATCACACCATTTCAAAGGTAGAAATAGAAGAAGAAACATTCTGGGAGCTCACCACTATAAATGGCCTTTTACTTGGCAATGGTGAATAACTTTTTTTTTGTGAGCTGCATAACCTACCAACTACACCCAGTGAACATAAACCGCCCCTTGATTTACCTTGGAGTAATATGCCATCTGCTGGCTGATACAAAACACAACTATTTGCTAGGGTTCTTTAAAATGTATTTAGAGAATTAAATTCAACACTTTCAAATGTTCAACTCGCATAACAGAAATTTCACATTACAGAAATAAAATATTTAAAATGAACAAAGGTAATTTTTCGATTAGCTAAGACATTGAAAACTGTAATTAAAAACTTTGATTGTCGTATACACTTTAAAAAACAAAGATTGGTACACCAAGGAATTGTAAAAGCTAAATTACCTTTCTCTAAAACATGCCCTTACTCTAAAAGCCCTATCACTGCAATTGCACATTATTTGTTAATTAAAACCATAAAATCTATTATTAAAGTTATAAAAGGCAACAATGGCCTGTAAATAAATCAGCTCCCATTACTACCTCAACATAGCTGAAGAAAGGGGGACTGTCAGCATGACTAGTTAGTATCTTTGGGACTTTAAACCACCACATACAACAAGTCTGAGTATTCGCTCTAGACATCTACATTGAGCAACTGTTTCCACCAGCAGTCACCACCTTCCATGTCTTGGACCTAGGTTATCAGATAGCAGCATATTGTTCTTTCCATGTTTTAGACTATACCTGTCATGGCTGAATAGCAGCAGGCATTCAATGTCTGTTACCATGGCCAATGACTCCACAAGTAATTAAAATACTGTAACTAAGTCCACAGGGACGATTACTTAAGGCCTCCTCTCCTCGTCTATTTAGTGTTATCAGCACTCTTACGGTCTCTCAGTAAGTAGCTTCGTCAATGTTGTCGTCGCTGTCCCCTCCAAACTCCTCTCCGTTGTCAAAGTAAGACATGATGTAGTCGGTATCCTGGAACGCAAATGAGAAGCAGCGTTTCCATTAGGAAAAACTTGTGAGACCCATGGTAAGACCAGATTTTAATTTGCAAGGGTGCCCCACTGCCAAATGACACCACATATGGAATCGAGTCGGTTGCAATTAATATTGAGCTTTGCGGAGTAATGATAGCCTACCAAGTGAACAATGGCTCTATGCACAATGCACATCTCCTTTGGTCCCGCTGGCTTGTCAACATTCTCTGTTTCAGTGTCGCTTCATTTTCCCACTTGTCTGTACCTTCTTGGTATAGTAGCTAGCTAGTTTAATTTGAGCTGTTTTTAGCATGTTTGACATAGCTATTCAAACATATATTAGAGGAAGGCATCTTACTTAATCAAAATACTCCCCCTTTGTGAACTTGTCTGACATTTCAGTGAGTCCTCATTTGGAGAGGTGAATCGCAAAACCGCAAAACATCATAGAACACTTATGGCCTGAGTTAATACAGCCGTGTCTGTCACAAACTCAATGGCACAGGAAACTGAAGGCCGGAGCCAGTCGATAAAATGTGGCAAGTTTGCAAGCAAGAGCGCGAGCTCAAGACAGACAGGAATAATCGACTGATGATTGAAAGACAACCTGAACCAATCTCCATGCATAGCCAAAGTGACTATAAGAAGATATGGATTTTCATCAGGATATTTTCTGCTGGACAATGTGTCCGGCAATGTTTTTATTTTTGGCTTTTATGGGGGGTTTTTAGCGACCAAAAGACGACTATTATCAGCTAATGGACCTCTGATGAGAAGGTGGGGATTTTATGGAGCCTAAACACACCTTAAACACCGTTTATGCACTTATATATTTTGTGAATAGTATTTGAGTAGCTATTATGATAAACGAGTGTTGTTAGCATCAGTGTTACTCGCCGCCCATTATCTCAACTGGTATTTCACCCATTTTTTTTACCACTAAAACCCTGACCATAACAATCAGGTTCAAAGAGGAGAGGGTTACAAAACGTAAATGGGCCACATCAGTCGTCAATATCCCTTACCTCTTCAAAGTCTTCCTCGAATTCCTCTTCCTCTGCCTGTTCTTCTTCCTCGTTCGTCTTCTTTTTCTCCCCGTCTTCCTCTTCCTCAGAGTTCACCGCCTCTTCTTTCTTTTCGAGAGTCTAAAGGGTGGGAATTTCCACGAAACATCAAAACCAGAGCACGGTATATGCAAATCTCCCTTAATTAGGAGTAACTAAAAGGAATAAATGTATGATCTCTAGCCTTTCGAAGAAAGGTTAGTAATTTTTGTAGTATCCTACCTCCAGCTTGGTGAGAATCTCCTCTTTTCCCACAAGAGGTTTCTTTGGCTGTTTAACTTGGGGTGGATGTCCTAGAAGAGAAGAACAGAACATGAAGGTTAACCGAAAAGTAAATAAATAAAAAAGGAGAACAGACATGGCAACAAATGGCACAAGACAGAAGTATGGCCGTAACTACATATGAGAACACAGAGGTCAGAACCTCGTGAATTTTTTTCTAATAAATGTATCTATATATATATATCTATATCTCTAAATCTGTATATATATACACAGTTGAAGTCGCTTCTAATAAATGTATCTACATAGATATATATATATAGATAGATATATATATCTATCTATCTATCTAGCTCTATATATATACACAGTTGAAGTCGGACGTTTACATACACTTAGGTTGGAATCATTAAGACTCGTTTTTCAACCACTCCACAAATTTCTTGTTAACAAACTACAGTTTTGGCAAGTCGGCTAGGACATCTACTTTGTGCATGACACAAGTAATTTTTCCAACAATCGTTTACAGACAGATTATTTCACTGTATCACAATTCCAGTGGGTCAGAAGTTTACATACACTAAGTTGACTGTGCCTTTAAACAGCTTGGAAAATTCCAAATAATGATGTGATGGCTTTAGAAACTTCTGATAGGCTAATTGACATCATTTGAGTCAATTGGAGGTGTACCTGTGGATGTATTTCAAGGCCAACCTTCAAACTCAGTGCCTCTGCTTGACATCATGGGAAAATCAAAAGAAATCAGCCAAGATCTTGGAAAAAAAAATGTAGACCTCCACAACTCTGGTTCATCCTTGGTAGCAATTTCCAAACGCCTGAAGGTACCACGTTTATCTGTACAAACAATAGTACGCAAGTATAAACACAATGGGACCACCAGTCATCATATCGCTCAGGAAGGAGACGCGTTCTGTCTCCTAGAGATGAACGTACTTTGGTGCGAAAAGTGCAAATCAATCCCAGAACAACAGCAAAGGACCTTGTGACGATGCTGGAGGAAACAGGTACAAAAGTATCTCTATCCACAGTAAAATGAGTCCTATATCGACATAGCCTAAAAGGCCGCTCAGCAAGGAAGAAGCCACTGCTCCAAAACTGCCATAAAAAAGTCAGACTACGGTCTGCAACTGCACATGGGGAAAAATATTGTACTTTTTGGAGAAATGTCCTCTGGTCTGATGAAACAAAAATAGAACTGTTTGGCCATAATGACCATCCTTATGTTTGGAGGAAAAAGGGGGAGGCTTGCAAGCCGAAGAACACCATCCCAACCGTGAAGCACGGGGGTGGAAGCATCATGTTGTGGGGGTGCTTTGCTGCAGGAGGGACTAGTGCACTTCACAAAATAGATGACATCATGAGGAAAGGAAAATTATGTGGATATATTGAAGCAACATCTCAAGACATCAGTCAGGAAAAGTTAAAGCTTGGTCGCAAATGGGTCTTCCAAATAGACAATGACCCCAAGCATACTTCCAAAGTTGGTGCAAAATGGCTTAAGGACAACAAAGTCAAGGTATTGGAGTGGCCATCACAAAGCCCTGACCTCAATCCTATAGAACATTTGTGGGCTGAACTGAAAAAGCGTGTACGAGCAAGGAGCCCTACAAACCTGACTCAGTTATACCAGCTCTGTCAGTAGGAATGTGCCAAAATTCACCCAACTTATTGTGGGAAGGTTGTGAAAGGCTACCCGAAACGTTTGACTCAAGTTAAACATTTAAAGGCAATGCTACCAAATACTAATTGAGTGTATGTAAACCTCTGACCCACTGGGAATGTGATGAAAGAAATAAAAGATTAAATAAGTCATTCTCTCTACTAATATTTTGACAATTCACATTCTTAAAAAAAAGTGGTGATCCTAACTGACCTAAAACAGGGAATTTCTACTAGGATTAAATGTCAGGAATTGTGAAAAACGGGGTTTAAATGTATTTCGCTAAGGTGTATGTAAACTTCCGACTTCAACTGTGTATATATATTAGAGGTCGACCGATTAATCGGAATGGCCGATTAATTAGGGCCGATTTCAAGTTGTCATAACAATCGGTAATCGGCATTTTTGGACACTGATCATGGCCGATTACATTGCACCCCACGAGGAGACTGCGTGGCAGGCTGACTACCTGTTATGCGAGTGCAGCAAGGAGCCAATGTAAGGTGCTAGCTAGCATTAAACGTATCTTAAAAAACACCACCGAACATAATCACTAGTTAACTACACATGGTTAACTACACATATTATTACTAGTTTATCTAGCTTGTCCTGCGTTGCATATAATCGATGCGGTGCCTGTTAATTTATCATTGAATCACAGCCTACTTCGCCAAACGGGTGATTTAACAAGCGCATTCGCGAAAAAAGCACTGTCGTTGCACCAATGTGTACCTAACCATAAACATCCATGCCTTTCTTGAAATCAATACACAAGTATATATTTTTAAACCTGCATATTTTGTTAATATTTCCTGCTAACATGAATTTCTTTTAACTAGGCAAATTGTGTCACTTCTCGTGCGTTCTGTGCAACAGAGTGTGGGGGAATATGCAGCAGTTTAGGCCGCCTGGCTCGTTGCGAACTGTGACGACTATTTCTTCGTAACAAAGACAGCCAACTTTGCCAAACGGTGGATGATTTAACAAAAGCGCATTTGTGAAAAAAGCATAATCGTTGCACGAATGTACTTAACCATAAACATCAATGCCTTTCTTAAAATCAATACACAGAAGCATATATTTTTAAACCTGCATATTTAGTTAAAAGATATTCATGTTAGCTGGCAATATTAAACTAGGGAAATTGTGTCACTTCTCTTGCGTTCATTGCACGCAGAGTCAGGGTATATGCAACTGTTTGGGCCGCCTGGCTCGTTGCGAACTAATTTGCCAGAATTTTACGTAATTATGACATAACATTGAAGGTTGTGCAATGTAACCGGAATATTTAGACTTATGGATACCACCTGTTAGATAAAATACGGAACGGTTCCGTATTTCACTGAAAGAATACACGTTTTATTTTCGAAATTATAGTTTCCGGATTTGACCATATTAATGACCTAAGGCTCGTATTTCTGTGTGTTATTATGTTATAATTAAGTCTATGATTTGATATTTGATAGAGCAGTCTGACTGAGCGGTGGTAGGCAGCAGCAGGCTCGTAAGCATTCATTCAAACAGCACTTTCGTGCGTTCGCCAGCCGCTCTTCACAATGCTTCAAGCATTGCGCTGTTTATGACTTCAAGCCTATCAACTCCCGAGATTAGGCTGGTGTAACCGATGTGAAATGGCTAGCTAGTAAGCGGGGTGCGCGCTAATAGCGTTTCAAACGTCACTCGCTCTGAGACTTGGAGCAGTTGTTCCCCTTGCTCTGCAAGGGCCGCGGCTTTTGTGGAGCGATGGGTAACGATGCTTCGAGGGTGGCTGTTGTGGATGTGTTCCTGGTTCGAGCCCAGGTAGGGGCGAGGAGAGTGACGGAAGCTATACTGTTACACTGGCAATACTAAAGTGCCTATAAGAACATCCAATAGTCAAAGGTATATGAAATACAAATGGTATAGAGAGAAATAGTCCTATAATTCCTATAATAACCTCAACCTAAAACTTCTTATATGGGAATATTGAAGACTCATGTTAAAAGGAACCACCAGCTTTCATATGTTCTCATGTTCTGAGCAAGGAACTTAAACGTTAGCTTTCTTACATGGCACATATTGCACTTTTACTTTCTTCTCCAACACTTTGTTTTTGCATTATTTAAACCAAATTGAACATGTTTCATTATTTATTTGAGGCGAAATTTATTTGATTGATGTATTATATTAAGTTAAAATAAAAGTGTACATTCAGTATTGTTGTAATTGTCCTTATTACAAATTTTAAAAAAGTACAAAATTAAATCGACCGATTAATCGGTATCGGCTTTTTTTGGTACTCCAATAATCGGTATCGGCGTTGAAAAATCATAATCGGTCGACCTCTAACACACACACACACACACACACACACACACACACACACACACACACACACACACACACACACACACACACACACACACACACACACACACACACACAATTGAGCTCAGATGCATCCTGTTTCCATTGATCATCCTTGAGATGTTTCTACAACTTGATTGGAGTCCACCTGTGGTGAATTCAATTGGACAGGATTTGATTTGGAAAGGCACACACCTGTCTATATAAAGGTCTCACATTTGAAAGTGCATGTCAGAGCAAAAACCAAGCCATGAGGTCGAAGGAATTGTCCGTAGAGCTCTGAGACAGGATTGTGTCGAGGCACAGATCTGGGGAAGGGTACCAAAAAATGTCTGCAGCATTGAAGGTCCCCAAGAACACAGTGGCCTCTATCATTCTTAAATGGATGAAGTTTGGAACCACCAAGACTCTTCCTAGAGCTGGCCGCCTGGCAAAACTGAGCAATCGGGGGAGAAGTGCCTTGGTCAGGGAGGTAACCAAGAACCAGATGGTCACTCTGACAGAGCTCCTCTGGAGAATAAGGCTGTAAGGTAACAAAAAGTGGAAAATGGGAAGGGGTCTGAATACTTTCCGAATGCACTGTATATACTGAGTATAGCTGGATGTCCTTTGGGTAGTGGACCATTCTTGATACACACAGGAAACAGTTGAGCGTGAAAAACCCAGCAGCGTTGCAGTTCTTGACACAAACCAGTGCGCCTGGCACTTACTACCATACCCCGTTCAAAGACACTTAAATCTTTTGTCTTGCCCATTCACCCTCTGGATGGCACACACACACAATCCATGTTTCAATTGTTTCAAGGCTTAAAAATCCTTCTTTAACCTGTCTCCTCCCCTTCATCTACACGGATTGAAGTGGATTTAACAAGTGACATCAATAAGGGATCATAGCTTTCACCTGGTCAGTCTATGTTTATTGTTTTGTATACTTAGAGTATTTTGTAAACAATAAAGATAATTTATTATGGGCCAACATCTAAATATTGCTCCAAGCGTTGATTAAAACTCAGAACGCTTATTTTTTATCTGACAACGTTCTAATTGTGCCTGCCTCTTTGCGAACGAGTGGAATCATGAACAGTGGTTTGTTCGTTATGTTCACCTGCGTCCCCCGGATATGCCTCCTGGATTTGCCTTTTTAGGAGAACATTCACCAGTCTCTCAAAAGGCTAACTCCACTCTCTCGTGGCACAGGCCTCACGAGGGCCTGAGACGTGAAACAAACTACCCCAGCCCACAGTCAGTTCAAATAAACAAGAAGAGATGCTGTTTAAAGTGCGTTTGTGAGATTTCGGACAAAAGGCAATTTTAAAACCGTCTCGCGACTCTGTTCGTATCTACAGACATCCCCCAAAAAAGACTCTCGGATAATGCACAACTGGTAAATAGTCACTTATGTCAGTCAGTTAGCTGGCTAGCTGCCGGCAGAGACTTATATTGCAGTAACGTTGAAGGTCTCTGGCTAGTATTACTTAGCTTCTTACTTCATCCTACCTCAGCAGGAGCAAACGATACACCAATACGTTCTCATAATAGGTTTCCTTTACAGAGAGTAGGCTACTGAGACTGACAGTGATGTGGGCATGTGGCACTCAGTGTTGAGGCTGAGGCAGGCTGCAATTCATGCAGGAGGTAGCAGAGGAGAGAGAGGAAGCAAGCAGAGAGAGAAGTTACTACAGTGCTTCCTAAACTTGGGCCTCAGAAAATCTGTACTTATCTTATCAAACAAGATAAGAACTTACAAAAAGTATGATATGTTTGAATATGAACATCTTCACATGGCCTATCTTCCCTATAGGCCTAGATTAACATGCAAACAAAGTTGTAAAATGCCATAAGTTTTCATTTCGTCCCTGATGCTACATGTCAGTGTGAACGATTTCTCCCATAACATTACAATTATAAAACTAATAGGCCATGTGTTTGTAGAACGACTGAGGTGAATGAACCTACAGCAGCCAAGTTGAGAATAGCTAGGGTCATTTTTGCTGTTCACCAAATAGCATTTCAACGTTTTTTTTAACGGACCTCACTAAAACTCAAACCCTGGTTACGGCCCTTGACAGAAGGGGTGGGAAGAGGTTTAAAATTGTTTCGCAAGGAATTCAAAGGCCAAAGTAAGTAGCTAAGAAAATATGTTGATGAAAGTTCACTTATTGAGTATCTGGGAAAGAAAATTCTCAATTGAAAACAATACATGGCTTCCACAAAGTTTGAATTCCACACACAAATCTCAAGGCCTTTCAGACAAAGTACTCACTTTTAGCCAGAGGCTTCCTCACTTTAATGCAAAGCTCTTTAGGTAATCTGCTCCAGTCTGAAACAGAACCATAGAAAAAGAGAAACATGTTAACACAGAAAAATACATCATAATGGATCTTATTCACAGTATAAGGAATAATGACACCACAGCACAAGATTAAAAATCAGATAAATTCAGACCAGAAATTGACTTGTCTGGCACCATCTGCTGGACATATACCAACACTGCATCAAAAGAAAGCACCAGAAAAAAGACCGACAGCCTGGCTAGGAGTTGCCACTGAAGACTACTAGCAGCAGGAAAGTGGCACAGAGAACTAAATAGTTTATGAAAGAAACAACTGTTCTGTGATCAGTTGGGTGCAGATTCTAACCCCCAGTATTTCCACAAACCAGCCCATCATCACTCACCTGGGCTCCACTCGATGGCACTGTCCTTGGGCTCTCCGCTCTGGTACTTATCAGAGTAGCGATCGACATCTACAATGGAAACACCAGCATAATTACAACTAACAATGTCCTATTCATATAATACCAGCAAGGGAAAACAAGTATAACACTCCATTACAAAACCTTCTATACCATTTGTCTGACATACATTAACATCCATCATAACTGGGTACTTTTACATGCATTCAATAACCCGATTATTGTGAATACTTTGATAATATAATAGATTGATTTAAACATTTACATGCTTTGCCCTTACAACCCGGTTTACATGGACAGCTGATAAATTGGCTACCTAAAGGGACTTTGAACATTTTTGAAATTTGCCAATCAAAAACAAAGGTTGTATTTCAGCGATCATATACATTTTGGGAAGCGTATTTGATTGAGTTCAGACATATACACATTGTATGTGAAAACTATTTCTAAGATGCATACTTTCGAGTCTTACGAAATTATTTCACGCGCGACAAATGACATAACATAAACTTGCTGTTTTCTTTAAAAGTTTACAAATAACATTAACCATATGACTTTGGAACTTAGCTCAATCACGGTTAATAACATTCTACGATTTCTCCACCCCTTAAAATGAAACTCTGCAATATGACATTACAACGAGCAGCACCGCAGATGTTGCAGATGAGCGCGATGCAAGACAACGCACTCACCGAGTATCATAGAGTAGTTGTGCATGTGCAATTCAATAGCTACAACGTGATAGCTATGGGACCAAAATGGCAGAGCCTCACCCTTCAATGCCCTTGTTTGCGGAAATTGGCCTGATATTGCCGTTTACTTTGTGCATCGCTAACTCTACCTTCAATCCTGTGTGTGCTGGCTTACCTCTTTTGGGAGCGGCCCGTCTGATGTAGAAGGGCAGGGTCTTGTTGGCGGCCCTCAGTTCCTGTTTCAGAGCCAGCATGTACTCCACCTCCTCTCCTGTCTGCAGGGGCACAGGCTGGACTGGCATGGGCTGAGGTTAAGGAGGGGGGACAGATCAAGAGGCTGGGTTGTTATAGCGCCACAACACTAGCACTAAGCAAAGACATTACTACATTTAAATTACTATACAGTATTTCAAAATACTGCAACCCAGTTAGAGGATGGTAGGCAATATTGTGTGTTTAAACCAGTCAGTGTCCATACAAATTATATTGTACCTCAGAGAGAAAAAATGCCTCTAAGAGAAAAACAAAACATGTCTCCATTACATTACTAGTAATATTAGATAACTGTAATTATTTTAATTTTGTGACGCTCAAGACAAGAGCACTATAAGCAACAGTGGCAAGGTAAGTCTAGGCTATGTTACAAGCCCTCCACGTGCACACTCACAGGGAAGAGGGGCGAGGGCTTAAAGGTGGTGGGGGGCAGGCTCTCTCCCCTTCCTATGCCCAAGTCCTCCAGGTTGAAGGTCATCTGACCCCTTCCACGACCCCTGCCTCTTCCAGCCATGGTGATGAGTCTGTAGCTAAATGCATGAAAGAAAACTGATAGTAGCCTAACAAACACAAATGCACATAACAGCCAGTATTGCGGATAACTAACTAGCATTTGAGACAGGGCTCCCAACACTTGGGCCCCAATTTACCTTTGTTTATAGATTGCTAGTAACTAGTCAGGTAGCTAGCACTCAATAACCACATGGGAGTCCATACAGAATAGGAAAGCTAATTACAGTAGCTATTGCATTTCACCCTTGCCCTACTGACTGCTGTATGGGCCTGAGTTCTCGAGAGTTAATTTCACACATGATTACATCACATTTTTTAGCAGGCAAAATATCTAGCTAGCCGTGATATTTTAACTGCCATCCAGTGCAGCATTGTGGTTGTTGTATAGCCAGCTAACTAACATTAGTATTGGCTGGCATTCAAGCTAGCTAGCTATATTTCACCGCTAAGGGTCATTCTGGCATGGTATTGTTTCCACTTAACGTTACCTAAATGGTTTGATAGCGATGAAGCTAACGATTACGCTTGCAGGTTGAGCCTTCTAATAAACTGCAGGCTATAATACTTATGTTGCTTATACTGTAGAACATTCAACATTTTAGGAATAAATCCACACGTGCAGACTGCCGGATGTTTTCAACTGGAGTAAACGTGTGTTCCGTCAGCCTTGAATGTCTCATGAAACATATTCTGTGAGGAATTGTTCCGCCCTACTGCCAAGTACTGATATAGAATGATCGTTTCCAATTTAATCTAGTGTTTTTTAGCAGTTGTGGTGAGCCATATCATAGACAAAAATGTAGTAATTTTTATTAATTCATTCTTCTGTCTGGGCAATAAGGAAAAACAGCCTACAAGACATTGATGCGTTTCTCATTCGCCCCCAAATAGCCCGGCCAGTGCTGCCACCTGATGGCACTATTATTCCTAGCGTATTTTGTTATTTGCCAATGGCTTATGTACAATGATTTACGATTTTTTGAGAAAGTAAGGGTGGGGTGTTTAGTTCGGGGTCAATTCTAGATTTGCCTGTTAGCTTTGTGCTTGTGTTGCTGAAAAGGTTAGACTCTTAAATGGTATGTAATGCCAAATAATTACTTTACATTTCACATCTACCCCTATAGTGACTTCACAGGAAATACTGGGGATATTTCCTTTAACAGAGCACAAGTCACACTACAGAAGTAAATCGTTCCATCCTTTATTAAACACAGCTTGCAAGAGATAAATATTACAAAGTTATTTCCTCCAAAATTAGCTTATTTTTTCAGTCAATGCATAATCATTATTAATCAACTGGCAGTTTTCAAACAGCATCAATATTTTTTTTATTTTTTTTATATATATATTTGAATACATTTAAATATTAAGTATGTGCAAAAGGTCAGGATTTACATTTGAAATCAAAATAAAACAAAAAGGGCTTTTTTTATAGGATCAAAATTCATTTTAATCTTTTCATCCATTCCCCAATGTCCATTCAATTGATACAGATTGAGTCATTATCAATGTCATTTTTTTCTCACAAATGTAATATACAACATCAACATTATGCAATGTTCAAACTGAGGAATTGCAGTTAATTTTATATGTATAAAAAGAAAAGAGTTCAGCATATTCACATCAAATTTAGAAAATGATTTGCAATAAATCCCCCCCTCCCTCCCCTTCAAAAAGTTACCTGTATTTCCAACGATAACTAATATGCCAAGAGTAAATGAAATTATACCAATAAAATAATATAATACATTTGTGTAGCCAGGAAATGTGATCAGTCCTCCATCAGAATGACATCACGATTAGTAAACCCCATAACTAACACTGTCCTGATGGGCAGCTTTATCTGCCTTAAAATGTTTTAGACACAACCCCATTCTTTTTTAACTCACTTATATGGCAGGCAATATACAGTATTGTCAGTTTGATAACGCCATGAAAATTCCCCCAAAACAGATGTTGACCAGAACAAAATGGTGATGAGGGCAATATTTCACTCATCTCCAACAGCTCCTAGCACACTAGATTAAAAACAAAAACTTTTTTTAGACAATTTATATGTTCCAATGGAAAACATGAGCATTACAAAATGTCACATTTTCATATTAATAGAAATATGGAAGAAAGCAAAGGAAATGTACATTTTTTTACTTGTCATTTCAGACATGGGTAGCCCTGTAGTTCAGTACAGAAATTGAAGTCAACAAAACACAGAGAGACCTGTGGATTTGATGACCATCCCGGGGTAGTACTGTCCGTCAGCGCTTTGATCCATGCCACATCCTCACACATGAAGTCTGCATGGGCTCAACCAAAGTAAGAAATACACTGAACAGTGTTGGGTTTCTAATAGAACATACAACAAACATACGTGAACTTGACATTCTTCACGCTCGAAGCCTGTGGAATGGATCTAACTCCATCAGAACAATGACCACTTTTCCAGCAAACACTACTCACTACAACAACAAAAAAATACATCCAGGGAGAAAATGTGTAAAAATAATAATAAGAGAATAATAATCCCATACATTTTGCACATTTGTTACACAATAATACAGTGATCACAAAACGAAATGACAAGCTTCACTATATTCATGGCTTTTTGTTTGCTTTTCTACACAATATACCATTTTTTTTTGAAGGGAGAATAAAAGCTTATGTACAATAAGTCATTATTACTTCTGACCTAGCAAATATCGTGTCATTTTTTATTTCAGTCAATAAAATGTTGTTTAATTATTGTTTTTATTTTTTCTTGAAAACTTAAAACATTACAAACAAAAAAATAACTGAATTGAGACATCAGAAATAGAAGAATGACATTTAAAAACATTTGACATTTAAAAAAAGAAAAAAGATTGGTTGAAATTACCAAGGTGTGTGGATTCATCTATTACAGTCTGCAAGAGAGAGAAAGGATCTTCAATATACAAGTCCAGCTTTGTAGCAAGAGGACATAGGAAAAAAAACGAGACAGCCAAATCAAATATATGATGGGGTGGGTAAGAAAATGTACCCCGACAAACATTTTTTTAATGACATCCTATACTAACCAACCACAAAAGTGGGAATTGATTGACAATTGTATAAGCAACAAAAAAACTCTTCTGAATGTAAACTTCCATTCACATCTACATATTGCACCTGCCAATCAAACCCAAGGTAGTTTCATAATGACTTGGTGTGTGTTCAGTATAAATAACTTTCGAGAACTAGGAAAGGGAACTTGAAATTCCATAGGCCACTGCATGAGTGCACTTGACACACCAAATCTGTGTTTCCAGTGGGCAGAGCTTGTATGCAATCTTCAGACTACTCTGCCGTAGGACTAAATGGAAGCCCGTCATGTCAGGCCTGCCAAACTGCACACACCCAGTGATAGTGGTGTTAACTATCATGAGATTGATCCAAATCAGTAGATTACCTTCTTGGTTCAGCTCCTCATAGCTTCCACTCTAACAGTGTTGGTCATAATCTCACAACCAAACCATACAGGTTGTCAGTGCATAAGATGGTGAAAAACCCCAAACTCTTTCTTGAGGCCAGTGAACAATACAGGTGAGACATTTTTAAGTGCCAATATTATTGCAGTGTTTCCATTGGGTCTTTCGATGGTCCTTTGGCTTTACTTAAGTCTCTCTATGGCCATTGGGATGGTGATGTGCTCTAACCCTTTATTCTATAACCTATTTGACCAAAAACTGACATAATACGCTGTTGAGCCCATGGCCTACAGGGGCAAATGTTTTATGTCATTCAACGGTTGACCTAAACTCCTGATATAGTGAGAGGTGAAATTGCAAAGATAGGTTATAGCAGTAAATATAGCAGTAAATAAAAGCCCGAAAGACTGAAAACTGTGACGCTGAACCTAGCACAAACTAAAAGTCCTGTCTGATCTTCCCAAGACTAGCCATAAACCCCCTATAGCTTCTACACGGACGCACATGTAAAAACATCTCTTATGCCAACCAGACAAACCCCAAACTAATTGAAGATCTGCTGGTCGACCTCTCTCGGAGTAATACTGCACATTTACTGAACACTGCTTTAATGTATTGTATGACATGTAGCAAACTTAACTTCAAAACCAAACCGAAAAACAAACATAGAAAGTGCTGCTGGTGAAATGTGTGTGGCAGTGGTAAAAGAGTGTTGACAGGCGTGAGAGACCATGCTTGTATGACCGATGCCCCAAAGGACAATGGGGGGCAAAAAAAAGGATAAAAACAATTTGGTGTCAGTGCCAGCGTTAACAAACCTGTTCAAATCATTGAAAAGATAAGAGGGTTAACCAATTGAATGTCGTCTGATACAGTCCACATGAACACTCTGGACAATGGTCTCTCTCCCGACTCTCTCGTAGACAATCGGATGACATCCACACCTTGGGGTACCTGGGAATTATAACATTATTACATTTTTAACCTTTTATTTTAATTTTATTCATAATAAGAAAAGTGCTCCTCGAGAATGAGGCATCTCGTGTGCATTGCCTGAACACGATGATTGATCCATCTCTCCCATTTTCTAGATAAATCCATATCAGTCTCCTTTCTCTCAAGCTAGCCATCAATACATAATCCATATAGATATTTGAATAGTTTCAATCTGTTCACTATTTTTTGATAGTTATCGTCTCCTGGGGCAAGTATCTCACAGATACGCAGCCTTTTCTACAGGAGACGGCGAAAAAAGAAAAAAAAAAACTCATCCAAGAAACCCTACAACAACAAGAAAACAAATAAACATGCCACTGCCACCTCCTGCTCGAGTCCTCTCCATTTCCCTCACGGGAACCATAAGGAACAGTTGGGTTTAGAAAGGTTTGAAGTCTCTGCATACTCTGAAAGTGAAGGCATTGAGGGGCAATGGAGAATCTTGGGGGCAGCTTTCATGACCCCATTTTCAGGCCTGTGCCAAGCAGTGAGATGGGACGATACGCCACAGTTCAAAATGGCTGCCAAGCTCCTTCTCTATGCAGACCATGGCCTCCACCGGTGACATGGCAGGTATTTTTTCTCACCGCAAACACCGGTGGACTTTCCTGTGCTTAGTTCATAGATTTTTTAAAACCTATCTGCTCCTTAGTACGTACTTTCTGAATTGTCTCGCTTCCATTAATACTGTGTCAAATAAAAATATGAATAGTGCTTCCTGGTCATGATCCGTCATCTTTGCTGGTCGACTCAAAGCAGGGCAGTCAGTCATTGGACCAGTGTCCAGTTAGATCCGGTTCATTCCACATGATCGCCCTCTTACATAGCGATATGTCCATCTCTTTTGCTGCGTTGAAACTTCACAAGAATCCAATCCATAACAGAAGGTGGCTTTAAACATTTTGAAAACTAAAGAACCATACATATGGAGTGTAGAAGGGGAGTAACTAAAATACAATTATGCCAAAAGAAAAACAATGATATCCTAAAGCAACCCTGCAATAGTCCCCCCCCCCAAATAAATAAAAGTAAAGGTATGAACTGAAAGGCGCTCTACGTAGCATAACAATAAAAAAGCTTAATAAGAGTAATAGTAACTGAAGCGGTAACAGTTATCATAATAATAATATTAACAACGGCAATAATAGTAGTACAAATTATTTGAGAGTCTTCTAAATAATTTTGCTATAGTAAGAAAGTCGAGAAGATGCACTGACAGTTTGGTTGTCTTTTGTCTGGCTGATTGTGTCGTTTCTCAGGCTGATTGTGTCGTTTCTCATGGGTTAGTTTAGGTAGGCACACGGACAGGCACTGCATGCAATGGGGTGGGGGAGGTGGTCTTTTTTTTGTGAGGGCATGGTGGTGGGGGGTGGAGAAGGTGGCCCTTGGGGTGAGGATTGGGAAGGTGGGGGCAAAGGGCAGGGTTCATTTCTGTCCGTTGATGGACTGTGATATGGAGCGTGGCGGGATCATGTCCAACAGGTACTCCCTCTGGCGGTCAGCTAAGCTGGAGCCCTTGTGGGCCCCAACCCCTCCTTGGTTCAGGTATGCAATGTTCAATCCTGACAGAAAAGGAGAAAGAGATCAAGAATAATAGAGAACGAGAGAAAGAGACAGAGTTCAAACAAGAGGTTGAGAGAAGGAACAAGGAAAGGGAAGTTAAAAGGACAGAAAGAGAGAGAGAGGAAAAAGAAAGAGAGGAAGAAAGAGGAACACATTCAATAAAACCCTTGTACCCACAACATATTTAAAAATAAAAAAAAATCCAGTCGGCTGTGTCTGTTTTGCCCACCAGGGTTGGGGTCAATTGCAATTTAATTTGAAATTCAAAATGTAACTCTTGATTTTACTCACGAAGCGGAGAATTTACATTGAATTCAATTAAAGTTTTAACAATCTTCAAGTTATGGAATTATGATTGAATTGGAATTAGTGTGTTTGAATTGGAATTGTAAAAAAATGTAATTGAATATTTGTACATTTCACAGTTAATGCACTTAGTATCAAAAATTGACCGGAGGAGTTGTTTTAAAATTATTTAAAGTTGTATTTCTATGTCCAGTATAACTACAGTACACTGTCTGAACAATGACATGTTCAGTCTAACAGCCTGAGGGAATTTAATTGGAATTTGTGGAATTGTTGGGGATAATATTGAATTGGCAATTACTTTTTTTTTTTTTTTATAACATAACATTGGAACTTGGAGGGATTGAATTTTCTCTGAATTCAAAGACTAACCTGGAATTTGAATTTAATTTACAGGGAATTTAATTAGAATGTAATTTGTTGAATTAATCCCAACCCTGCTGTCCACCTCACCAGATATTTCAGAGTTTGTTAGACAATCATAAGGTATGACAATTATTATTGCAATAATTATTTTATTTATGCTCTCAGTATGGCCATCTTTGTGAAAAATGTGTAAAGCCCATCGTGTATCCCTCTATCGCTTTCTTTGAATGCTCAACATTTGGCATCACCTTCAGGTATAATGCATTATAATGCATTGTAAGACCAGCACGCATGACCTCCATATTATCGTCTCATCATCTCATAATGATCCTGACTGAATTAAAAACAGGCATTTGGAAGATGTTTAAAATGTGCTACATAGAAGACATAACTTATTTTGAGCCTTACACATTATACTAATCCCTTAAGGAAATCGAACCCACAACCATTTATACACTGAGTGTACAAAACATTAAGGACACCTGCTCTTTCCATGACATAGACTGACCAGGTGAAAGCTATGATCCCTTATTGATGTCACTTGTCAAATCCACTTAAAATCAGTGTAGATGAAGGGGAGGAGACAGGTTAAAGAAGGATTTTTAAGCCTTGAGACAATAGAGACATGTATCATGTGTGCCATTCAGAGGGTGAATGGGCAAGACAAAAGATTGAAGTGCCGTTGAATGGTGTATGTGCATGTGCACCAGTTTGTGTCAAAACTGCAATGCTGCTGGGTTTTTAAGCAGCATTGCAGCTTCTTCTACAATGTAGAAAATAGTCAAAATGAAGAAAAACCCTTGAATGATTAGGTGTGTCCCTAATCATTCACACACAGCACCAGTCAAAAGATTGGACACATCTACTCATTCCAGGGTTTTTCTTTATTTTTACTATTTTCTACATTGTAGAATAATAGTGAAGACATCAAAACTATGAAATAACACACATGGAATCATGTAGTAACCAAAAAAGTGTTAAAAAAATCAAAAATACATTTTATGTTTGAGATTCTTCAAAGTAGCCACCCTTTACCTTGGTGACAGCTTTGCACACTCTTGGCATTCTGTCTCCTCTGAACAGTTGATGTTGAGATGTGTCTGTTACTTGAACTCTGTGAAGCATTTATTTGGGCTGCAATTTCTGAGGCTAGTAACTCTAATGAACTTATCCTCTGCAGCAGAGGTAACTCTGGGTCTTCCTTTCATGTGGCGGTCCTCATGAGAGCCAGTTTCATCATAGCGCTTGATGGTTTTTACGACTGCACTTGAAGAAATGTTCAAAATTCTCCATATTGACTGACCTTCATGTCTTAAAGTAATGATGGACTGTCGTTTCCCTTTGCTTATTTAAGCTGTTCTTTCCATAATATGGACTTGGTCTTTTACCAAATAAGGCTATCTTCTGTATACCAACTTTACCTTGTCACAACACAACGGATTGGCTCAAACGCATTAAGAAGGAAAGAAATACCACAAATTAACTTTTAACAAGGCACACCTGTTAATTAAAATGCATTCCAGGTGACTACCATATGAAGCTGGTTGAGAGAATGCCAAGAGTGTGCAAACTGTCATCAAGGCAAAGGGTGGCAATTTTGAAGAATCTCAAATATAAAATATATTTTGATTTGTTTAACACTTTTTGGTTACTACATGATTCTATATATGATATTTAATAGTATTGATGTCTTCACTATTATTATACAATGTAGAAACTAGTAAAAATAAAGAAAAACCCTGGAATGAGTAGGTGTGTCCAAACCTGTCTTATATATCACACACATACATTACATACATACACACACACACACACACATACAACATGTAATAGCATTATACAGTGCCTTTAGAAAGTATTCACACCCCTTGATTTTTTCCACATTTTGTTGTGTTACAGCCTGAATATAAAATTGGTTATATTTAGATGTTTGTCACTGGCCTACACACAATACCTCATAATGTCAAAGTTAAATTATGTTTTTAGAAATGTTTGTTTTGGCAAGCGTAAATAGGAGCTTAGCAACTCGCATAACAAGTTGCATGGACTCACTCTGTGTGCATTAAAAGTGTTTAACAGGATGTTTGAATGACTACCTCATCTCCCCACACATACAATTAATTATCTGTAAGGTCCCTCAGTCAACCAGTGAATTTCAAACACAAATTCAACCACAAAGACCAGGAAGGTTTTCTAATGCCTTGCAAAAAAGGGCACCTATTGGTAGATGGGTAAAAATAAAACAAAGCAGACATTGAATACCCTTTTGAACATGGAGAACTTATTAATTACACTCTGGGTGGTGTATCAATACACGCAGTCACTATAAAGATACAGGCGTCATTCCTAACTCAGTTGCCGGAGAGGAAGGAAACAACTCAGGGATTTCACCATGAGGCCAATGGTGACTTTGAAACAGTTACAGAATATAATGGCTGTGGTAGGAGAAAATTGAGGATGGATCAACAACATTGTAGTTATTCCACAATATTAATATTAACCTAAATGAAAAGAAGCCTGTAAAAAATATATTGTCTGCAAAAAGGCACTAAAGTAAAACAGCAAAAAATGTGGCAAAGAAATTACCTTTAAGTCCTGAATACAAAACGTTATGTTTGGGGCAAATCCAACACATCACTGAGGACCATTTTTCATATTTTCAAGCATTGTGGTGGATGGATCATGTTTTGGGTATGCTTGTCATCGGCAAGGACTAGGGAGTTTTTGGGGATAAAAAAAAACGGAGTAGAGCTAAGCGCAGGCCAAACCCTAGAGGAAAACCTGGTTCAGTCTGCTTTCACCAGACATTGGGAGACAAATTCACCTTTCAGCAGGACAATAACCTAAAAGACGAGGCCAATTATACACTGGAGTTGCTTACCAGGACAACGTTGAATGTTACTGAGTGGTCTAGTTAGATTCAGTTTTGACTCAAATCTGCTTGAAAATCTATGGTAAGACTTGAAAATGGCTGTTTAGCAGTGATCAACACCCAACTTAACAGAGATTGAAGAATTTTTTAAAGTATAATGTGCAAACATTGTACAATCCAGTAGTGCAAAGCGCTTTGAGATTGATCTATAAAGACCCACAGCTGTAATCACTGCCAAAGGTGATTCTAGCACGTATTGACTCAGGGGGTTGAATACTTATCTAATCAAGATATTTTTGTGTGTTTTTTTCTTCATATTTAAGAGTTATTATTCCACTTTGTATTTTGTGTAGATCATTGACAAAAAAAATGCAATTAAATCCATTTCAATTCCACTTTGTACAACAACAAAATGTGGAAAAAGTCAAGGTGTGTGAATACTTTCAAGGCACTGTATCTGCAGGCTTTATGCCTAATTGAAGTGTTACCATAAGGGGTTCTCAAAAACCCACCGGGGATGTTGTAGATCTGGCGACGGCCATCATGCTGGATCCGACTGCTGCCACCGCCACCACTACCGCTCCCACCTCCTCCTCCGCAGCGCTGCTTCCCTGTCATCCCCAGCAGGCCGCTGGCCACGGAGAGCTGGGAGGCCTGGGCGAAGTTGGAGAGGACGCCCCTCGCCGAGCTGGAGAGACCCCTCTGCATGGAGGCCTGAGGCTGGGGAGCCTGAGGGAGCAGAGAGTGGAGAGAAGGTGGAGGAAATCAGTGACCTCCAGATACATCAGTCCAGTCAAAACTGTTTTTTTTGGTAACATTACAATTTAAAACATAATATGATACTGTGCTGGAGTATGGTCACATACATGGTTAGCAGATGTTAATGCGAGTGTAGCGAAATTAAATTAAAGCAGGAAGCACCAGTGACTCGGTCTATAAAAAAGTGGTCAGATAAAGCAGATGCTAAACTACAGGACTGTTTTGCTAGCACAGACTGGAACATGTTCCCGGGATTGAGGAGAACACCACATCAGTCACTGGCTTTATCAATAAGTGCATCGAGGACGTTGTCCCCACAGTGACTGTACATACATACCCCAACCAGAAGCCATGGATTACAGGCAACATTCGCAATGAGCTAAAGGGCAGAGCTGCCGCTTTCAAGGTGCGGGACTCTAACCCGGAAGCTTACAAGAAATCCTGCAACGAACCATCAAACAGGCAAAGCGTTAATACAGGGCTAAGATTGAATCATACTACACCGACTCAGACGCTCGTCTTATGTGGCAGGGCTTGCAAACTATTACAGACTACAAAGGGACACACAGCCACGAGCTACCCAGTGACACGAGCCTACCAGATGAGCTAAATCACTTCTATGCTTGCTCTAAGGCAAGCAACACTGAGGCTTGCATGAGACTGTGTGTTCCGGACGACTGTGTGATCACGCTCTTCGTAACCGAAGTGAGTAAGACCTTTAAACAGGCCAACATACACAAGGCTGAGGAGCCAGATGGATTACCAGGACGTGTGCTCCGGGCATTCTGCTGACCAACTGGCAGGTGTCTTCACTGACATTTTCAACATGTCTCTGATTGAGTCTGTAATACAAACATGTTTCAAGCAGACCACCATAGTCCCTGTGCCCAAGAACACAAATGCAACCTGCCTAAATGACTACAGACCCATAGCACTCACGTCCGTAGCCATGAAGTGCTTTAATGGCTCACATCAACACCATTATCCCAGAAACCCTAGACCCACTCCAATTTGCATACCGCCCAAACAGATCCACAGATGATGCAATCTCTATTGCACTCCACACTGCCCTTTCCCACCTGGACAAAAGGAACACTCATGTGAGAATGCTATTCATTGACTACAGCTCAGCGTTCAACACCATAGTACTCTCAAAGCTCATCACTAAGCTAAGGATCCTGGGATTAAACACCTCCCTCTGCAACTGGATCCTGGACTTCCTGACGGGCCACCCCCAGGCGGTGAGGGTAGGTAGCGACACATCTGCCACGCTGATCCTCAACACTGGAACCCCCCAGGGGTGCGTGCTCAGTCCCCTCCTGTACTCCCTGTTCACCCACGACTGCATGGCCAGGCACAACATCATTACGTTTGCAGACGAGACAACAGTGGTAGGCCTGATCACCGACAACAACGAGACAGCCTATAGGGAGGAGGTCAGAGACCTGTCTGGGTGGTGCCAGAATAACAACCTATCCCTCAACGTAACCAAGACTAAGGAGATGATTGTGGACTACAGGAAAATGAGGACTGAGTACACCCCCATTCTCATCGATGGGGCTATAGTGGAGCAGGTTGAGAACTTCAAGTTCCTTGGTGTCCACATCAACAACAAACTAGAATGGTCCAAACACACCAAGACAGTCATGAAGAGGACATGACAAAGCCTGTTCCCCATCAGGAAACTAAAAAGATTTGGCATGGGTCCTGAGATCCTTAAAAGGTTCTACAGCTGCAACATCGACAGCATCCTGACTGGTTGCATCACTGCCTGGTACGGCAATTGCTCGGCCTCCGACCGCAAGGCACTACAGAGGGTAGTGCGTACGGCCCAGTACATCACTGGGGATAAGCTGCCTGCCATCCAGGACCTCTACACCAGGCGGTGTCAGAGGAAGGCCCTAAAAATTGTCAAAGACCCCAGCCACCCCAGTCATAGACTGCTCTCTCTACTACCGCATGGCAAGCGGTACCGGAGTGCCAAGTCTAGGACAAAAAGGCTTCTCAACAGTTTTTACCCCAAGCCATAAGACTCCTGAACAGGTAATCAAATGGCTACACAGACTATTTGCATTGTGTGCCCCCCCAACCCCTCTTTTACGCTGCTGCTACTCTCTGTTGATCATATCAGTCACTTTAACTATAAATTCATGTACATATGTACATACTACCTCAATTGGCCCGACCAACCAGTGCTCCCGCACATTGGCTAACCGTGCTATCTGCATTGTGTCCCACCCGCCACCCACTATCCGCCAACCCCTCTTTACGCTACTGCTACTCTCTTTTCATCATATATGCATAGTCACTTTAACCATATCTACATGTACATTCTACCTCAATCAGCCTGACTAACCGGTGTCTGTATGTAGCCTCGCTACTGTATATAGCCTCGCTACTGTTTTTCCACTGTCTTTTTACTGTTGTTTTTATTTCTTTACTTACCTATTGTTCACCTAATACATTTTTTGCACTATTGGTTAGAGCCTGTAAGTAAGCATTTCACTGTAAGGTCTACACCTGTTGATTTGATTTGAAATGCTTGTGCTTCTAGTTCCGACAGTGCAGTAATATCTAATAAGTAATCTAACAATTCCACAACAACAACCTAAAACACAAATCTAAAGGGATGGAACAAGAATATGTACATATAAATATATGGATGAGCGATGACTGAGCGGGAATAGGCAAGATGCAAATGATGGTATAAAATACAGTATATACATATGAGATGAGTAATGTAAGATATGTAAACATTATTAAAGTGACATTATTTAAAGTGACTAGTGATACATCTATTAAAATGGCCAATGATTCAAGTCTGTGTGTAGGCAGCAGCCTCTCTGTGTTAGTGATGGCTGTTTAACAGTCTGATGGCATTGAGATTGAAAAACAGCTTCAGTCTCTCGGTCCCAGCTTTGATGCACCTGTACTGACCTCACCTTCTGGATGGTAGCGGGGTGAACAGGCAGTGGCTCGGGTGGCTGTTTTCCTTGATGATATTTTTGGCCTTCCTGTGACATCGGGTGCTGTAGGTGTCCTGAGGGCACGTAGATTACCCCCAGTGATGCGTTGTGCAGACCGTACCACCCTCTGGGGAGCCTTGCGGTTGTGGGCGGTGCAGTTGACGTACCAGGCGGTGATACAGCCCAACAGGACGCTCTCAATTGTGCATGCCCCCACCTCCTCCCTATAGGCTGTCTCGTTGTCGTTGGTAATCAAGCCTACTACTGTTGTGTCGTCTGCAAACTTGATGATCGAGTTGGAGGTGCCCATGGCCATGAAGTCATGGGTGAAAAGAGAGTACATGTGGTTGAGCACGCACCCTTGTGGGGCCTCAGTGTTGAGGATCAACAAAGTGGGGATGTTGTTTCCTACCCTCACCACCTGGGGGTGGCCCGTCTGGAAGTCCACGACCCAATTGCACAGGGCGGGGTTGAGACCCAGGGCCTCAAGCTTAATGATGAGCTTGGATGGTACTATGGTGTTAAATGCTGAGCTATAGTCAATGAACAGCATTCTTACATAGGTATTCCTCTTGTCCAGATGGAATAGGGCAATGTGCAGTGTGATGGCAATTGCATCATCTGTGGACCTGTTGGGGCGGTATGCAAACTGAAGTGGTTCTAGGGTGGCGGGTAAGGTAGAGGTGATATGATCCTTGACTAGTTTCTCAAAGCACTTCATGATGACAAAAGTGAGTGCTACGGGGTGATAGTAATTTAGTTCAGTTATCTTTGCCTTCTTGGGTACAGGAACAATGGTGGCCATCTTGAAGCATGTGGGGACAGCAGACTGGGATAGGGATTGATTGAATATGTCCGTAAACACACCAACCAGCTGGTCTGCACATGCTCTGAGGATGCGGCTAGGGATGCCGCATGGGCCAGTAGCCTTGCAACGTTTAAAACGTTGGCCATGGAGAAGAAGGGGGGTCCGGCAGTCCTTGGTAGCGGGCCATGTTGGTGGCACTGTATTATCCTCAAAGCGGGCAAAGAAGGTGTTTAGTTTGTCTGGAAGCATGACGTTGGTGTCCGTGAAGTGGCTGGTTTTCTTTTTGTAGTCCGTAATTGCCGGTAGACCCTGCCACATATATCTCGTGTCTGAGCCGTTGAATTGCGACTCTACTGTGTCCCTATACCAACATTTCGCTTGTTTGATTGCCTTGGAGGGAATAACTATACTGTTTATATTCTTCCATATTCCCAGTCATCTTTCCATGGTTAAATGAAGTGGTTCACGCTTTCAGTTTTGCGTGAATGCTGCCATCTATCCACGGTTTCTGATTAGGGTAGGTTTTAATGGTCACAATGGGTACAACATCTCCAACGCACTTCCTTTAAACTCACTCACCAAATCAGTGTATAAATGGATGTTATTCTCTGAGGCTGCCCGGAACATTTCCCAGTCCGTGTGATCAAAACAATCTTGAAGCGTGGATTCAGATTGGTCAGACCAGCATTGAATGGTTCTTGTCACGGGTACATCTTGTTTGAGTTTCTACCTATAGGACGGTAGGAGTAAAAATGGAGTCGTGGTCGGATTTTCTGAAGGGAGATATTATGGTTGGCATTGTAATTGTAAGGAATTCTAGGTCAGGTGAACAAAAGGACTTTAGTTCCTGTATGTTGTTATGATTACAACATGAGTCATTAATCATGAAGCATACACCACCGCCCTTCTTCCCAGAGAGATGTTTATTTCTGTCGGCGCGACGCATGAAGAAACCCGGTGGCTGTACCGACTCTGACAACATATCCCGAGAGAGCCATGTTTCCGTGAAAAAGTAAATGTTACAATCTCTGATGTCTCTCTGGAAGGCAACCCTTGCCCTAATTTCGTCTACCTTGTTGTCTAGAGACTGGACATTGGCGAGTAATATACTGGGAAGCGGTGGGTGGTGTGCACGCCTTCGAATTCTGACCAGGAGGCCCCTCCGTCTACCTCTTCTGCAGCGACGTTGTTTTGGATCGGCCTCTGGGATTAGATCCAATGTCCTGGGTGGTGGTGCGAACAAAGGAGCCGCATCGGGAAAGTCGTCTTCCTGGTCGTAATGTTGGTAAGTTGACACTCTTGTATCCAATAATTCTTCCGGGCTGTATGTAATAACATTTAAGATTTTCTGGGCTAACAATGTAAGAATTAATACATAAAAAAACAAAATACAGCATAGTTTTCTAAGGACTCGAAGCGAGGCGATCATCTCTGTTGGCGCCATCTTGCTATAGATGGTTGACTGGGGGATAACTGGATCTACGCAAACAGATTGGGGTGGGCCAAGGACTCATTTTAAGAAAAACAGACTACGTTTGAGGTCTGACAACAGCTGAGAAATTAAGGTTTTGCAGTGAACTGTCACTTTAAGGTGTCTAAGTGTAGGCCCGTTACCTGACGCAGGGCATGATGTCGGATCATGGTCTCGGCCTTGCTGACGTTGGGAACAGTCTGAGCCGTGCTGGGTGAGAGGGCTGCCTGTTGCTGGAGCCTTTGCTCAATCTCCTGTTAAACATGAGGAGAGAAAGAGATAAGGGTTGAGACAATGAACAACAGATGGAAAAAATTGTGGGACAAGGAGAGCGGGAGAGAAACAGACAAGAAATTAAAGTACAAAAGAATTGCCGCACACACACATCTGTAAAAAAGCATTGATGCTTATTATATTTATTTATTTAACAAAGTTATTTAACACCCAATTCCCCTATGTGAATAAGTAATTGTCCCCTTACACTCAATAACTGGTTGTGCCATGTTTAGCTGCAATGACTGCAGCCCCAAATGCTTCCTGTAGTTGTTGATCAGTCTCTCACATTGCTGTGGAGGAATGTTGACCCACTCTTGCATGCAGAACTGCTTTAACTCAGCAACATTTGTGGGTTTTCAAGCATGAACTGCTCGTTTCAAGTCTTGCCACAACATCTCAATTGGGATTAGGTCTGGACTTTGACTAGGCCATTCTGAAACGTTTTTTTTTTTTTTAAACAAGTTTTTTAACCTTTTTCCTGTAAACTTGATTTTGTGTTTTGGATCATTGTCTTGCTGCTAGAGCCAGCTGTGCTGCAGCTTCAGCTCACAGTCAGATGGCCTGACATTCTCCTGTAGAATTCTCTGATAGAAGGAACCATTAATTATTCTATATATTAAGGCAAGTTGTCCAGGTCCCGAGGAAGCAAAGCATCCCCAAGCCATCACACTACCACCACTATACTTGACCGTTGGTATGAGGTTCTTACTGTGGAATGCAGTGTTTGCCAGACATAAATGGTGCCCATCTTGTCCAAAATGTTGACTCAAGTTTGCCAAAAAAAAGCATCTGGAAGCACCTGGATGATCATCAAGACTCTTAGAAGAATGTTATATGGACGGCTGAGTCAAAAGTATAACTTTTTGGATGACATGGGTCCCATTATGCCTGGCGAAAACCAAACACTGCATTCCACAGTAAGAACCTTATACCAACGGTCAAGCAAGGTGGTGGCAGTGTGATGGTTTGGGGATGCTTTTCTTAATTTTTTTAACCCTTTTCACCCCAATTTCGTGGTATCCAATTGATAGTTAGTCTTGTCCCATCGCTTGGGAGAGGCGAAGGTCGAGAGCCGCGCATCCTCCGAAACAACCCAGCCGAGCCGCACTGCTTCTTGACACAATGCCTGCTCAACCCGGAAGCCAGCCGCACCAATGTGTCTGAGGCGACCGTGTCAGCGTGCATTGCAACCGGCCCGCCACAGGAGTCGCTAGAGCGCGATGGGACAAGATCATCCCTGCCGGCCAAACCCTCCCCTAACCCGGACGACGCTGGGCCAATTGTGCAGACCCCCATGGGTCTCCCGGCGCAGCCGGCTGCGACAGAGCCTGGACTTGAACCAGGATCTCTAGTGGCACAGCTAGCACTGCGATGCAGTGCCTTAGACCACTGTGCCAATCAGGAGGCCCGGGATGCTTTTCTGCCTCAGGACCTGGACGACTTGCCTCAGAAGGAACCATGAATTCTGCTCTGTATCAGAGAATTCTACAGGAGAATGTCAGGACATCCGTCTGTGAGCTGAAACACAGCTGAGTCATGCAGCTAGAAAATGATCCAAGACACACAATCAAGTTAACATTTGATGTTTTGGAATAGCCTAGTCACAGTCCAGACCTAATCCCAATTGAGATGTTGTGGCAGGACTTGAAATTAGCAGTTAATGCTTGAAAACACACAAATGTCACTGAGTTAAAGCAGTTCTGCATGTAAGTGTGGGCCAAAATTCCTCCACCGCGATGTGAGGGACTGATCAACAACTACAGGAAGCATTTGGGGCGGCAGGTAGCCTATCAGTTAGAGCGCTGGACTAGTAACCGAAAGGTTGCAAGATCGAATTCCAGAGCTGACAAGGTTAACCCACTGTTCCTAGGCCGTCATTGAAAATAAGAACTTGTTCTTAACTGACTTGCTTAGTTAAATAAATGTTTTTTAAAAAGGGCTGCAGTCATTGCAGTTAAAGGTGGCACAACCAGTATTTGAATGTAAGTAGGCAATTACTTTTTCACACAGGGAAATTGGATGTTGCATAACTTTGCTAATAAAAAAAATTAAATAAGTATATATTTTTTTGTTATTTGTAAACTCAGGCTCCCTTTATCTAATACTAGGTTTTGGTTGAAGATCTGATAACATTCAGTATCAAAAATAGCGAAAATCAGAAAAGGGGAAAATACCTTATCACAGCACTGTATCTCTTTAATGCATGTCATGTGAAAAATCAAATCTGCCCACCTATTCATAAATTGGAATGTGGATCTAGGATAAATTGTCTTTCAGATCAGATTACAGTGCATTTGGAAAGTATTCAGACCCCTTCCCTTTTTCCACATTCTATTACCTTACTACCTTATTCTAAAAAAAAAAATTTTTCATCAATCTACACACAATACTCCATAATGACAAAGCAAAAACAGGTTTTTAGAAACTTTTTCAAATGTATATATAAAATCCTGAAATATCACATATACATTAGTATTCAGACCTTTTACTCAGTACTTCATTGAAGCACCTTTGGCAGCAATTACAGCCTCAAGTCTTCTTGGGTATGATGCTACACACTTGGCACACTTGTATTTGGAGAGTTTCACCCATTCTTCTTGGCAGATCCTCTCAAGCTCTGTCAGGTTGGTTAGGGAGAGTCGCTGCACAGCTTTTTTCAGGTCTCTCCAGAGATGTTTGATCGGGTTCAAGTCCGAGCTCTGGCTGGGCCACTCAAGGACATTCAGAGACTTGTCCCGAAGGCGTTGTCTTGGCTGTGTGCTGAGTAAAGGGTCTGAATACTTATGTAAATGTGATATCCGTTTTTTATATATTCATTTGCTAAACTGTCTAATAACCTGTTTTTGCTTTGTCATTATGGGGCATTATGTGTAGATTGATGAGAAAAAAAACGATTTCATCCATTTTAGAATAAGGCTGTAATGTAGCAAAATGTGGAAAAAGTCAAGGGCTCTGAATACTTTCCAAATGCACTGTAGATCAAGCCCTGTTAAAAGGGGTCGAGCTGACCTGCTCCTGCTGCAGGGCCTTGACGAATGCGTTCTTCAGTCTATTGGTGTGCTCCGCCTTCAGGGCCTTCTTCTGATTGGACGTCATGCACTGCTCGCAGAGGATACGCCCGCCCTTCTCCTGCTTCCAGTGGGGTGTGAAGTCGATCCTGCACTGGCCGCAGAAGAAGGGCTCCATGCGCGACAGCGTCCCCCGCAGCTTACCTGATGAGAGGCAGGAGAGAGGCATTTATTAAAGGTTTTGATTCTTGAGGGGGTCAGTTTAAAACTAGCTGTCCTGTGTTTACAGATTTCTATGAAATATTAGCTATAATTAATAACAAAATAGTTTCCTTCCAAAGTTGTTTCATTATTTTCATAAATTTATGCTTTGACCACAAATTTGAGTATAGGATAAGTTAACAACATTATTTGGGTATGAGTTAACAGAATATGAACTTTAACAAGTTCGATATTCACTGGACAGTATGGTGAGGCGCAGAATCACTAATCTTGATCATATAATGAGTAGTTATTTGGGATGCAGTGTGATTTGTAGATTTTTAGTGGTGCCTGTCCAGTGGCTCACCCTGGCTGTCGATGACGCTCTGCACCACCTCCTCCAGGCCTACCATGTAGATGAACTCGCTGTTGGCCGCCGACGGCAGGAAGTGCAGCAGTGGGGCCGGCGGCTTGGGTGGCGGGATCTCCAGCAGGGTCTTCTCCAGCTGTTTGCGCAAAGCCAGCTTGGCTGCCGCCTGGCTGCTGGCCTGGTCCGCCAGGGAACTTACGCCGGAGCTGCTGCCGCCACCTGTGCTGCTCGATATGGTGGAAGGGCTGACAGCGCCAATCCCACTGCCGCCCATCCCCACACCGCCCACACCACCAGCCCCCGCCGCCTGCATGTGGGCCAGGTTCATGTAGATTGCAGAGGAACCTGAACGCTGGGACGCCGCCACCTGCTGGCTCGTGGTCTGTGGTGCATTCAACACACAAGGGAAAAGGGGCACAGTGGAAAGACCATGAGACAAGTTGAAGTGATTGCTATTATTCACACGGAATGGTCCTCTGGGTGGCTTTTATGACATTTAAACATGCTCATGGGATGAAAAGGTATAAGGAATATAGTGGGAACATCCTCCAGCCATGCTTGCAATGATCCAATGCTTTTAAATGCATGAGGGGGAGTGACCGAGTGCATACTCATGGGTGAAGGTTAGAGAATCGGAATGCATCCAGTGTGTGCTGAAACGTGGAGAGCAGAGGGGTGGCACCATACCTGCTGGTAGCTGATGTTGCTCATACTACCCGTGCTGGAGCGGCCCATGCCAGGCTTGGAGGACATTCTCTGGCCATGTAGCTGGGATGGGTTGGGGGCGATGACCCTCTGTGACATCATCATCGGTGGCAGGGAGGCGTTGGCCCCCGACCTGATGACTGTGTGACCCTGTGGAGAGAGGAGAGGTTAGAGGAAATAGAAAGAGAAGGGATGTCCAGCAGGGATGGAGGAGGAAGAGGGACAGGAAAAGGTGAGAAAGTAATAAAGAGGAGTGGGTTAATAAAATGGGGAGAATTATGAGGAGAACAATACAAATTTGGATGCATTTTAATTAATTCCGCAATTGAATTAATCAGGAATCCACATTTGCTACACGGCGTGTGCCATTGAAACAGAGAGAGCTTGTCATCCACGAATGTAATGCTTCTATGAATGGGTATATGTTGTACCATTTGCGGTCACTAGAGGACAATAGATACTTGGCCTTATTGTCACAGTTCAGACAGACAGTGAACAGCTTAGATAAAAAGCTGACCTGACCAACCCATGTGCAATTCAAGGGATCATGGCAATGTCTTCCTAACACAAATGTAAGATATCAACCTAACCAGAAACGATATACTTTTCTAAACACAAACATGATCCAAAGAGTAGTGAAATAGATTTGCCTAAGCATGCAAACACAAATTAGCTTTGAGTATTGATCCTACAGTGTTGGTATGTAATACATTACAAGACGTTCCAACTGAAGGAGCAATAATGCTCTTGGAGCTGTGGATAGCAAGTTTGGCTGCTAGACCAGAGGTGCAGGTAGAGTTCCATTCAGGCTACTGCCAAAATCACTGCAATACACACACACCTGTGCACTGCGAAAGTTCTGAGGCTCCGGTGTGTGCATGCCAGGGCGCACCGGCAGCTTTCCCATCCCCTGTGAACTGTGGATGGGGGATGGCTGCACTAAAGAGGGGGTATTCTGGACCACTGGTACCTGGATGGGTTGGAATAGAACAAGTTAGAATAGAAAACAATAAAATACAATAGACAACATTACACACAGACGTTACAAATCAATTGGTGCAATGTATACCATGTACATATACATCGTATTGTCACTTGCTTTACACGTGGCAGGGTCAGGTCTGGCAGGCGAACACACACGCAAAACTCTCTCTCTTTCAAAACAGAGACACACACAGCACACAAAAACGTCACTGATCTCTGCCATGTTTACTCCTGCTCTGTGACATTGAGATGTTTAGTCTGTGTGTCAGCACAATCTCACTACTACTTCAAACAGGGGACGTAGGTAACGCTACCTGCTGAGCCATTCCCATTTCACTAGTATCAGGCTGTTTCAGTGCCTGTATTTCGTGGGATATAGTAGCCATTATGATATTTGATGCTGATTTTAGTGATAATGCGTCCCTGATTGTGATTTTTGTTTACCGGTTGATTATCCGTTGTAAAGTGAGGTAGCTGGCTAAGGAATTGTAACACCAATATATTGTCACAAACTAGGGTGCTGGGTCTCATTTTCTATAACGATATTTCAACTTTCTGAATTGAATATGGAACGGTATTAGCATCAACTCTGGTACTAACCTTCTGCACAACATTCTCCTTCTGGATCTGGCTCTGCCGAAGCTTCTTGAGCAGCACCAGACGGGCCTCCTCCAGACGCAGCTCTTCCCTCAGAGCCTTGATCATCTGCTGCCGCTCCTCGCCAGTCTTCCCCTAGAACACACACACAAACACACACGTTTATGGATAGGACAGTAAAGGGCTGACAGGAAAGGTAGGAGGAGTGTGAGTATGAAGGGCGGTAGGGCAGATGTGAACCATGCCGACTCTGGTCTACATGTGTGCCGGGGTCAGAGTCAGTGGCTTTAACCCCTAGACCACACAGGCCAAGTGGTGACAACATACCTTGAATATCTCCAGGTTGGCCTGGTGCAGCCTCTCCTCGGGGTGGGGCGTCCCCCTGGGACTGGATGCCTCGTTGTCCGACAGGATGATCACGTCCGGGGACGGAGTGTGTCGCTCGCGGTCCACATCGCTGGAGGTGGGAGAATGGTGAATGGTGTACGCTGTTTAGCACTGCATAGAGCTACACTGCATTACCTCCTCTACATGGAGCTACACAATACTAAACAGGTTACAACAATATACATTGTACAATGAATTAAATCAGTTGGCAACCCATCCCTTATGGGATTAATTGACACAAACCAACATTACAATAATTCACTGTGATAATTCAGTGATGATTCTTCTTCCGGTATTCTCTGCAGTGCGCATCGCATGAATACATGTATACGGTGTTTTTGTTTTTAAAATCTGCATAACACACCAACTAAATACACTTCCAAAGTCCACATCTTCTGCACAACTCATTTTCACCCATCACCTGTACTTCGTCCATTTTAAATCACAATTAATTATATGATAATTACCCTCTTCTGGCGCTAAAGTCCACTGGCTCATCCACCATGTTCTCCTTGCCGTTCTTACTTGGCCCTCCGTGGCCCCCCAGCCTCCCATTCATTTTCTCCTCATAGGCCGCCGCTGCGCCCGCCAGCATACTCTGGTGGTGGTGGCTCCCCCCCAGTCCCCCTTTGCTGCCGTCCAGGGACCCGGCTGCCACCGCTGCCCCTTCCAACGCAGCCAGGTCCTTGCGCTTGAGCAGGGCCAGCATCTTGAGGTGCTCCATAGCCTCGTGGCCCTCCATCTTAAGGCGCTTGGCCAGGGCCTCTTCACGCTCCTCGGATGTCTCCAGGCCCCGCTTGAGCAGGTTCAGCCGCAGCGCCTCCTCAGGCATCCGCTCCATCCTGCAAACAAAGGAAGGGAGGGAGGAACGTGAGGTTCAATTCAACGCAATGAAATTCAACCAAATATTTGAAAGCATTTCACACATCACAGATACTTATGAACCATGGTTGAGAAGGGGCCTATGTGAAATTAACACCTCAAAACGAACAGTCTCGCCCCCGAGCTGTGTATTTTATTGTGAAAATAGTGCCGTTGTTGCTCTTTATGTGTGTGTCCATGTAAAAATGAGTGTGTGGGATTGCTATATTCCTGACTGCCCACTGACTAACTACGCAATCGGGTGACTCGCTGACAGCATCCAATGAACTAAATACACAAGCGTTACATTTAGAAACCAGTCATATTCACCACATGATGACACTAATATTGAAGTCAACATAGATATTTAAAAAAAGAGATGTTTGAGTCTTGCAAAGGAGGGAAATTGTAAAATATTTGAACACCTACAGAATTCTCATCCTCAATGGTGAATCTGTGAGAGTGAACTCTTCCACCTTCAGTGAAATGGGGGTGTCCTTATTTTGCTATAGCACCAGATGACATCAGGTGCATTGACCCGTGACTAACTGACAATTATGTTAACAAGTGGATGACGGTTATTCATGTCATGTCGTTATATTAAAACAAGTTCCTATCCAGCAAATGAATGCATGAGAAGGAACACACAAATAAAATGAATGCATGAGAAGGAACACACAAATAAAATGAATGCGTGTTAAACATTGACTTGACATTTTCAAGTAACCTACATTGTAGTGCTCAAGACATCTCTTCAGGACAGGGCTCATCAACGAGATTCAGCCGTGGGCCGATTTTTCTTTAGCGGATGGTCAGGGTGCCGGAACATAATTGCAAATGATTTGTAGACTGCAAATTGACCGCAAGAAGCCCAAACAGATAATATTTGACAAAAACAATCAATCATTTCACTTGGAGCTGATATGCTAGTGTTTTTAATAGTCTTAAGTCCAACAATTAAAATAAAAAATATATTTAATTTGTATTTATTTTTGCTCAGAAAACTTCAAATCAAATAAAATCACATGCGAGCCAAATTGTGCGTGGTTACTATGTGGATCACATCAGTGAGGAAGACTTCGGTTGGGTGGCAACCAATGACCTCCAACAAACATGGCTTTGTCATGTGACTGGTTGCTATAAGTAGACTGACTGAACATTTGGTCCAATCAAAAGCCTGTGTCAGGAATGCAAGCTGGAAGTCTTAATTTTATTTTGCATGTTTACTGAATAAGGCAACAATATCAGATTGTACGTTTTACACATACATCTTCATAACGCATATGACATGAGCCCTCGGTACAGTTACAGTAGAGCCGTAAGATTTAGATTCTAAAGAAAGGTCATATAATATACACATAGGAAGAAACATTTCTCAGAGGCCAGTATCAATCCAGATCATACTAGTTAGTGGATGATCAATGTGTGTGGAGAACATATGCGCATGAGGTCATACGTGTTTAAGTGCCCGTGAGTTAAATTGTGTGCATACATACAGTCTGCTCCAGTTTGACCATGTGTCACGTACAAACGATCTAAATGATCATGTGTGTGCGTGCCAGTCACACTAAGTTAAGCACGCTTGGGTGGGCTATGGAAGGCCCGAGGACACACACCCACACCCCAGACAGTGTGTGTCGTTTTTTTTCTGCTGGCAACTCCCTATCTGCCCAATACATTTGTATTCCAGTCAGCATAGATAGCAATCCTGAGATTAAGTGCATTACTATCAGGCGTTGCACTGCATAGTGCTCTGACGTCTGCATCGGTTCCTTGAGATCTTGCTCTGCATAGAGAGGATTTTCTGAGGTAAAAAGACCAACAATAAGCAGACAGTTCAGAACTGAACTTACAAAATGCTTTCCACTGTCTATACGTAGACAAAACACAAGATAGCTGTCAAAATATATTAGATAAAACATCCCAACCAGACATACAAACATAAAATAAACAACAGCACATCAAAGGATAGTATAAAGCATCAAAGGATAGTATAAACACAAGATGTTGGGAAAAACATGCTGAGTACATTCAAATCTGTGGATGCATGGCTTTGTTATAATCTTTAGGTATTTCCAGGATTTTCTACAAAGATAAGTTTCCCGTGGCAGCATATATGTATGGATTTCCATTGCAGATACAGCCAGTATCTGATGAAAACCCATCCAAATTAAGAAACTGTTTTGATTCATATTCAGACAAAGTGCGGTGAGAGCCAAGTTCATTCTCAGTTAACAGATGACAGATGAGGCCTTCAGTGATGCATACATGAGCGCACTGCACCAACAGTCAAACAGTGCTGTAGTAGTACCACCATGGAGGATGACTTGTCTGTAGTCTCACATACCACCTCAATGCAGGTGTATTGTGTTCGTTGTCCATAACTCCTGCCTGCCCATACCATAACCCCACTGCCACCATGGGGCACTCTGTTGACAACGTTGACACTTCAGCATACCGCTCGCTCACACGTCTCCATACACGCTGTCTGCCATCTGCCCGGTACAGTTGAAACCGGGATTCATCCGTGAAAAGCACACTTCTCTAACGTGCCAGTGGCATCAAAGGTGAGCATTTGCCCACAGAAGTCAGATATGACGCCAACTGCAATCAGGTCAAGAACCTGGTGAGGATGACAGGCACGCAGATGAGTTTACCTGAGACGGTTACTGACAGTTTGTGCAGAAATTCTTTGGTTGTGCAAACCCACAGTTTCATCAGCTGTCCGGGTGGAGGTCCTGAGCTGGGGTAGTTACACGGGGTCTGCGGTTGTTGTTCGGTTGGACGTAGTGCCAAATTCTCTAAAACAATGTTGGAGGCGGCTTATGGTAGAGAAATGTACATTCAAATCTCTAGCAACAGTTCTGGTGGACATGCCAATTGCACGCTCCCTCAAAAGACATCTGTGACATTGTGTTGTGTGACAAAACTACATATTTTAGAGTGTCCTTTTATTGTCCACAGCACAAGGTGCACCTGTGTAATGATCATGCTGTTTAATCTGCTTCATGATATGCCACACCTGTTAGGTAGATGGATTCTTTTGGCAAAGGAGAAATGTTCACTAACAGGGATGTAAACAAATTTGTGAACACTATTTTTTGGCTTATGGAACATTTCTGGGATCTTTTATTTCAGCTCATGAAACATGGGCCCAACACTTTACATGTTGCGTTTCTATTTTTGTTCAATGTATTTTCTTTCATTATTATATTCCCCTAACCCTATCACCCCTCCTCTAATTGGAGTAAACTAATGGACAACAATACTTTGACTTTTACTTCCAAAGTATACATATACATATGCCCTTACTTATCCTTCTTTTCCTTTATTCCCACCCTTCAGCTACCCTTAACACCTCCCATTTATCCCATTTCTACTTGCCATATTTTTTCAACTATGTTGTCATGTTTCACAAAAGTTCTGAACCTTCTGATTGTCATAGTTTCTATAGATTCGAAATCAAATGTTTCGATTTTTACTAAGAGTATTATTAGACTATTGATCGATTGACTACGGATTTTCGAATCACCCAGCAGTGCCATTTGCAGAGTTACTTTTAGGTAAATGTTTCTATTTTCAGCCATTCCTGAACCTGTGACCAAAAACAAGCTACATATAGCCAGTACCAAAACAAGTGATCAAATTATTTTGTGTCTTTGCAGCAAAATCTGCAGAGCTGGGATGATTGTATCCTCCATATACAAAACATTTTATTGGTTGCAAGAATTTTGTATAATAATTTAAATTGAAACAATAAGTTTTGAATCAGGCGTTGTTTTGTGAATAAGTTCATAAACCAAGCACAATGGAATCGGCACATTGAAAATATTTGGCAACCTGTATGGCGCAGAAGTGAATTTTTTGGTCCTTATTAAATGGAACTGGTATACTTTTTTATTTATCACCCAAAACATTTTTATACTAATTTTGGTCTTTAATGTAGGGCTGACAGACAAGTTCCTTAGCTTCTCCCCCTTTGACTTGCCTCCTCCATTTTTGCAGTAATGCTGCAATCAATTGGTTGCAGCAAAGGGCACTGCGTTCATCCACCTCTGGCCTGCTCGCCTCCCTACCACTGAGGAAGTACAGTTCCCGCTCAGCCCAGTCAAAACTGTTCGCTGCTCTGGCACCCCAATGGTGGAACAAACTCCCTCACGACGCCAGGACAGCGGAGTCAATCACCACCTTCCGGAGACACCTGAAACCCCACCTCTTCAAGGAATACCTAGGATAAAGCAATCCTTCTGCCCCCCCCCCCCCCCCTTAAAATGATCTAGATGCACTATTGTAAAGTGGCTGTTCCACTGGATGTCATAAGGTGAATGCACCAATTTGTAAGTCGCTCTGGATAAGAGCGTCTGCTAAATGACTTAAATGTAAATGTAAATGTAATTTTGGACAGAGCAGACATTTCCAAATATTTTTGTTAGCTTGATGTGTGACATAACTCCACCAGTCCTATTTATGATATCATTAAGAAAAAGTAGACATATTTTTTAGATCAATTAGAATATTTGAGTTAACCATAATATTTGTTCTGTCTTTTCTGGTGGACGAAACTGAAATTGCAACCAGCTTTCTATGGCTTGTTTTAAAAAGAACACATTTTGTACATTATTTCATTTTCAAATAACTGAAAGTGGAGGATGTTGTAATCTGGATAAAGGGAAAAACATTTATTTCAACATTGGTTTGTTTTTTTACGGGGTGAGCCATTCTTACTAATCTGCTGGAGAACAAGTTTGGATAAGTATAACTTTTGTATGACTGAAGCCTTTTGAACCTCTCTCTATGCTTTAATATTTAAATCATTAAAGCCCTCTCCGAATTCATATTCATTATATAAAATAGGCCCATTTTATTTTGTCTGGCTTGCCATTCCAAAATAAATGTAGAATATTTTCTGCTCATATAATTAAAATAAACAAGTTGTTCGGTGTAGGCGGGGCCACATATAGTGCATTCGGAAAATATTCAGACCCCATCCCCTTTTCCACATTTTGTTACGTTAAAGCCTTATTCTAAAATGGGTTAAATAAAGGTTTCCTCAATCTACACAAAATACCCCATAATGACAAAGCAAAAACAGGTTTTTATATTTTTTTTGCAAATGTATTACATATAAAACAGAAATACCTGATCTACATAAGTATTCAGACCCTTTGCTACGAGACTCAATTGAGCTCAGGTGTATCCTGTTTCCATGAATCATCCTTGAGATGTTTCTAAAACTTGATTGTACATGCTTTCGAAAAGCACACACCTGTCTATATAAGGTCCCACAGTTGACAGTGCATGTCAGAGCAAAAACCAAGCCATGAGGTCAAAGGAATTGTTCATAGAGCTCCGAGACAGGATTGTGTCAATGGCACAGATCTGGGGAAGGGTACCAAAACATTTCTGCAGCATTGAAGGTCTCCAAGAACACAGTTGCCTCCCTGATTCTTAAATGGAAGCAGTTTGGAACCACCAAGACACCCCTAGAGCTGGCCGCCCAGCCAAACTGAGCAATCAGGGGAGAAGGGCCTTGGTCAGAGAGGTGACCAAGAACCCGATGATCACTCTGACAGAGCTCCAGAGTTCCTCTGTGGAGATGGGAGAACCTTCCAGAAGGACAACTATCTCTGCAGCACTCCACCAATCAGGCCTTTATGGTAGTGGCCAGACAGAAGCCACTCCTCCGTAAAACACGACAGCCCGCTTGGAGTTTGCCGAAAGGCACATAAAGACTCTGACCATGAGAAACAAGATTCTCTGGTCTGATGAAACCACGATTGATCTCTTTGGCCTGAATGCCAAGCGTCACATCTGGAGGAAACCTGGCACCATCCCTACGATGAAGCATGGTGGCAGAATCAAGCTGTGGGGATGTTTTTCAGTGGCAGGGACTGGGAGACTAGTCAGGATCATGGGAAAGACAAACAGAGCAAAGTACAGAGAGAACCTTGATGAAAACCTGTGCAGTGATCCAGATTGCGGATTTAAAAGAAAACATGAGACGTCACTCTCCAAACCAATTTTGTCTAGCAGCATAGGACAATTGATTGTTTTTAAGCCTTTGATTTCTAGACCCTTGATAATATTGTTGGATCTGATTTAAATAGCTAACATTTTAATGGCCATAATAAATAGATACGCCAACAGTGGACAACCTTGTATAGTACGGTTTCTCTGCTGACGTTCTGACCTTATTCACCTTGGTGACAGGCAACCGCTATGCGTGTTCAGCCATGTTGACGGATGTGGTCTGATTCGCACTTGACCTCACAGAGATGGAGGCGTTTGATGAGGTCTGGTAAGAAGAACACAGTCTCCAGCCACACCGTCTGAAGAAGACTGGTGACTGTGTTCCACTGAATCCTTGGTCCTCACAACACATACCAATGGTCTACTTTCTTGTGAAGTATTCTGTTTATAGCCTACCACTTTAGCACTAAGGTTTCAGTCCTGGTGCAAATGAGTCTCACAAAACTTGAAACCAAATAAAGAGCCAGATGTACCCACCACCAGTAAAGTAATGTCCAAAAGTTAAGGGTCTCAAAGACGAAATGTATCCCCAATTTGCTGTGATTGCAACTGTCAAAATAGAATAACTTGTGCCTCATCTATACATGGGGCTGTCGCAAATGATTCAACATCAGGTTTACCTACAAACGTGGAGTCAGACTTCGAACAGTGTTACAAAAGGATCTATATTCTTGGGTAGACTCACAGGTAGCCAGACTGAGCTCTTGAAAACACAACTCTCAGACCATGCTCGCTGGTCATTGCCAAGTGAAGGGCAATGTGGAGGTCAAGCTCTTCAAGGGCAAGTTTGTTTCACTGGCTTCTCAAAACAGTCACATTCTGTTTTAAGCTATCAGAGAATCAGATGCTCTGACAAAGGTCAAAAGCTTGGCACATTAAATTACTGAAATGTGCATTGTTCGAAGAGTGCAAAGACTCTTTTTCTAGTCCAAACTGTTCTCAACTTCAGCACTGAATCACGTTAGAAGATTTATTTGGCCCTCAAAAGGGTCACAGTATACAAACACCTGCCATGAAATGACCTTTGTAAGACTGAGCCATCAGCATTAGTAGTTCACCTGCACCGTAGTATAGGAACCATCATCTAATTAATCCCAAAGGCCCTACATCTAACTTTACAAAAATGTCATGTAGCGAGCTCCTCATCAATTGGAATTCAAATAAGAGATTTAATTGGCCCCTTTTAATCGCTTAATCACTTCCCTATTAGTGGATTATTCCTTGTGATGTCTTTCTATAATTCCCCCTCATCTATAGCATTATCTTATTCTTTTGGCTGGCACCATTAAATCCATTCAGCCTGTCATTCTGTTACATCTCAATATTATCATCTCCAGATCTGAAGCGTTCTCTTTAAAAAAAAAAGTGGGGAATCTTTTACGATAACGTAATATCCCCTCCTCAATAATAAGGACTCAGGGAGTGTCGGGGCAATGCGAGTGCACATTTGCCTCGTTTCATTTTGGATGCCTCAAAAGGCATGATGTGAATCACAGTCTCCATTTCATGTATAAACACCCTTGCAACCTCCATGCCAAGCCACCCACCTCTAATGAGAGACAGAAAAAAAAACACAAGCACGCGCATGGCCAACAATGGCACTGGCCGAGCCAATCAGTGCGGCTTCTGTGGTGCGCGTCAGTCTTGCCCCCACTGTTCCCCCGTCTGCCTTTACATAATATAATGGCTGTTTCAGTCAGCTGCTACACAAACCAGACTCTTTCTCCCCAACCACTCTCCCCCTTATCCCTCCGCCTAAACGCCCACCCCTCCCTCCTTTCACAGAAACCTGCACACGCGCATTCCGTGACAGACTCACGGCTTTGGGCACTTTGCCAGCCAACGCAGCAGCAGCTAAGGGAAACGAAAAAGAAAGAAAGACTGTGCGAGAGGGAGGAGAGATAATTTGAGACAAGAACATCATCCCCCTTTACCCCAAATCACCATTTTTCATTTACCCCACTCTGGGCAGAGTTCCTCACACCACACACACACCCCCACACCCACCCCCACCCCCACCCCCACCCCCACACCCACCCGCTCAAAAGTATGGGGTCACTTAGAAATGTCCTTGTTTTTGAAAGAAAAGCAATTTTTTTGTGCATTAAAATAACATCAAATTGATCAGGAATACAGTGTAGACATTGTTAATGTTGTAAATGACTATTGTAGCTGGAAATGGCAGATTTTTTTAATGGAATATCTACATAGGCGTACAGAAGCCCATTATCAGCAACCATCACTCCTGTGTTCCAATAGCATGTTGCGTTAGCTAATCCAAGTTTATCATTTTAAAAGGCTAATTGATCATTAGAAACCCTTTTGCAATTATGTTAGCACAGCTGAAAACTGTGTGCTGATAAAAGAAGCAATACAACTGGCCTTCTTTAGACTAGTTGAGTATCTGGAGCATCAGCATTTGTGGGTTCGATTACAGGCTCAAAATGGCCAGAAACAAAGACCTTTCTTCTGAAACTCGTCAGTCTATTCTTGTTCTGAGAAATGAAGGCTATTTCATGCGAGAAATTGCAAAGAAGCTGAAGATCTCGTACAATGCTGTGTACTACTCCCTTCACAGAACAGCGCACACTGCCTCTAACCAGAATAGAAAGAGGAGTGGGAGGCCCCGGTGCACAACTGAGCAAGAGGACACGTACATTAGAGTGTCTAGTTTGAGAAATAGACGCCTCACAAGTCCTCAACTGGCAGCTTCACTAAATAGTACCCGCAAAACACCAGTCTCAACGTCAACAGTGAAGAGGCGATTCCAGGATGCTGTCCTTCTAGACAGAGTTGCAAAGAAAAAGCCATATCTCAGACTGGCCAATAAAAAGTATAGATTAAGATGGGCAAAAGAACACAGACACTGGACACAGCATCCCGGGGTCACCTCTTCACTGTTGACGTTGAGACTAGAGCCGACCGATTATGATTTTCAACGCAGATACCGATTATTGGAGGACCATAAAAAGCCGATACCGATTATTGGAGGACCATAAAAAGCCGATACCGATTAAAATCGGCCAATTTTTTAAATTTATTTGTAATGATGACAATTACAACAATACTGAATGAACACTTATTTTAACTTAATATAATACATCAATAAAATACATTTAGCCTCAAATAAATAATGAAACATGTTCAATTTGGTTTAAATAATGCAAAAACAAAGTGTTGGAGAAGAAAGTAAAAGTGCAATATGTGCCATGTAAAAAAGCTAACGTTTAAGTTCCTTGCTCAGAACATATGAAAGCTGTTGGTTCAATATTCAGTTCTTCAAAATTCGCAGTTAAGAAGTTTTAGGTTGTAGTTATTATAGGAATTATAGGACTATTTCTCTCTATACCATTTGTATTTCATTAACCTTTGACTATTGGATGTTCTTATAGGCACTTTAGTATTGCCAGTGTAACAGTATAGCTTCCATCCCTCTCCTCGCTCCTACCTGGGCTCGAACCAGGAACACGACGACAACAGCCACCCTCGAAGCAGCATTACCCATGCAGAGCAAGGGGAATAACTACTCCAAGTCTCAGAGCGAGTGACGTTTGAAACGCTATTGGCGCGCACTCCGCTAACTAGCTAGCCATTTCACATCGGTTACACCACCCTAATCTCGGGAGTTGATAGGCTTGAAGCACAGCGAAGAGCTTCAGGCTAAACGCAGGAAAGTGCTGTTTGAATGAATGCTTACGAGCCTGCTGCTGCCTACCGCCGCTCAGTCAGACTGCTCTATCAAATCATAGACTTAATTATAACAAACAGAAATACGAGCCTTAGGTCATTAATATGGTCAAATCCGGAAACTATCATCTCGAAAATAAAACGTTTATTCTTTCAGTGAAATACGGAACTGTTCCGTATTTTATCTAACGGGTGGCATCCATAAGTCTAAATATTCCTGTCACATTGCACAACCTTCAATGTTATGTCATAATTACGTAAAATTCTGGCAAATTAGGCGGCCCAAATTGTTGCATATACACTGACTATGCGTACAATGAACGCAAGAGAAGTGACACAATTTCACCTGGTTAATATTGCCTGCTAACCTGGAATTCTTTTAGCTAAATATGCAGGTTTAAAAATATATACTTCTGTGTATTGATTTTAAGAAAGGCATTGATGTTTATGGTTAGGTACACATTTGAGCAACGATACGCACTGCATCGATTATATGCAACGCAGGACACGCTAGATAAACTAGTAATATCATCAACCATGTGTAGTTAACTAGTGATTGTGATTTAATGCTAGCTAGCAACTTACCTTGGCTTCTACTGCATTCACGTAACAGGCAGGCTCCTTGTGGAGTGCAATGTAATCAGGTGGTTAGAGCGTTGGACTAGTTAACTGTAAAGTTGCAAGATTGAATCGCCCGAGCTGACAAGGTAAAAATCTGTTGTTCTGCCCCTGAACGAGGCAGTTAACCCACCGTTCCGAGGCCGTCATTGAAAATAAGAATGTGTTCTTAACTGACTTGCCTAGTTAAATAAAGATTAAATAAAGGTGTAAAAAAAAAAATACAAATAAAAAATATTCGGCCAAATCGGTGTCCAAAAATACCGATTTCCGATTGTTATGAAAACTTGAAATCGGCCAAAATTAAATCAGCCAATCCGATTAATCGGTCGACCTCTAGTTGAGACTGGTGTTTTGCGGGTACTATTTAATGAAGCTGCCAGTTGAGGTATCCTACCCCAAAAATGTGTCACACTGGAACATAACAGACCATTCCAACATAAGGCACTCTTTTGTAACCCGCACTCATCCATGCTCAACCCTCATCTTCCCCTCTCCAGCATTCTACTACAGCTGTGCCACACCACAAAGAAGTGTGCATAAGTGACTCCTCCCTTCTCCTGCACCCCCCCCCCCCCCAAAAAATAGAAGTATGCCTGCCCCCCCCCCCCATCTCTCCCCCCTCGTTGTAAAAATAAACACACATGCTTACTTTCTGGGGGCCCTCGAAGGTACTGACAGCGGAGGGCTTTATTTTTTATTAATGCATTTACATTACACTACCCCCATCTAAAAAAAAGTGTGTGTGCGTGGTGGGGGATGCTGTGTGAGGAAGAGATAGGTGGGAGGGTGGGGGCGAGGACAGAGGAAGATCGAGCAGAAAAAAATACAAAAATGCTCTCGACACGCTACCCTGTCATAATGCCAACCGTTAATTCCCCCCCCCCCCCCCCCCATCCACCCACCGACACACACCATTTTCTTTATGTGCACACAACTGCTGCCTGTCGATCAGATCAGAGCACACACACACAGCAAAATGTCCCCCTATTTTTTTGCACCCCAAGAATCCAACACCTCCAGACACCTTAACGTTAAAATGTCCACACAATCAATCGTCCTATGCTGCTAGACATAACTGGTTTGGAGTTTACCAAACAGGCCAAATTCCAGATGGTGGGGTACAACAGTAATAAGGCCATTTGCAACAATACGGTGGAATCCGCAGCTCATTTCACCATGATCTGCATCATGCCAATTCTTTTGGCTGATGCAACTCCTGCACCCCACCTTCCCCAACCCAAAACGCTGGTGGCACTGCATCTTTCACCCAGGGCTAGAGAGAGGGAGAAAATGAATAAATTCTTCACCCCCTTCTGACTCAACTTCACACAAGACTGAGAGCATCCTCTTTTTCTAATATATATATATTTATTAACCGTTACGTTCGTCTGATGGTAGGGGTGCTTATCGCAGAGGCGCAGGGGGGTGGGGGGGTGTTTCGCCATCACCACCCTGCCCCCTCATCTCCATCCTGTGATCCTGGCCAAACTCCCAAAAAATCTCTGGCTCTACCCATCCAGCTTGTCTGATCACCCACCAGCTCAATTGGCTCGATTAATCCTTTTCCTCTTCACCGCATCTGATGCCGAGCGAGCATTGCAGGCACACAAAATGGCCGCCATCACCATAACACAAGTGGACACTCACCCTTGTGAAATGCTCTGGGGCTGAATCCCTAATCGAGTCAACATATTTGTCATTACAAATCATCTGTATCATCATCACAGTTATCAGCATGGCCTTATAAGTCACTTATGTATGGTGTTCTAAGTAATGTATGTAATTTGTGGTATAGTATCACAAAGCTTTGGGCTGTGACCCAGTTAGGAGTTATAAAAGCCTGGCCTTGTCACAGGGTCAGACAGGGTGAGCATTGCAAGTCTCTGGGGATGTGGGGTGGCTGCTGGGCTCTGGGACCTTTCTGGAAACGCACAATCCAGTCCTGCTATCCCCCTTGGCCTTGTATGTGGTTTGGAGGGATAGTGCCACGACTACGTACATATGCTGAAATTAAAAAGGAGTCTAATTGATTAACTAGCTTGCATAATTAACAAACTTCATTCAAAGTTGTATTATAGTGTTTCATGGAAGTTCATGGGGATGAGGAATAGGCACCTATTTGTTTAAGATAATGGTTGGTGAAGTGAAAAGGTAAGTGTTGGCATGAGTCAGCTTCTCTAAGGCTATAGGGCAGACATCTTTAATTTGAGCTCAGCGCCCATGGCCATTGATGGCTGACTAATCTCCAGTTCCACATTCCCAGTTCCAAAGCAGGATAGAGTAACTATAGACATAGGTTGGTGTGCTTGTACCACATATAAATATAAACTGTCTGAGGAATAGCACGGAAAATAGAAATACTGGCTTTCCATTGTGATTAATGGGTTTCTGAGAGAAATCCTATGAACCTTTCACGAACTGGTGAACATTTATTAACCAGTTGAACATGGCAATAATGCTATTGGAATAATGACATCATGTGGAGGTCATATCATTTGTCATATGATTTTGGTTGCTGAAAATAGCTTCATACACGTGACTGGTGTTTAAATTGGCTGTAACCCCCCCGAGTATCCCTCACGCATCCTCAGATTTAGAGTTCTTCTGAATTCCACAGGCCGTTTGCGACCCTAGTATCAACGGATCAGATAAGGGCCTATTTTCATTAGCGTAGCTGTATGCTCTGAACTTCTGAGGGATATTTATGATTAACATTCGGCGGCAGACCCACATTTCTGCACAATGGAGACAAAGTCCAGATTTAAGGCAGTTGAGCTGCCCTGCTCGGGGTTGAAGGTCGTCACGACAAAACAGCCAATCCTTTGTGATTAGGAGAGCAGTCCGATGGGGCTCTGCACAGCAGGGCACAGACACTGTGAACTCGCTTACACAGGCGACAACGCACCAGGCGAGAGTGCGACATCCCCAAGGGCACATAAAGCAGAAATATTACTTCAGTAGCAGACACTGGTTTCATGATCTCATGCTGCAGCCATTCATGCACCTCGTAACGGCGCAGGCGACGTATTGCAGGAGACAAAACACCATACAGGTCAGAAACGCTGGGGTTGCAGAGGTCCTGTTTCCACCTTTCCCTCCATTTCACTCGATAAGATCTCTTCGGTGTAATAGCATTTGCAGATGAGCCATCTTTTTTCTTTTATAGTGCTTATAGTTAAGGAAAATGCATTATAGGGGAACATGAGCTTACCAAATGGTGAGCAGCACCAAAATGCCAGAGATGTGGGTTCATTTGGGGCCAAAGCTTGGTTTCTACAGAGGTTTCCTACAAGAGCTCCATACTCATTCCTTAGTAATTATATAACCTTATATTGGTTTCCAGGCTTAGTACCCCAAGAATCAACATTGATTGATGAGTTCATAAAAATAAAAAACAGTAATCTAGTTGATGGAAATCTATACCTTGATTAGTATTGGTCTTACGATTGGAATAAACCTTGATGCAGGTTGGAAAACTACCTGGCTATGCAAATGTTGTAAGCAGAAAACAGTGGAAGCATACAGCGAGAACGTCTAAATCCCATCGTTCAAGAAAATGGAGGGGAGATGTAGACGAGCCAATTTTATTAGTCACCAAATCTGTTAAAACGGATTATTGACAAATTCACTGGCTCACTAAGGCAGGGCAGAGAAATGGAACAATGAGCCAATTAGCTTTACGAGTTGTTGGGAGGTATACTGTTAGCTTGGCTTTTGCACTAAACGTTGTGCAACTACATAGAAAAACAAACTGGTGATGGTAAGTGGGCCAATTGATTGAGCTACAAGATAGAGAGAATAGTTCATACATTTTTTCAATGAAGCAACATTACATGGTATCAATAGCAGCTAATGCTGAATTATTTGATCCCATTTACAAATAAATATACAATCAATTCATCAACACAATAAAATCTAAAAATGTCAAATACATATTTTCTGGAAAGACCATCAGTGCTGGGAGTTTGGTAGACACCGATCACAAGTAAAGTTCACATTATGTAACGGTTTTCCTCTTCCTCTTCATCAGAAGAGGAGGAGCAGGGATTGAACCAATATGCAGCGGATTGTGAAGACATGATTTATTAAAGAAAAACACGAAAACACGAACTTGACTAATAAACTAACAAAACAACAAACGGTGTAGACAGATCTGGACGACGGACTCACATAACACACGAGAACGCACGAACAGGGAAAAAGCCTACACATAAATGACACTGAACAAACAAACCGAAAACAGTCCCGTGTGGCGCAACGACATACACAAACACAGGAGACAATCACCCACAACGAACACTGTGAAAACACCTACCTAAATATGACTCTTAATTAGAGGAACGCCAAACACCTGCCTCTAATTAAGAGCCATACCAGGCAACCCATAAACCAACATAGAAACAGAAAACATAGAATGCCCACCCAAACTCACGTCCTGACCAACTAACACATATAACAAACTAACAGAAATAGGTCAGGAACGTGACACATTAGTCAGACAAAAGGTGGCAGTCCATAGCTCACAATTATTGTGCACTTTTCGCACAAATGTAGATATATGTTACTATAGCCTAGGACTGATCAGTAACACATTTTTGTTGTTAGAAAGGGAATTTGAGGTCAAGCGTATCACAATTGTTGTGCTGATAAAGTTATGTCTGGGGAAAGCAAAAAACAAGGCACAGCTATTTTTTTAAAGCCAATGGGAGGTCTGGGCAGGGGGCAGCTGCTAAGCTCATTGGTTAATGTACTAATTGGACCTACATCCTGATCAACCCACACACTGGCAACGTATATTACTCAGATGGGGCGCTGCTGGGAATATGACCAGAATTTGCATACGGCTAGTTTCTGACACTAATGAGGCCAATTAGGCAGATTGCGCCCATGGCAACAGAGTTGTAATTGGTTGGCTTGAACTGCTCAGGAGTTATGGATAAGAGGATGTGGGTTCAAAGTCAATAGTAAGCACTGCAACTGTGAGATGTTGACAGACTTACAACATCTAATTTCTTATTGGTGGTTTTTGTTCACCCTCAGGTTGAGTAAGCCTATCAAGGTTTAGACTGTGACAGAGAAAATCAGTCTCACATCTCAGAAGCAACAACATCCACGTAAAATTGGCATGGGGGGGGGGGGGGACTTCCAAATAAATACAGATGATGTCAGAAGTTTACATACACTTAGGTTGGAGTCATTAAAACTCATTTTTCAACCACTCCACAAATTTCTTGTTACCAAACTATAGTTTTGGCAAGTCACGTAGGACATCTACTGTGTGCATGACACAAGTCATTTTCCAACAATTGTTTACAGACCGATTATTTCACTGTATCACAATTCCAGTGGGTCAGAAGTTTACATACGTACACTAAGTTGACTGTGCCTTTAAAAAGCTTAGAAAATTCCAGAAAATTATGTCATGGCTTTAGAAGCTTCTGATAGGCTAATTGACATCATTTGAGTCAATTTGAGGTATACCTGTGGATGTATTTCAAGGCCTACTTTCAAACTCAGTGCCTCTTTGCTTGACATCATGGGAAAATCAAAAGAAATCAGCCAAGACCTCAGAAAAAAAAATGTAGATCTCCACAAGTCTGGTTCATCCTTGGGAGCAATTTCCAAACGTCTGAAAGTACCACGTTCATCTGTACAAACAATAGTACGCAAGTATAAACACCATGGGACCATGCAGCCGTCATACCGCTCAGGAAGGAGACGCATTCTGTCTCCTAGAGATGAACGTACTTTGGTGCGAAAAGTGCAAATCAATCCCAGAACAGCAGCAAAGGACCTTGTGAAGATGCTGGAGGAAACAGGTACAAAAGTATCTATATCCACAGTAAAACGAGTCCTATATCGACATAACCTGAAAGGCCGCTCAGCAAGGAAGAAGCCACTGCTCTATAAAAAAGCCAGACTACAGTTTGCAACTGCACATGGGGAGAAAGATCGTACTTTTTAGAGACATGTCCTCTGGTCTGATGAAACAAAATGGGAACTGTTTGGCCATAATGACCATTGTTATGTTTGGAGGAAAAGGGGGGATGCTTGCAAGCCGAAGAACACCAGCCCAACCGTGAAACACGGGGGTGGCAGCATCATGTTGTGGGGGTGCTTTGCTGCAGGAGGGACTGGTGCACTTCACAAAATAGATGGCATCATGAGAAGGAAAATAATGTGGATATATTGAAGCAACATCTCAAGACATCAGTCAGGAAGTTAAAGCTTGGTCGCAAATGGGTCTTCCAAATAGACAATGACCCCAAGCATACTTCCAAAGTTGTGGCAAAATGGCTTAACGACAACAAAGTCAAGGTATTGGAGTGGCCATCACAAAGCCTTGACCTAAATCCTATAGAACATTTGTGGGCAAAACTGAAAAAATGTGTGCGAGCAAGGAGGGCTACAAACCTGACTCAGTTACACCAGCTCTGTCAGGAGGAACGGGCCAGAATTCACCCAACTTATTGTGGGAAGGTTGTGGAAGGCTACCCAAAACGTTTGACCCAAGTTAAACAATTTCAAGGCAATGCTACCAAATACGAATTGAGTGTGTGTAAACTTCTGACCCACTGGGAATGTGATGAATGAAATAAAAGCTGAAATAAATCATCCTCTCTACTATTATTCTGACATTTCACATTCTTAAAATGAAATGGTGATCCTAACTGACCTAAGACAGGCAATATTTACTGGGATTAAATGTCAGGAATTGTGAAAAAACTGAGTTTAAATTCATTTGGCTAAGGAGTATGTAAACTTCCGACTTCAACTGTACAAACATATATGTGCACACCTGCACACTAACATAAAATAAGAGCAAGTCTCCCTCATCTACTGAACACCAAACGCACATCTCTCCTTCAGGCAGCAAACACACCCGCATCGATACACACCTACGTCTCTCCTCCCGCTCGCACTACCCCTGCTCAGCCACAATACTTAAAACACACCCCTGGTCTTCATTAAACAAGACAACAGCTCATTGTGGTCATCGCCATGACAACCGACCCCCTTCTATTTTTAAGCCGTGCCACTAATCAATTCCTGTTCTGCTGTCGCCTGAGGGAGGGAGAGAGGGGCGGCTAGGAAGGAGGAGGGTGGTGGTGAAGAGGGGTGGGGGGGGTGGGCAGTGGCAGGGGGCAGAGTGGAGGAAGTGTGTGGGGGTGTGAAGTTTGGAGACAAAGAGTCGAGCGCACAAACGCGAGCCCCGAGGTAGCTGACATGGCGGAGCTCGACAGTGGCCTTGAGGGACCATCAGTGGTGAGCAGCAAGCAGTAGCAGCATTATCAAGAAAAGGAATGAATCTTCAACTAAGGCTGTGTTCATCAGTTTTAAACTATTTCGAGAATATTTTTGCAACACAAAAATGTGCGTTTCTTACTGGACAAGTCCATGTTGTCCCTCCCTTCAGTTCAGTCAGTTTTCTTCCAGTTGGTGCCAAATGAACACAACCCAGGATTTAATTTCAATAAGTCCCCGACAGACGGCAGGGCTGCCTTACCGTCTGGGTTTTTGGAGACTACCATACGGGCGGTAACGGACAAGAACCCAATGGGTCATCATGGTTACCAATCACAGACCAAATTGGTCCAGGACCCAATAAGTTTAGGTTACATAGCTGAGAACAAATCTAGCTCATCTGAGGCCCTACGGCATAGGCTAGTTTCCCATGTTTCATTTGGGATAGACATAAATGACATAACCCATGGTCACAAAGATCAGATGGGTTCAGAAGAATGCCCATTAACAAAATGTGTTGTCTCAAAGACCGGTGTGGGATATTCAGTGCTTGGGGTAGTACGAATGCTAAAAAAAGAAAGAAACAAAATCAAACTTATCCTAAACACCATATTCCATAATACAACAAACAGATTGGACACATACCTATACACTGGGATCGAAATGAAATTGGTTACAGTACCTCCAGTTCCAGTAACGTCTCTACATTGAATTTGAGCGTAAACTCATTTCATTAATTTAATTGAACCTGAATGGGAATTCATTCCATTCATTTCAATGGAACCCATCTTATATTCAGCACTTCCTGGAAAACCATGATTCACTCAAATGAGAAAACCATTGGGTACTGAGGTGTGAATATTTAGCTGATAAATTATAAATATTATCTAACATAAAATGTGTTTTTTGAAAAACATTGATACTCCAGCTATGTTTCTACTGAAATATCATGCTGTTTTCCGGTCTACTCAGACCAATGAGTTTCATTTGAGTGTTGGTCATATGGACATGACGTTGTGCTTTTATAGATTATGATTTTGTGTGCATATCAAGCATGGAACCATTTCACTTTAAGTGGGCATGCTGACATACAGCACTGTGGCATATACAGTAGGTTAGCATACAGATTAACTAATTACGATTTTCATTGAGACTGGATTTTCCCTGACCTACCTTACCGTAATGTAACTACATAACAATGACTGGAGACACTGTTTTTTGAGGTACTCTGCCTCCTCAAGGAGGAATTGGAGAGGCAAGGGTAGAACAAAAGATAAGTGCATTTTAAGAGGGCATCAGAAACCATCCCAAGTCATTGGTTCACCATGAAAACAAGTCTATTCTAATGAATTGAGTTTCGTTCATTGAGAATGTGTGGTTATCCCTACGATTACCACATTTTGCGATGAGAATCTGTAGTCTACTCCATCCACCATTTGTATTTGTGGATGTGCCTGTGTTTCTCAGACACAGTACCCTAACTTAATGTCACTCTTGGCATAAATGTCTCCTGTTCCTTTAAAAAAAAGGTCACAATTCTGTTCACTTTTCTTTTTTTATTACCCAGAGTACCCAGCACAGTCAAAAACGTGAGAGAGCTAGTCTAAGCCGGTTTGTAACCTCAGGGTATGGAATTATCTCTTAATATGTAGCCGTTAGTGGTCAGGACGTCACACGAAGACAGGGAGAGAGAAAAAGTCAGAGGGAGGGAGGGAGAGAGGGGTGGGGGAGGGGCAATGAAGCCCCTGTGCTTTCAGGGCAGAAGAGGAAAATCTACTTCTTGCGAGACATTGATTCTAAAACCTGGCACCTTGACAAAATGGGATCATTGCGGAACTTCAGACCACAGGGTGGGGCATTCGTTGTTTAAACAAAAAAAAAAAGGGGGGGGTTGGGAATGCTGGAACTTTGGCCATCTGGAGAGACTGAGGTAGCTGGGAGATTTGTAAAATGGGGTTGAATGGGGCAGTGAGGGTATCGATGTCTTCCACGAAATGAGAGGAGAGCAGAGAATAATAGGTACAGTGAAGACATCAACACAGACTGATTTTCTACATTAAACCCTGTGAGCACTAATCCCTTGAATCACACAACTGACACTCTTACGGGAGGGATGCTTCATCAAGAGGAGATAGCGTCAGCAGAGTCACTTGTCTCAACCTAAGAGTAATGGGTACGTACGTATACACTCACACACATACACAAAGGACAACACAAGATCCCACTATACAGGGCCAGGTGAAAATAGGTTACAGGAAGGAAGAGAGAAGGAAGCTACAAAGACAGAGTATATGAAACATCTTGCTCGTTTCCGATGCCTTCTGTGGGCTGACGCCACTAACGAAATACATTTGAGGTCTGGCCACAGCGACACAAAGGTGCCCTATTGCAGAAGGTAATCCGTAGTTTTCTAATCATGGTGGGCTGACGCTGCCATAAAGGACACGGATGAGGAAATATCTCAATGGGTAGAATAGCAATCTGCTCCAGTGCATAAACATGTTCATATGAGAGAGGGAGGGAGAGGGCTGTGGGTGAAGACGACTAGGACATAGCCCTCGGGGACCCCCAACCATTGCAGATATTTGTTCCATTTCAACACACCGGATTCAACAAATCAAAGGCTGGACTGATTAGTTGAATCAAGTGGTGATGGAATCAAACACATACGTTGAGAAACGCTGTCCTGAAGGAGAGTCCAAGATGGACACCATTGATAACAGTACAGTTATTGACAGAAAAACGGAGTGTAAGATTCTCTTTCACCTACTGACCGTAGTGTAGAGAACTAAGACAGCGAGAGCAAAGAAATTCAACTATAACTAGACTGAACTTGCGTTCAGTGTTTACCAACCAGTTCTGTTAACACTACTTTTCATCTCCGGCTGAATCGTAACAGCATAGACATCACTACTGATACAGTAAATGAAGGGGACAGTGTTTGGGTGACGATAAGGGATACATGACAGCCAGGACACGTCCCCCTGGGAACATGGGACAAAGAGTTCAACACAGGGAAAAAAGGTCAAAAGAGCAAAGCCGTGACAGGATACACGTTCTACAAAAGGTCACAGGGTCAAAGTGGTGTGATGTGTGAATGGCATATTTTGGTGAAAAAAAACACACAAAAAAACATTGTGTTCGGTGACAATTAAATTCACTTCATTTAACAAGACGTGGCACAACATAAAACTGAAATCAATTTGTTTTTGTAGGGCGTAACAGTGATTTCCTGTCTAAGCAATTTTCAAAAGGACTTTTTTCAGATGTGAAATGTACACAGTGCAACAAAAGGAGAGCTACAGTAGTGTAGCACTGCAGCTGCACAATAAACCTTGAGAAAATCTGAGAAGTTACTGCCTGGTGGATCTGGGAAGTGCTATAAGAGGGGAACAATCTTTGCATTGACAGGTGGGAAGTGAGTTACTAATGTCAATCTATAGTGTCACTTCAGTCTGAGTCCAATACAGCAGTTCCTGCATACAAAACCTGCATACATATCACCACCTCTCTTCATCAAACCAAGTCTGAGGGAGTATTGGTACATAATGGTCTTCTCACCTAAATGGAGATGTTACAAGTCTATTAAGCAGTACTTTATACATGCCAATGTAAAAGTAGAATTTTCTTGTAGCCTTCTTCCCACTGTCAACTCATCTTCACTCGAGTGTCATGCAAATAATCAATGGACCAAGCACAGACACCACTTCTCTCTCAGTCCATCAGCCTTTCATTATCATTCCTTTTACCAACTCATCCCCTTCATGCCAACCTCCCAGCCCACCTTTGCAGTCCATTCATTTGCATTTTAAGCTCATCTTAACAAAAAACATAATTAACCCAACAAGGAACACCCAGAAATGGGGATGTTGTGAAAGCCAACAGTGGCAAACTACTCATCCAGAACAAGGGTGCCAATTAGCCATCATGGTGCCCTACGTGTTTTAACCTTTTGGTCACTGACACAGAGGTTCAACACAACAGAACATGGTGGCAATAGGACCCCTGTGGACCTAAAATGTTCTTATGAAAGGAGTCATTTAAAAGGTCTCAGTTTTGTCTGATCAAACCAATTAAAGGCTATCCTGTTCACACTACTCATCTGAGCCAAGTCGTACTGGGCTGGCTTGGTTACGCATCCAGCATCTTTGCTGGAACTATACTGGAAAACAAAATATATATTCCAGCACAGCAAGGTTCGGGTTGGCATGGTAGTGTGAAAGGGTATGAGTCAGCCGGGACCTGGTGATTCTTGGTGACCACAACTGCATTTTGCTGCGTTTCCCGCTGTAGCTTAGAGTCGAAACGTTGGGGAGGCCCGCTAATTAAGAGTTGCAGGGAGCCATTCATCTGGGCTGTTTGTTTCTGCGTAGGGTTTAATAAGCCTTGCGTGAAGCCCACTGAACACAGCCACTCCGATTCAGGTGTTAACAAGGATGCGACACCAAAACACACACACACTTAACACGCAAAACCAAGCATTCGAGACCCATTCACAAACCAATTACATCCCATGCTGCTAATTCATTAAATTGATACTCTTCTTAGTTTGCTGGTTAAGGATGCTTTGCCCATTGATAGAAGGCGCATTCCAAGGTGAGTGGTAAAAGGTACTTTCTTCTATGATTGACAACAAATAGGCCAATGTAATAAAATAAATGAAAAATGTTTTATTTATTTATTTAAACCTTTTAACTAGGGAAGTCAGTTAAGAACAAATTCTTATTTACAATGACGGCCTACCGGGGAACAATAGGTTAACTGCCTTGTTCAGAGGCAGAACGACGGATTTTTACCTTGTCAGCTCGGGGATTCTATCCAGCAACCTTTCGGTTACTGGCCCAACGCTGTAACCACTAGGCTACCTGCTACACAAAATACCGGTGTAATATCTGTGGGAAAGTCTAGCCAATTACCTTCCCCTCTCACCTACAGATTCAAAATGACGGATTTTGGTAAACCAAAGAATATGTGTAAGCATGTAGAGCCTACAGCTGCTGGAAATTTCATTTAGTCTACCCATTTTTGATTCAGGACTTTCACTGAACAGAACCCACATTACAAGCAAGGATATCCCCCAATGCATGCCTCAACACTCCTCTTTGGGAATGCCTCTCACTAAAACTGAAGGCTTACTCATTGGCTTGGACCGGGACTGCTTTTAAATTACAATTATTTCAAGGAACAGCACAGGCTAAACAGGTTGAAACATAACACAAACTATACATGTAATTAACGGGACATCCTTAGCTGGGCTGACCTTTCATGACCCGTAGAAAGGGAGAAAATGGCTAAAACCAACACTGCATTAGAGTGATCTTCTCAATACTCCATTTTCTGTACAAGCTGCAATGTGCACAATCGCAATGTGAATCAACTGCGATATCGTTTGCAAAATTCCTGGGCATGTCAGAAACAAATTACAAGCCTGTGAAGAAATTTTTTCACACTCCCGTTGTACCCACGTTTTTATGCAAGATAAATCCCTTGTTTATAGTTACACTTTACATGCATTCATTACCATCACACATATCAATTAGCGCCACGTGCCAGCTACCGACAAGGCTTCTCCCCCTCAAAGGAGTTTCACTTGGGCGGATTCTTAAATAAACTAAATTTTGCTGATTAAGAGCTAATTATACAGATTTCTCTCCCCTCGAACAGAGAGCGTTTATCTCTTAATTTCAAATAAGTATGGACCACTAAATGAGCATAGATTTTAATGGGGTGCTAAGGATCCCTCTTCCCATGACTGAAAACACAAGGAAGGAGTTGTTGGACACAGCAGCTTTCAGAAAGTACCACAGGCTGTGTTGGGTATGACAATCCTTTTGCACTGCAAATATTTTTGAGCTCAAAAACATAGGCCTAGTTTTGAATGCTGGACAATAACATAGCAACATAGTGGTACCAAAGCTGACAGACTCAACTGCAAATTTGACCATTAAAGGCTACGGTCTTAAAATGTACCCTACCCCCTCAAAATCATCTCTGATAAAAACTTAAGTGGGAAAGGTGCCGGACTATAGCTTCTCCAGACCAATAAGTCGTACACTCATGATATTTTTCAGAGAGCTTTCCTGTACACTCTGTCATAGGAAAGTCTGAGGTAATGGTGTTGTCATGACTCTGCTTTTGTATAGAACCAACAGGGAATGTGAACAGCTGGTGTCAAGGCACACATGCTTTATCTGTGAGAGAGAGAGCATCAGTCCCCTGCCCAACCCAGGGCCATTGAGTCAATCTGGACATGCCAACTCAGTGGTAGGGTCATCACACACACAGGTCTCTTGAAACACAAGCACGTGTCTGAATCAATGGGTGAGTGCAATCAACACCGTATTTTTTCCCCACACCATGAGAGACAAATCCCCTCCCTCTGAAGGTCATGAGATCAATATTAGGATATTCAACATTGAAGCTTCTCCAACACAACATGATCCTTTCATCAGAGGTCGTTGTGACTGCATCCTAAGCACATCAGTGGAGGGCACCTGGTTTATTGTTATTCAACCGCAGGTGCACTGGTCGTTTATTTAGAGGCTGTCACGTTGTTGTGTCTGGGACAAAAGGGGCGTTTAAAAGGGCAGCCGTCCGTTTTCAACCCTTTTTTCTTTTGACCAAGGTCAACAACCCTGAAGCACGGCCAAGACCACCTACATTGAGTGCTTTTGTGATCTTTCCCTCCAAAAATGATAAATGCCTACATAAAACTGCCCCGTTTGTCCGATATAGGCCTAAAATCTCATTTATAAGCAATGTTAATTTGGAACAGATTTGTTCCCAAGAGAGGAAGCGGTTGCTTATCCTTAAAATTAGAATGATGCAGAACCTGATAGTTTTAGCGGATGATAAAAATTAAATCGGCAAGTTCTACTGAGCCAAGGGACTGGCTGTAGCCATAATCTGTGATCGATCTGAAATATTGCGTTGATGATACACATCTACAGAAACCGACCAGTGGAACATTTATCAAGGCAATAGCGTACCTTTCTTTGTGGAACTGAATCTGTATAAATAGGAACTTTTCAGGGTTGAATCTTGGCACAATGTCGCATCAGAAATGCAGGAGGACGAGTAACAGAGGCCTCATGGGCTTTGCTACACCAGGCAGTCAGTAGCGATAAGGCACCATGGAAATTAAAGTGTGCACACTGTGTGAAATCCCTTCACGGGCAGTGCCAGTGTACTGGAGCACATCAATTGTGTTAAAGAACTGCAAAGAAATCAAATAAATAAATAACATAGTATGTCACATACTACCTAAACTGGGTAAAACCTCCTTGATGATGAACTATTGATACTCTATATCAGGAATAGAATTCAAGAATATGCTACAGCCACCCCAAAAATACATTTGTTATGGATTCCTCTTCTACCCCATGTAGTTGAGCGTGATCAGGGCCACATGTCTCTCCATACACATATGGAAAGGAGCGTATGGATGGTAGAGTGATACACATTAGAGTACATGGCCATGGATGGTCCATCATTGACAAAGCAGTGCCGTAACCATTCATTCATACTGCTAGACAGTGTTCAACACCAGGGAGTCCCATTCACAGACTGCAGACTTTCATTCATACAGAGAGATAGAGAGGTAGGTAGACACAGAGAGAGAGAGAGCTGAGCACTAGATTTTTCCAGGGCTCAGAAAGTACTGTACTTTTGGATTACTTGGTAGAATATAGTGTCTGGTGGAAAAGCACAGGTTGAAATACTTCTCAAAGAGTATTGTAGGCCTATAAAGACAGGGAACATTAAATAAGCAAAAATACAATATTCAGACAAGCCCCATGATGAAGGATCCATGTTTAGACGTGTTTATCCTTAATTCCTGCATATCTTGGATTGGTATAGATACAGTAGGTTATGCATGTCTTAGTTCCATATATGATCTGAAAGACAATACTTCCTCTTGGCTTCAGAGTTTTAACTCCAAAAGGAACTTGTTCATTGCGCCCGAGTACCCCTGCGTCATTCTGAAGTTGAGATCCCAAAATAGAACAGATATAGGCATAGCCGCGGGAAGTAGTTTGGGGGTGGTGCAATTTTTTTTTTGCCCACGCTGAAGATGTCTATATCGGTCTGCTAACACAGGACTAGTAAAGGCCCAGTGCACTACTTTTGTGATTTAAAAAAAATAGATGTATTTTAGTATTTACCAGCATTTGTAACTTGAGTCTTATAATTATCTGCACAAATCAGTTAATCTGATAATACTTGTGGAATATAAAAATACTTGCTTGATATTTACATTTTCCAGTTTCTTTAAATACTTCGCAAATGCAACTTATTTCTATGTGAAAACTGACATTATCTATTCATTCCTTTTCCATTTTAGTAGACACTCTTATCCAGAGCATCTTACACTAGTGAGTGCATACATTTTCGTACTGGTCCCCCGTGGGAATCGAACCCACAACACTAGCGTTGCAAGTGCCATGCTACCAAGTGAGCCACATCATTACAAACCACTTGATGTCTCAATTACTATATTGTGCATTGTTTTTCATTATGGTGATGGAAAGTCTACAGGTACAAAACTAGATGACTAGCCTACTTACAATATAGTAACGTACATTAAGTGGTTTGTAAGGATGGTAAATTAATACTGCACAAAAAGTGGTTGTTTCCCATATTTAATTTGATGTGGTTGTTTTGTGTCTTTGCCCATAACTTTGCACCTTTTGATGTAAATGTTTGAGGACAGAGTTTGTTTGTTCTGGATCCCATTATAATGACAATCACAGAGAAAGGGACAGGGCAACCACTCTTACAATTACAACTACTGAATCCTGCAAGATACTGTTCTTAATTATACAACTACCTTTTTTGCCAAAGCAGAGAGAAAAACGCTTACCCTGTGCTGGAGATGCTTCAAACGTGTATAATATATATAAAAGGCCCAGTGCACTATTTTTGTGAAAAATATGTTTTTTTTCATTATTATTTTTGTATGATTAATAACATTTTTAAAAATAAATTCTGATTATTCAGGGGGGTGCTTAGCACCCCTAATTCCTGTGGCTATGGACATAGGCTTTATTTGGAACTTTTACGAATGGTCTCTCCTGTGTTCCAACTAGTCCTCATAAATTCAGCAGACTTTTCCTTACATTGTTCTGTAAACTGAAGGCTATAGCCAGGCCTACATAGACACTGAGCTCCCCTTGTCAGATAACATTTTAGAAAGTAATTCAATGAGGGAAGGGTAGAATATTTTAAATTGAATTCCATCCAAGTCTTTTGGCAATCCCATTGATAGGCTAATAAATGGGCTAAAACTATTCTCAGTGGGAACCAATGTATATATATTCCAACAGATGCCTGGCAAGAAAGTCTACACACTGACTCCCCAAAATGTTGCCAAAGCCGCATAAGGATCAGACAGTTAGGCTTGGCCCAGTTGGGTAGCTTCGACTCTACCCAGTCTGCCTATCTAAATAAACTAGGCGCTGTCTCACTATTGACTTGTCTGCCGCACCGAGAATAATAGCCGGCCCATATTAGCTATTGATCTGCGTTTCTTTCCTAAACTCATCTACTGCTGCTAATCAGTGGTTGCCCCTGCGTTAGAATTACATTTCAAGTCTTACGACATGTCATGCGTCGGGCAGCCATTTGAGTGCATATGGAACAAGTTAAGAACGTCCTCACTTACGTATATGGCTGATAGATTTTCGGATTTAAAAAAAAATATTGTACAGCCTCAGCTACAGTGCACCGTAGCCTCATCCACACAGCTCTGTGAAGCTACCACTTTAGTCTTGTGTCTACAACTACCACTACATTGGTCTTACACACGGATATGCTTCATACAAGGTGTTTTAAAGCGCAATATTTGTGTATATTTAGAGGATTTCACCGTGTGCACATGCTTTGCTTGTGTAGCCAGCCGGGCACACGCAGGGCTTTCTCCGCCAATCTGAGTTAACCCCCAGAGACGCAAAATTAAACAATGAAACGAATTTGTTGCCATTGCACGAATCTTCAATATTGCTCTCAACTTTTGTTTCTTTCACATGAGTCCTTTATGACAAAGCGCGACATGTATCCAAAAAATGCCTATCAAATGATCCCAGACCTTGATTAGTCACTTTGAACCAACCGTTGGTTGTTGGTCGCTTGCAAATCAGCTTGCATCAATATATGAACCATGTTATTGTATTGTCTGTCTTTGCAGCACCCCCCCCCCCCCCAAAAAAAATCACCCCCCATAACCTTGGATGCGATTATTACTACCCAATGAGAGTTTACTCCATCCGAAAGAATCCAAATCCTGCCGCCGCAATTTCAAAAATTATATTCCATCTCAGCTAGGCCTTATCCATATCCTCGGACTCACCTGACTAGACTTTCCCCTCAGGTTCCACAAGCTCGGGGTTCTCTTTCAGATCCTGAAGCGCTGCAGTAGCTCCTCGCGACCAGTCCCCGGCACCGGCAGGCAACACAAAAGCGCTGATTGGGCCTCGGCTAGCGCTCATCCCCTTGGTCTCAGCCCAGACAGACGGGTTATTGGTCGCCGGCTATGTCGAAGGCGCGCCCCTATTATTAAGGTGTGTGTTGTTGTCTATGTCTGGAGGGGAGGGAACAAGAAGCAGTGAAATGATGGTAACTAAATGGGTTGTTATGCGCGCCGTGTCGGCAGCACAAGGCAAGCTTACTACATTGACAGATAGTGGACAGCCATATGAACTCCCTCTTCATTCGGCGATGGTCATCGACTGAATCTCAGAGGAACAATGCCGTTTCTAGGACTCATCTTGAACCTAGTATTTTTTCCCAAATGTTATTTCAATTATCTTGTTGTATCGCCTTTCTACCAAGAACACTAGATCAACCGCTTGATACGGCAGTAAATCATATGCGCAAAAGCGTAAATAAGATAACTCAATTTGGTGTTATATAATTGATCTATTTTCAAATTGTATATTTTTTACACAATTTAGGATTTGTATAAAAAATATAGGCTATATAGCCTATATACATATACATATTCTACATATAGGGCTGGCACATACATATTCATACATATGACCATGTAACATCAGTAGCCTATCATTTAGGCTACAATAGAAATACACTCAAAATAATCGATTACGAACAATAAAATGCCTTCCACTTGCTGACCTACTTAACAAACTATAACCCAATCGAATGTAAATGTTTCAATATGCATATTTGGAACTAAAATAGGATTGTTAAAACAGGGACTTGGCTCAGAAGTATTGTTGAACTCCACTTTAGGTTGTCCATACAAGGCAAGCAATATTGTTATTCATTAAAAAAATGTTTGCATTGATTATGCATAGGCTATGTAAGCATTGTATAGCCTAAGCCTGTAATAACCTAAATTCTAGGACTTCAGTCATAGTTTATTGATGGCCGCCATGGCTGTGATAATAACCATTACCTCTACAGTAGGCTATAGCCATATTGCAGGGGAAAACGTGGAAAAAGCGGTGCATGAGCAAGTTTTACTTAAAGCTTAGCCTGCTGTATGTATGGACAGCTCCATATGAACTCAGTGACCGAGTTCAGATTCCCCATCATTGCACATACAGTTGAAGTCGGATGTTTACATACACCTTAGCCAAATACATTTAAACTCAGTTTTTCACAATTCCTGACATCACATTCCCAGTGGGTCAGAAGTTTACATACACTCAATTAGTATTTGGTAGCATTGCCTTTAAATTGTTTAACTTGGGTCAAACGTTTTGGGTAGCTTTCTGCAAGCTTCCCACAATAAGTTGGGTGAATTTTGGCCCATTCCTCCTAACAGAGATGGTGTAACTGAGACAGGATTGTAAGGCCTCCTAACTCGCACATGCTTTTTCAGTTCTGACCACAAATTTTCTATCGGATTGAGGTCAAGGCTTTGTGATGGCCACTCCAATACCTTGACTTTGTTGTCCTTAAGCCATTTTGCCACAACTTTGGAAGTATGCTTGGGGTCATTGTCCATTTGGAAGACCCTTTTGCGACCAAGCTTTAACTTCCTGACTGATTTCTTGAGATGTTGCTTCAATATATCCACATCATTTTCCTCCCTCATGATGCCATCTATTTTGTGAAGTGCACCAGTCCCTCCTGCAGCAAAGCACCCCCACAACATGATGCTGCCACCTCCATGCTTCATGGTTGGGATGGTGTTCTTCGGCTTGCAAGCTTCCCCCTTTTTCCTCCAAACATAAGGATGGTCATTATGGCCAAACAGTTCTATTTTTGTTCCATCAGACCAGAGGACATTTCTCCAAAAATACAATCTTTCTCCCCATGTGCAGTTGCAAACCGTAGTCTAGCTTTTTTATGGCGGTTTTGGAGCAGTGGCTTCTTCCTTGCTGAGCGGCCTCTCAGGTTATGTCGATACAGGACTTGTTTTACTGTGGATATAGACACTTTTGTACCTGTTTCCTCCAGCATCTTCACAAGGTCCTTTGCTGTTGTTCTGTGATTGATTTGCACTTTTCGCACCAAAGTACGTTCATCTCTAGGAGACAGAATGCATCTCCTTCCTGAGCGGTATGACGGCTGTGTGGTCCCATGGTGTTTATACTTGCGTACTATTGTTTGTACAGATGAACGTGGTACCTTCAGGCATTTGTACATTTCTCCCAAGGATGAACCCAACTTGAGGTCTACAACATTTTTCTGAGGTCTTGGTTGATTTCTTTTGATCTTCCCATGATGTCAATCAAAGAGGCACAGAGTTTGAAAGTAGGCCTTGAAATACATCCACAGGTACACCTCCGATTGACTCAAATTATGTCAATTAGCCTATCAGAAGCTTCTAATGCCATGACATAATTTTCTGGAATTTTCCAAGCTGTTTAAAGGCACAGTTAACTTAGTGTATGTAAACTTCTGACCCACTGGAATAGTGATACAGTGAATTATAAGTGAAATAATCGGTCTGTAAACAATTGTTGGAAAAATTACTTGTGTCATCCACAAAGTAGATGTCCTAACTGACTTGCCAAAACTATAGTTTGGTAACAAGAAGTTTGTGGAGTGGTTGAAAAACGAGTTTTAATGACTCCAACCTAAGTGTATGTAAACTTCTGACTTCAACTGTATATTCTGTCAAATGCTACATTTTATTATGACATTGTATATTATTGTAATGACTAAAAATAAGCAGCCATCTAATCAAAACCACTATCCTGTCTTCAAGTGTCAAAATGTGTGTTAACAGCTGGAGCTTGGCATTTCTTTGGGGCAAGTTAATGGTTAATTGGAGTAATGTTTATGTTGGACAAATATACCCATACATTTTTACATGCATGTGCAGGCACAGCGTTGCAAAGTGAGGGTATATTACTTGGAACTTTCGAAGTTTACCAGTAAACTACCAGAATTTTGCTATCTTTGCTATCACAAGACATCTAGTGGCCCTTTTTGGGTACTTCAGGTGTGTAATTATCTCAGGCCCTCTCTCTGATCTTATCACATGTAAAATATATGAAGTAATGAAATAATATTATTTTTAAATAAACAATTGAATGACAAAGCTATAAAATATTATCCTAAATATAAACCATCAACTTAGTAAATACCATTGCTGTTTAATATGAGGGTTTCAGCATTAAATATCCTTTATCATTTTTTACAAACTTTTATTTATTTTATTATGTCAATATGTATTTGTTGTCAATGTTTTAGCGTCCAACTGGTGGCAGTTGCGATAAAGTCAATAGTTGGATGAGTTGCAGAGGCAATTTAAAATAATGCAATTATAATAATACAACAGCCTCCAGTATTTATGCTGCAGTAGTTTATGTGTCGGGGGGCTATGGTCAGTCTGTTATATCTGGAGTATTTCTCCTGTCTTATCCGGTGTCCTGTGTGAATTTAAGTATGCTCTCTCTAATTCTTTCTTTCTTTCTCTCTCTCGGAGGACCTGAGCCCTAGGACCATGCCTCAGGACTACCTGGCATGATGACTCCTTGCTGTCCCCAGTCCACCTGGCCATGCTGCTGCTGCAGTTTCAACTGTTCTGCCTGTGGCTATGGAACCCTGACCTGTTCACCAGACGTGCTACCTGTCCCAGACCTGCTGTTTTCAACTGTCTAGAAACAGCAGGAGCGGTATAGATACTTTCAATGATTGGCTATAAAAAGCCAACTGATATTTACTCCTGAGGTGCTGACTTGTTGCACCCTCGACAACTACTGTGATTATTATTATTAGACCATGCTGGTCATTTATGAACATTTGAACATCTTGGCCATGTTCTGTTATAATCTCCACCCGGCACAGCCAGAAGAGGACTGGCCTCCCCTTATAGCCTGGTTCCTCTCTAGGTTTCTTCCTAGGTTTTGGCCTTTCTAGGGAGTTTTTCCTAGCCACCGTGCTTCTACACCTGCATTGCTTGCTGTTTGGGGTTTTAGGCTGGGTTTCTGTACAGCACTTTGATATATCAGCTGATGTAAGAAGGGCTATATAAATAAATTGGATTTGATTTGATTTTTCATTAATTAGGCTATTATCTCTTGAAATTCGTGGACAATATGGACACAGATATAAAAATGAATACTCCATATGAAGACAATTTATAAAAGTTATTAGTATAAATTACCAACGTGACGATAGATTGCCATACATTTTCTATTAATTACCAATATTACTGAAGATTCTGGTAAACTTTGGTATATTACCCGTAGCTCTGAAACCCTATGCAGGCGTGCAGAGCCGCAGTTTTCTTGATATGAATCGCAATTGTGTTGATCTTCACTGTTAAAAATCATTACGTTTGGCAACAGGGGTAACTGAGCCCTCTATGACACACAAAGGAACCCTCGCTTGGCACTTGGCCAACACATGTAGCCATAAGGTCATGATACTATATGTACAATAGGCCTATCAGGCGATTGTATAAAATCACAAAGACTATGCTACTCATGTAAGTGATGCAAATTTTAGGCTTTACCATCTGTAAATTATGGGTTTCACATCAGTTTTTTTGTTATTTACCATAAACGTTATATTACACTGTATATAATTAATTATTCACGATTAAATATTAAACTGGGTCACGTTGGTCTTATAACCTGAGCTGGCTTAGCCATGTCATGTAAAATAGAATGTCACGTTATCAACCACTGATATAATCATGATGGCAAGGCCACAGGGTCAGCATTTAAAATCTTGAAGTCATCTTATCCTGCTTTTTGATTAACCCCAGGAAGAGTAGCCAAGAAAACCTGGTTAGGGAGCTTTGTTCACTAACTGACGTTACTCAATGGGATGAGGTAATGCCTCCAAAACAAGCAGACTCTTGCTCAGGGTCCTTCAGTCTCTATGTACAGTATTGTACAGTGAAAATAGGAGCTTTGTCACCCTTTATGGGCAGAATATGATGACTTCGGACATTTTTTCATTTTTAGAATGTGTGTTTGTGTGTCTGTGTGCATGTGTATGGCGTGTGTGTGTTTGTGTGTTTCTAATTAACCCCTGCCATCAACGTATTGCTTGATACTGAGAGCGGACTCCAAATATGAGAAATGTATGTGTCACTAAAAAATGTATGTGTCACTATAAATGTATGTGTCACTATAAATGTATGTGTCACTATAAATGTCACTCAGTGAGAAGCAAGTTTTTTTGCTGTTGCTGATGTCGATTACTTCTCTCTTTTTGTACTCTCTCATCACCAAAGAATTATGAATCATAAAATTAAGATTACAGGGAAAATCTTCACAGAATATAAACACATTACTTCTCTGCAGTTTGTCAGGGTCAAGTGAACCTTGATAGGGGTCAGTTCCCGGTTATGTCCCCTACTCTAAATTCAGACAAAACGCTTCCCTTGTTTTCATTATCCAAATTCTCTAGCCACCTGGTCATCTTTCTAACTGCAGTACTGTACTGTACGTTTCAAACACATCCAGAACCTTTCCCAGAAGTGACCTACCACTGCTGCCCAAAAATAACCCACAAACACAGGAAGTCAACCTGTTTTCGGTAGCCTGCTTTGTCTTCTAGAGTAAAGCGCTAATTATTGCCAAGGCAGTGGGTTTGCAATGGTAGGTACTTATTACCTACTAGTAGGAACGGAATGCGACATAGTCCCCTGCACTGAATGTCTCGTTAACATCCATGGAGCCGCTGTACTATCAGAGGACCATGCAGGGCACAAAACGTGCAAGCCAGAGTGTTCTTCTCTGGTGCCTGCTCTAAATCATTCATGTGAAGGTGGGCACTGCAACTGGACGAGAGATCAACAGAAAACAGAGAAGGCATCTGGAGGGTTGCAGCACCGCAACACTGCAGTAGTCCACCAACTGCATTATGTTACATTATATTCATTGTACCTTGCTTTGAGAGAGGATGCTGTGTGACTTATCTCATGCATTATTTAATCTCAGTGCCTTAATGCACATTGCTTGAACCAGCAGTGTGATTTAGATATGAACCTTTTGAATACAGTATTTGTCAACTATTGGCCCAACAAAGGCCTTTGTAAAGTTCCATATTTCCCTGCAAAATTTTGTCAAAGTATTCTCCTTGTGAAGCACCTACTTGAACACTACTTCCTCTGTGAAGCTGGCCTGATTATTCAGTGGTGACTTCCTACAATGTGGATCATTCACTGAATTTAGGTATTAAATAGATTACAGATACATTTCAAACATGTCCACTGTAATCCAACAACATGTTCTCTAATGGTTGGCCATTTTTGTGTGGAAAGGTAGAGAGGGGAAGTATTATTTTACATGGCTACACAGAACTTACACCATAACAGTCATGTCAAATCAATGACTCCTCCAATGAAAGGAGGAAGAACACCTCTTCAAAGTACTTCCAACAGAGACACTGAGTGACTTCCTGACCCCATATGAAAGGATGCGTGACCATTGATGCCAAAGCTCTCCATCACAGGAGGTGGGGATTAAGGGTTATGAAAAGTTCTTTTTTGATTACATGACAGGAAATTACAGTTAAATGGGTGAGGGACCGCTCAAAACACTGCAGATACGGAGAGAGGGTGATGCACAGTAGTGTAACCTGTGTCATGTTCATTAGTGGAAAATGTTATCCGCGATTCATATTGGACAAGTCCAGGAAGTCCCTCTTTCAGTGAGTTTTCTTCATTAGGCAGTTTGGTGCCTAATGAACACAACCCTAGCCCTTCCCAACCATTCGGAAGACATAGGCCAGGATTCAGTCTAAGAGAGCAATACAGTTGTTCCTTTTAAATAGCCTTTTAAATGATTTTTTTAACGTCAGTTATGGTGCACCTCCATGCATTGAATCCCGGCCATATTCTTTGTTTACAGCACTGGAGATTCCCCTGACATTCCAGTAAAATAGTTTGGATAATTGGCTATTAAGTGATTAGCATGCATGGCAAAGAAAAACTGTGTCATCTCAAACGTTGATTGATTGATTGCTGATGAGAACTGCAGCCAGTACAGGTATATTCTGCCACTCATATGGTTGTCTGGCAGTTGCTTGACCATGCAGGTAAAAATCATGCTTACATTGAGCCACCAATAACATCAGGTTGTTCATCCCTCTAAGACAGGTGGGCAATTCCCCTCCTCTTGAGGGCCTGATTGGTGTCACAGTTTTGCCCCAACCCCAGCTAACACACCTGACTCCAATAATCACCTAATCATGATCTTCAGTTTAGAATGCAATTTGATTAATCAGCTGTGTTTGCTAGGGATGGAGAAAAAGTGTGACACCAATCAGGACCTCGAGGACTGGAGTTGCCCACCCCTGCTCTAAGGGACGGGGAGTCTGAAAGAATGTGGTTAAAGATATCTGCTTTGTTATCCCTTCATAGGCATTTTCTCACATCTAATTGATGGACAGATTTTCTTGGCAGTGGCCCCGTCTCTATAGATCAAAGTGGGGTTTTGTCGTCACTCAAAAACACTTGTTTGAAAAAAAATCGCCCCGGCTGAGACAGAGATATGTTAACACCATAATTAGATGTGCTGTTTGGCCTAATCTGACATTAACATCTCGTCGACATACAGTAGGGTAGAAAGGGAAAAACAATCACACACAGGGAGATCTGATGGAGTATGTAGGTTTCAAATGGCCCCGGTCCAGTCTTTGCCCAAAAAAAAAACACTTCATTACGGTTGCCCAAATTCAATCTATAATCCTGCCCCCTCTAAATTTGGTGTGTCAACATGCGGCCCACATTAAATACTGACTCTAAATAGATTACGAGGTTTAACTCCTGATTAAAAACCCATACTACAAAATACGGATAAGGCAGGAAACACTTTGGTAAGACTGCCATATGTTAGAGAGAGGAACAAGTGGTGTTCCAGACAGTAGATACAGTGGACAAGCAGACAGACACACCATGTGAGAACATAAAATAGTAAAGAAACTTTAACTGAAGAGAAGATATAACTCACATTGACACAATAGTCCAACTGTGTTGTCGATTGTTCCTGAAAGCATTTTCCTCATACTGTAACCTGTTAACCTCTGGATTGCTGGCATCCAAATCATCCCCTAACTGCTTACCCCTAGGCACTCCTGCAGATCTAAAATCATTGAATAAATGTATGGACTGTGCTGAAAATTCCACCCAGGGCAAAGTGAAGCAATTACCATATTGCCTCAAACCCATCTGATGCTTTCAGATTTACAGGAGTATGGATCAATGACATTTTTTTAAATGAACGCTTAAACACTAACAGTGATTATTGACGCACTCTCTCTGAAACCATTACCACTTGTAGCCAATGCATTTAATAAGTGTGCCAAATAATGCACGTTCTCTGCTTTACAATCAGTTTTCAAATTAATAACACACTTCTAAAAAACTGTAAACATTGGTCTCTACATTGCTACACTATTTCGCCAGTTGCCTTTCCACATTGACACATGTGAAAACACTTTTAGATAATGAGTTCACTTACAAATCAGAGCTTGAGCGCTATGAAACTACTTCTCAGACAGAGTTCACTGTGTCAAATCGGAGGGCCTGTTGTCCGGACCTCTGGCAGTCTCTATAGGGGTGCCACAGGGTTCTATCCTCTGGCCGACTCTTTTCTCTGTATACATCAATGATGTCTACACAGACGACACCATTCTGTATACTTCTGGCCCTTCTTTGGACATTGTGTTAACTTATGGATAAGGGGCAGCATTTTCACGTTTGGATGAAAAGCGTGCCCAGAGTAAACTGCCTGCTACTCAGTCCCAGTTGCGAATATATGCATATTATTACCATATTTGGATAGAACACACTCTGAAGTTTCTAAAACTGTTTGAATGATGTCTGTGAGTATAACAGAACTCATATGGCAGGCAAAAACCTGAGAAAAAATCCAACCAGGAAGTGGTAAATCTGAGGTTGGTAGTTTTTCAACTCATTCCCTATTGAAGATACAGTGGGATATGGGTCATGTTGCACTTCCTCATGCTTCCACTAGATGTCAACAGTCTTTAGAACCTTGTTTGATGCTTCTACTGTGAAGTGGGGCCGAATGAGAGGGGAATGAGTCAGAGGTCTGCCGGAATGCCTTGAGCTCGTGACGCTCATTCACGTGAGAGCGAGCTCTTTTCCATTGCTTTTCTGAAGACAAGGAATTCTCCGGTTGGAACATTATTGAAGATTTATGTTAAAAACATCCTAAAGATTGATTCTATACTTCGTTTGACATGTTTCTACGGACTGTAATAGGACTTTTCGTCTGAACTTTTGCCTGGACCTGCCCGCGCGTCGTGAGTTTAGATTGTGTACTGAACGCGCGAACAACAAGGAGGAATTTGGACATAAATGATGGACTTTATGGAACGAATCAAACATTTATTGTAGAACTGGGATTCCTGAGAGTGCATTCTGACGAAGATCATCAAAGGTAAGTGAATATTTATAATGCTATTTCTGACTTATGTTGACTCCAACATGGTGGATATCTTCTTGGGTTGTGTTGGTCTCTGAGCGCCGTACCCAGATTATTGCATGGTTTGCTTTTTCCGTAAAGTTTTTTTGAAATCTGACACAGCGGTTGCATTAAGGAGAAGTATATCTTTAAATCTGTGAATAACACTTGTATCTTTTATCAATGTTTATTATGAGTATTTCTGTGATTTATGTGGCTCTGTGCAAATTCACGGGATGTTTTGGAGGCAAAGCCAAATGTAAACTGAGGTTTTTGGATATAAATATGAACTTGATCGAACAAAACATATATGTATTGTGTAACATGTTGTCCCGGGAGTGTCATCTGATGAAGAATATCAAAGGTTAGTGATTCATTTGATCAATATTTCTGCTTTTTGTGACTCCTCTCTTTGGTTGGAAAATCACTGTATGCTTTCTGCAACTAGTTGCTGACCTAACATAATGATATGTTCTGCTTTCGCCGAAAAGCTTTTTTGAAATCGGACACTGTGGTTGGATTAACGAGAATTTTATCTTTAAAATGGTGTCTAATACTTGTATGTTTGAGAAAATGTCATTATGAGATTTCTGTTGATTGAATTTGGCGCCCTGCAATTTCATTGGCTGTTGGCGAGGGGCCCCAGTCCTAGACAGGTTAACTAACCTCCAGACGAGTTTCAATGCCATACAACTCTCCTTCCGTGGCCTCCAACTGCTCTTAAATGCAAAACTAAATGCATGCTCTTCAATCGATCACTGCCCACACCTGACCACCCATCCAGCATCACTACTCTGGACGGTTCTGACTTAGAATATGTGCACAACTACAAATACCTAGGTGTCTGGCTAGACTGTAAACTCTCCTTCCAGACTCACATTAAGCATCTCCAATCCAAAATTAAATATAGAATCGGCTTCCTATTTCGCAACAAAGCATCCTTCACTTATGATGCCAAACATACCCTCGTAACACTGACTATCCTACCGATCTTTGACTTCGGCGATGTCATTTACAAATAGCCTCCAACACGCTACTCATTAAATTGGATGCAGTCTATCACAGTGCAATCCGTTTTGTCACCAAAGCCCCATATACTACCCACCACTGCGACCCGTATGCTCTTGTTGGCAGGCCCTCGCTTCATATTTGTCGCCAAACCCACTGGCTCCAGGTCATCTATAAGTCTTTGCTAGGTAAAGCCCAGCCTTATCTTAGCTCACTGGTCACCATAGCAGCACCCGCCCATAGCACGCGCTCCAGCAGGTATATTTCACTGGTAACCACCAAAGCCAATTCTTCCTTTGGCTGCCTTTCCTTCCAGTTCTCTGCTGCCAATGACCCTCCCAGTCAACCAGGTACTGGAAACCCCTGCCCGGTGGTTGAACCTTCAGGTGTCTCACCGTATACGCTGGCTGGCCACCTATAACCATGGGGAGAGGGATTGGCCTGGAGACAAGACAAAGGACAGTGAGACAGGCTTAATCCTAGACACATGGAGGTAGGGTGAATATGGAGGGTACGGGGCAACACAAGACAGACAGTAGTGGAACTCAGGACTCTGGAGATGGGAAAAGGACCATTGAACTGGGAAGACAGCTTGCGGGACTCTACCCGAAGGGGCAAATCCCTAGTGGAAAGTCATACCCTCTGCCCAATGCGGTAGCGGGGAGCTGGGGTCCGGCGATTGTCCGCTTGTCGACGATACCTGGAGTTGGTCTTGAGAATACCCGCCCTGGCTCTTCTCCAGGTACGTCGACAGTGGCGAACAAACATCTGGGCCGAGGGTACACTGAGCTCCTGCTCTTGTTCCGGGAAGAGTGGAGGCGGATACCTCATGGAGCACTCAAAAGGGGAGAGTCCTGTGGCAGAACTGGGAAGAGTGTTCCTGGCATACTCCACCCAGACCAGTTGACGGCTCCAGGTAGTGGGGTTAGTTGAGACCAGGCACCTTAAGGTGGTCTCCAGGTCTTGGTTGGCTCGCTCTGACTGACCGTTAGTTTTGGGATGAAATCCGGATGACAGGCTGGCCGACGACCCAATAATGGTGCAGAATGCCTTCCAGAACTGAGATGAGAACCCTGATCGGAGACCATGTCTCCCGGGAGTCCATGGATAAGGAGGACATGCTGCACCATAAGCTGGGCCGTCTCCTTGGCAGAAGGTAGTTTGGGGAGAGGGATGAAATGGGCGGCCTTGGAAAACCGGTCGACTACCATTAGAATGACAGTGCTGCCATCAGACGGAGGGAGCCCAGTGTCAAAATACAGCGATATGAGACCAGGGACGATGAGGAACCAGTAGTGGCTGCAGGAGGCCAGAAGGAGCTTGCCGTGGAGTCTTGTTTTGAGCACATAGTGCATGTGGTAATGAAGGCAGAGACGTCAGGGACCACCAGAAACGTTGTCAAAGGCAAGGTTAGTGTATGATGGGACCTTGGATGACAGGTCAGCCTGGAGGATTGAGCCCATTCCAGGACCCGGGACCAGACTGGGTTAGGGACAAACAGCCGGTTAGCCGGGCCCCCTTCAGGTCCAGGCTGGGAGCGTTGCGCCTCGCGAACCAGTTTCTCAATACCCCAATCCACAGTGGCAGCAAGGCATGAGGTAGGGAGAATGGTTTCGGAAGTCGAGGGTGTGGCAGAGGAACTGTATAGGTGGGAGAGAGCATCAGGCTTCACATTTTTAGACCCAGGATGGTAGGAAATGGTCAAGTTGAATCTGGTAAACTGGAGGGCCCACCGGACCTGCCTTAAGTTGAGGCACTTGGCTGAACGGAGATATTCCAAGTTATGGTCAGTCCAGACCAGGAATGGCTGTTCTGCTCCTTCCAGCCAGTGCCTCCACTCCTCCAATGCCATCTTCATCGCCAGGAGTTCTCGCTTGCCAACATCGTAGTTCCTCTCAGCAGGATTGAGATGATGGGACAAGAAGGCACAGGGATGAAGCTTCTGGTCCTGGGCAGATCGCTGGGACAGGATGGCCCCCACGCCAACATCCGAAGCATCCACTTCCACCACAAATTGACGCGAGGGGTCCAGATGGATGAGGATGGGTGCTGTTGTGAACCGATGCTTCAGGTCCACAAAGGCTTTGTCGACAGCTGGAGATCATTTGAATGGTACCTTGGGGGAGGTGAGTGCCGAGAGGGGGGCTGCCAAGGTGCTGTAATCCTCAATGAAACGGTGGTAGAAGTTTGCAAACCCAAGAAACCATTGCAACTGCACCCTGGACGTTGGTTGAGGCCAATCCACCACTGCTTTCACCTTTCCAGAATCCATCTGAACAATTACATATCCCAGAAAGGTGATAGAAGAGCGGTGGAACTCACTTCTCAGCTTTCACGAACAATTGGTTCTCCAGGAGGCGCTGAAGGACCTGTCTGACATGGAGTACATGTTCTTGGGAAGATTGGGTAAAAAAACAGGATGTCATCCAGGTAGAGGAACACAAACCAGTTTAGCATTTCCCGAAGCACATAATTGACCAAAGCCTGGAAGACAGTGGGGGCTTTGGGGAGTCCAAATGGCATGACCTGGTACTCATAATGTCCACTGGCTATGTTGAAGGCTGTCTTCCACTCATCCCCCTCGCGTATCCGAACCAAGTGGTAGGCATTCCGAAGGTTCAACTTTGAAGACATGTTAACCCCCTGGGGAGGTTCAAACGCCATGGAGAGGTAGGAGGTAACGATTAACAGTGATATCATTAAGTCCCCAGTAGTCGATACACGGGCGCAGGGTCTTGTCCTTCTCCACAAAGAAAAACCCTGCGCCGGCAGGAGGTGCAGAAGGACGGACGGCCCCATTGGCCTGAGACTCCTCTATGTACTCCTCCATAGCTATGGCACAATTATAAGGACAGTGCAGGGGAAGGGAAGTAGCACGTGCCTTACTGAACACTTCCAGGAGGTCATGGTATTCAGTAGGAATAGCAGAGACATATTTAGTCTTGCTAACATCCTGAGGATGACTTGGGGAAGGCTGTGCTGCTTGAAGGCAGTGGGAATGGCAAAAAGGACTCCAACCCAGGATGGAGCTTGTGGTCCAGTCAATCACAGGATTGTGCTTTTGGAAAATCCCAACAGAACTGGGACATGGGGAGATGCAATGAGGAGGAACTGTACGGTCTCACTGTGGTTACAGAAACCCGTAATTGAACGGGCACAGTATTATGGGTGACTTCCCCTATAGAGCGGCCGACCAGTGCCCTAGCATCCATGGGCACAGAGAGAGGCTAAGTGGGGATACCAAGCTGCGAAGCTATCGGGGCATCAATAAGACATTCATCAGCCCCAGAGTCAGTGAGCACTCGGGGAGACTTAGATTGGTCTCCCCACAGCACAAGAGCAAAAACGGGTGTGCGGGTGATGGGAATTATGGAACTCCCAGTCTGATTCACCATAGTACTGGTATCTACTAGAGACAAGGGTTTCCTAATAGGGCAGGTAGCTATAAAATGTCCTGCCCCTCCACAGTACAGACAACAGTTAGTATTCATCCTCCGTGAGCGCTCCCAAACTGATAGACTAGTTCTTCCCAACTGCATAGACTCAGGAGTATCCAACTCACCCGTCGTAGATTCATGAGAGAGCTCGGGTGACTTCGACTCCTCTCGGAAGAGCTGCCTTTGGAAACTTCCAGATTCCATAGGCGATGAACGCACCATGTCGGGTGCACGAGTGTGCCCAAGACCAGACCTACTCTCACTATTGCATTCCCTTAGGCGTCCATCAATTTTAATGGTTAATGCGATAAGGGAGTCGAGGTCCACCGACAGTTCCAGAGCAGCTAGTTCGTCCTTTACCTCAGATAATCCGTGCAGAAAAGTATCAAAAAGAGACTTCGGATTCCAGGCACTCTCGGCGGCCAACGTGTGAAAGGCCACCGCGTAGTCTGCCACACTACGGGAGTTTTGACGTAAGTCAAGTAGTTTGCTGGCCGCCTTTCTCCCGGATACCAGATACTCAAACTTTTTTCACCTCTTTCATGAATTCCTCCAAATGACCGCAAATGGCAGATTGTTGTTCCCAAACTGCCGTAAGCCAGGAAAGCGCCCTTCCCGACATTACCGTAATTATATACTCTATCTTCGATCGGTCTGAAGAAAACGAAGATGGCTGTAGCTCAAAAATAAGCAAGCACTGAGAAAGAAAACACCAGGTACCAGGATTCCCAAATATCGCTCTGGAGGTGGTAAGCAGGATTCATGGGGAGTCGGGATAGGCTGTACAAACTCACCACATATAGGGGAAAAAATTACTGGGTGATTGGGGTTTTTCAGAGGAGGCTGTCTGGGAGGTTAGTCTGAGCTAACTCCCTGATTTTCTCCATAATAGCCTTTAACCCATGGCTGTAGTGTTCCATCAAGGAACTGAGCCATTCCAAAAGGCACTGTTGCAACTCCTGATGTTTCCCAATGGTGGCTCCCTGCAGGGAGACAGTTTGGCAGAGCTGGTCCAAGTCTGCTGGGTCAGGCATGGCCAGTTCGTACTATCAAGGCACAAGGCGAGACCCAAATGCAGACACAGGAGGAAAAGTCTTACAGTGTTTTACAATGTTTATTAATCCAAAGGGGTATGCAAGAGAATGGTCGTGGACAGGCAAAAGGTCAAAACCAGATCAGAGTCCAGGTGGGTACAAAGTCCAGAAACAGGCACGGGTCAAAACCAGGAGGACTAGAAAAAGAAAAATGCAAAAAGCAGGGGAACAGGAAAAACACACTGGTTGACTTGAAAACATACAAGACGAACTTGCACAGAGAGACTGGAAACACAGGGATAAATACACTGGGGAAAATAAGCGACACTTGGAGGGGGTGGAGACAATCACAAGGACATGTGAAACAGATCAGGGCGTGACAAGAGGAGAAGGAGAGGACAGGGAAAAGGAAGAGGAGGGGGAGTCAGGAACACAATAACTGATGAAATCAGAGCGACTGTGGTTGACCATGTTGTCAACCATGGAATGAGCAGGAGGGAGGCTGGGCAACGGGTTCAACCAAATCTGAGCCGTTATACTGTTGCAGAAATGAGAACCGGTAAGTAACTGTAAGTGCTGTAGTCTTACTGGTACAGTAATATGTACTGTGCTTTCATAATGAGACGGTACTATCACTAAAACCATTCAAATGTTTTTACAAAACTGCAAAAGAACAAGTATCTGGTGGAAGAGGTTGACTGTTCACCTCAGAGCAGGAGACCCACATTGTAAATATGGTCATTGCAAATAACTGCATCAGACTCAGAGAACTGCAGGACCACATAATGGCAGATAACACCATATTCCAAAACGTCTACACTGTCTCGTCTACTGAAATGCAATAGAATTAAGATGAATCAGCTGTACAGAGTCCCTTTCAAAAGAAACTCAGACTGTGTAAAACAACTGAGATATGAATATGTGCACATAAGCTATACTATCTTATCATTGGTGCTGGATCTGGAAGTGTACGGTGCTACATCATATTGACTGATCCCTGTCTTTTCATACTGTGCTACATTGTTTTGTCTTGTCTCTTTCAGAGAGTCATGGAGCTAGAAGCAGATGCTGTGCATCATGAACTAATATATGTGGACGAGGCAGGTTTCAACCTTGCAAAAACAAGGGGCCGCGGCAGAAATATCGTAGGACATCGTGCCATCATCAACGCCCCGGGACAACGTGGTGGCAACATAATGTGTGCGGCTATTAGTCAAAACGGCGTCCTTCACCATCATGTAATCCTAGGCCTATACAACACTGCACACATTATCACATTTCTGGACACCCTCCACAGACTAATCCCTAATGACCAGGGGCCAGAGCAGCCCAGGTACGTTATCATCTGGGACAATGTTAGTTTCCACCGGGCTGCTGTGGTCCGCAATTCATTCACAGGTCACCCACTTTTCATCGCACTCAATCTCCCCCCATACTCTCCGTTCTTGAATCCTATTGAATAATTCTTCTCTGCATGGCGTTGGAAGGTGTATGATAGCCAGCCCCACCAACGTATACCCCTTCTACAGTTAATGGAGGAGGCTTGTGTTACGTGGGGCGGCGCAGGTGGACCCAAATGCAGACTCAGACAAGGAGACAAGGATAGGTAAACCAATGTATTTATTGAAAAGCGGGAGAGGAGATGTGGTGCAGTCAGGGGAATCTCGGGTGGGTAGTAGGGAATCCGGACTGAGGCTGGGAGCAAGGAGATTAGGAACCAGGTAAGCAGGTCTGGAGCGGAATCCAAAGAAGCAGTAAAGCGGGGATCCAGGGCAGGGAAGCAGGACTGAGGAGACAGGTACCAGAGTCAAAGCAGATGGTACTGTAGCGGAGAGAAAAAGCAGCGTGAGGCTAGGGAAAACAGGCACAACAGGATGACAAAATCTATGCAGGCACAAACAACTAGCGATACAGACTGACTGAGTAGAGGCTACGATCTGGTAGTGTGGAAGTGGCAGGGCTGAGAATTTGTAGGGTTCTTGATTATGGAACAGGTTGCAGCTGGTGGGAATCTGCTCCGCTTCCAGCACACCTGTCTCCACTCACACAATCACATACACACGGAGAGAGAGGGAGCGAGCACTGGGGAAGTGGTGGCACATTTAGGGAGGTCCAGGGTGAGAAGTAGAGGGCATGGTAGGAGCAGATGTAACAGCTTGTGGAGATCAGGGGTCACACTAGGCCTGGATACGGCACTCCAGGCAATACTTTCTATGCTGCCTAACTCAAGACAACATCGCATGTGATGTGGATGAAGTCTTCTGGCCAGACCCACAATGAACGTGAGATATACCCTAATATTTTTATGTTCTCTTTTTCCTTAGCACAAATGTTTTTGTTTTCTTCTACAGCACTTTTGTTGTTTGAGGAGTGTTAGAAAATGCTGAGAAAAAACGTAATTAACTTTTTCCCCTTATTTGTATTGATAGTGTGTTATGTTCAGAATACACATCCATACTTTACACATTTCGATACCTGTGTGTATGTGTGCTTACTACATGTATGACAAAACTTTATTGCAAACTCCTATACCCTGCACACAGAAAAAGCAAAAGCCACAAGTGTTTTTCATTTTTACTATCAGTGCGTAGTTGGTGCTCCGTGTGCTTATTCAAATGATGGTTTGTGTGTACTGTATTGATGCAAAAACAAAAAAAATGTAAAACGAGTTTGAAGAGTTTTGCAAGAATTGTTTGCTTTTGCAAGAGTTGTATAATGTTTGGTATAATGTTTGGCGTAAGGTTTTGTGATTAGTGTGTACAGTTTTGTAAAAATAACCTATAGTTTCAAAGATAGTGCCTAAGCAATCAGAAAAACATGTAATGTATCAACCCATTGCTAGTGACTAGGGGTCGATTTGGGGATTCAAATACATGAAAACATTAAAGAGAAGATTCAAGGGGAGTCCTCCATCTAGTGGCCATATTCTGGCATTGCATTCCTTTACATAAATTCCTTTAATCAGTTTTGAGTTTGAGTTACTCAACATGTATTCAGTAAGGGTGTGGATTGTCCTGTCCTCCATATTGTAGGTGTGTTTGTTCAAATGCTTCACAGGGAGATTTTCACAAGATGTCCGCTTCCAGAACACCATTGATGGTTGAAGCTGTATCCACTACTGTTCCTGCCTGCTCCTCCTTAACAATGTGACCAACTCATTAATAGCCTACTGTATAATGTATGAATATGGATGTTCTCAGACTATTATGCAACACACATTAATATGAAGAGAGAACAATGATACACACTTTATTCAACATATCAAGCAAGCTAGCGACCCTGTATTGTCATTGCATCTCAAAGAAACCGAAGTGTAGCCTAATTAGGCTACTTTGTAATTATTAGGTAAATACTATTATTACAGGTGCTTTCAAAGTAACTACCTGTTAAAAAGCTGGGCTGTAAAATAAAGTGTTACTTTTAAATAGTACATACACATACGTATATTTAAAAGTATACTTATATAATAAGGCCACATGCTTTGGTTCATATTTGATATACTATATATTCAATTTTACATTATTAAAGGGAACAATCTGGGATATTTCCTATTGTTCAATGCTTATTTAAATGAATGATATGATTATTGAAGAATGTAATAATAGGAATAAATACATCATGGGCTTAGTACAACTGCCTTACCCTATCATAGAGCTCATGGATTGTCATTCCTTGCATCCGTTGCTCTGTCTATGCATTTAAGAGTGGTTACATTCCTCATCTTCACACCAAACCATTGGATGAATTAAGCCTGAGCTACTATCGCTTTGATTCTCAGTAACCCTTAAAAAAAACACTGGGGATTCTTGTACCCTTTTTATCACTTGAAATATGAGTGGCAGAATCTAAGTTACATCTAACAATGTACTCCAAAATAATTCCATACTCTAACTTCTGTAATATTCTGGAGTATGGTTTAGGAAACATATTCCTGCTATTCTTTTCCATAACACAAGGAATGCCAAAGTATGAAATCATTGTTCGTGTGAAACAGAGGATTGCACACTATCAATAGCACAGGGCATGGAACCAGGGATCTACTTGTAGTCTGACACACAAGTTATGTAAACAAACAGAGGGTGCATACATTATGAGCTTATGAGGGTTACATAACCCTGTCTGCGGGGATGGACTCCATCACAAACTAAAACAGTTGCTTTCTACCCAATACCACTGTGAATAAAAATAACTTGCATGAAGAGAATCTGTGAGTGGAGAAAGAGATTGCTGAAAAGAAATACAAATCTCATTCATTTTCTAATTTTAGGGGAAAAAATGGTGCAAGCAAGTAGGCACTGTCACTAGGCACCGTATGTATGAAAATGGTCAAAACATATCTGAGGCCTGGTCTGAAAATGAAACGACATTGTAGGAGACAGGATATCTGGTCAGAATAGTGTACTCACATTCATAAAGTTAATAGGTGAAGGGTAGGTGTAATAACATGTGAAAAGAAGAATAGATTAGGACAATTACAGCATTATAGATGTGACATTTGCTCTCAAAATACAAGCATAAATGAAACGCTTGAACTTGGTGCCTACCTTTAACCATATCTGGGCTCAGTTTGATTAATAATGTAACAATGCACTTTTCTTTCCCCAAGGTAACCGCCAATCTGACATGGAAAAATAAATGTTCACCTATCCACTTCCAGGACAGTGATTACCGCAAGGAAGGGAGGAAAGATGAATGTACTTTAAAGGTATTTGTGTGGCCTAGCGGTCGAAGCCGCTGCCTACAGTGCACATATACCACTGCATCATGGATTTGAATGCATTTTAATTTGAATCATCAGGCCCACTTCTATCTCAACATACTCTCCTCATTGCACTCTACTTCTTTCCTATCCAGTAAATAAAAACATGTGTAAGGAGTGGGACTTGCCCCACTCCTTGTAAAAAAGAAAAAGGTATTTGAACAGGGCCCTGGTGCCACCATGTGCCGATTGGAACCCCCCCCCCCCCCAAAAGAAAGAGCACACCCAGCTGCACCTTATGAATATGAACAGCAGAGGTCAGTATTCTCCTTTCACTTACTTAATTCTCTAGTCCAGTGGCTCGCAAACTTTTTATAGTCCCGTACCCCTTCAAACATTCAACCTCCAGCTGCGCACCCCCTCCAGAACCAGGGTCAGCGCACTCTCAAATGTTGTTTTTTGCCATCATTGTAAGCCTGCCACACACACACTATACGATACATTTATTATACATAAGAATGAGTGTGAGTTTTTGTCACAACCCAGCTCGTGGGAAGTGACAAAGAGCTCTTGTAGGACCAGGGCACAAATAATAATATAATAATAATCAATCATTTTGCTCTTTATTTAGCCATATTACACATAAAACCTTATTTGGTCATCAACAATTGTGAATAACTCACCACAGGTTAATGAGAAGGGTATGCTTGAAAGGATGCACATAACTCTGCAATGTTGTGTTGTATTGGAAAGAGTCTCAGTCTTAAATCATTTTCAACACACAGTCTGTGCCTGTATTTAGTTTTCATGCTAGTGGGGCCGAGAATCCACTCTCACATAGGTACGTGGTTGCAAAGTGCATCTGTGTCTTAACAGCGCAATTTGCCAAGGCAGGATACTCTGAGCGCAGCCCTATCCAGAAATCTGGCAGTGGCTTCTGATTAAATTCAATTTTCACAGAACCGCTTGTTGGAATTTCGACGAGGCTCTCTTGTTCAGATATTAGTAAGTTGACTGGAGGCAGGGCATGAAAGGGATAATGAATCCAGTTGTTTGTGTCATCTGTTTCGGGAAAGTACCTGCGTAATTGCGTACCCAGCGCACTCAGGTGCTTCGCTATATCACATTTGACATTGTCCATAAACTTGAGTTCATTTGCAAACACAAAAAAATCATACAATGATGGAAAGACCTGTGTGTTGCCCTTGTTAATGCAAACAGAGAAGAGTTCCAACTTCTTAATCATAGCCTCAATTTTGTCCCACACATTGAATATAGTTGCGGGGAATCCCTGTAATCCTAGATTCAGATCATTCAGGCGAGAAGAAACATCACCCAGATAGGCCAATCGTGTGAGAAACTTGTCATCATGCAAGCGGTCAGACAAGTGAAAATTATGGTCAGTAAATTAAACTTTAAGCTCCTCTCTCGATTCAAAAAAACGTGTCAATACTTTGGCCCTTGATAACCGGCACACTTCTATATGTTGTAAAAGCGTTACATGGTTGCTGCCCATATCATTGCATAATGCAGAAAATACGTGAGAGTTCAGGGGCCTTGCTTTAACAAGTTTGGGAATACCTGCTCTAGTCAAACCCTATGGAGGAATCTCAATAGTTTAAAAAGGTTTCCTCTCCCATCTCCTACTCTATTCACAATAAAGCAGTCCCTCTGTAGACTTCCGCCATACTGCTTCAGTTGTCCTGTCTTTTCAGATGAGAGAGGAGACATTAGGTCTGCAATGCATTTACTTGTACAGCTCTGCGGCTCCTTCCAGCCTCTTGTAGGCTAGGTGTCGTGTCATATGTGTAGTACCTTGGGGGTTGGGAAAAAAGGCATAAGACAAATGTCAATTTCACAAATGACAAAAAGAGTTGAATGAACAAAAGTGTAATTAATCAACTTTAATTAAAAACAACAACTATTGCACTCAGGAAACACTAGTCATAGCAATCTATCAGATCTAAGTAGAAACGAAGAAGAGCGATATATTTTTCCAACTTCCAAAATCATTCCCTAGGCTAGGCCTACTATACCTGTGTAGGGCTACAAAATAATTTGGACTCTTTTCAAAAGCAGTCAAGTCCGCTGATAAACAATGCGAGTAGCCTATAGAGGAAAGTAGGGTGCACATCCAAAGATTCCTTTGCGAAATGCCCAGCCGAAAGTTTCATTGACTGGTTTAACTGATATATCAATAATGAAAGCTAAAGAAACATTTTATTTGCGTGTTGTTAGCATGACAAATCATCTCTATAGTTGCCATCTACCCCATTCAGAGCATTTAGCGCTGTTTAACAAAATGTCTAACTCTGGATGGTCTTTTCTGTAGGAACTTGACGCACTGGAAGTGGCATAATTGGCCTTTATTAGTCAGCAACCTTTGAACTTAGAAGACAGCATTTATTACTGATCAGGTTGTCTTGTCCGCAGTTGCCATTTTGTTAATGATCTACAGGGTGGATGGAAAATGAAAGAGGAAATCACTTTTTAATCAGGAAAATGAAATCTGTGGGTTTGTGCGTTGCATGTCTCCTCATAAATTTAAATAACTTTCGTTATGATTATGCCATTAATATATTTCCTGTCTGTTTCTAGTTAGCTCATGTTCTTCTTATTCTTCGATGAGGTTTAACGGCAGTTGGCATCCAAAGAATGTTGCATTACCACCGCCTACTAGACTGGAGTATAACTCCCTTATACTTTGCTTGAAAATAAAGAAATCCAATAAACAAATACTATACCATCTAACATTACACTCACTAAAACCCCACCACCCTCCTCCACTATTGAAATCTATCTAGTCCTACATCAGGCCAACAGCCTGAAAAGATGGGACAGCACCACTGAACACACCCTGTAACTCTTTTAACATCAAGTCTTGTACACCCAAATACTTCTCTGCAGCTGCCACCACAACCTCCATTTTCTGCGACTTAAATTCCACCTCTGCAGTACAGTTGACAACAATTGCTATAAATGCTAAAAATCCAATATTACTGAAGCATATATCACTTGTTGGCCCATCCCTCCATACTGGTACAGATCTACTACTCAGACCACTCCTCTCAGGATCCCTCCCCTTTGATCTATCCTTCTACATTTTCTTCCCTGCCTCAGCATACGACAACTTCTGCAATACTCTAACCCTGGGAACCTCATCCTGCCTCTCTCGCACCGGACTTTTCTGATCCCAAGCCCCATAGGCACCCCTACAATTAACATGTACCACTACTTCCCCCCAATGCTACACATTCCTTTGTCTCATGCCCTACTGCACACTTCTCACAATAAGGAATCTCCCTCCTACACACTGCTGCCACATGCCCATAAACTTGACACCCCTAACAACGTAATGTATTCGACACAAAAGCCTGTATGGGATAACTTATATATCCTAACATCACTTTGTCGGGCAAAGACTCAACATCAAAACTCAAAAGAACAGACAACAACTTCTGTTTCACCACTCACGCCACCCTGTCTGCGTAGCACCAAACAACGAGCATCACAAACACCGGGAATCTTCCCCTTCAGTTGTGAACTTTCACATTTACCGCTACCCCAGTAATCACTCATTTCAATGGTGCCCTTTTCTTGAGAGCAAAACAATTCACATCTCTTGCTCACATTCCTTTGACGCGGAGTGCCTGCTCCCTCTGACCAGCAGAAACACAAACAATTATCACAGACCACTTTTGGTTACCTTCACCGATTCCACAGCACGTAATTCTGTTTTCACCCACCCTGAAACCACAAATGGATCAGCCAAAAGGCAAGGGTCCACTTTTTCCAAAAATGTCACTACTACCATCACAGACTAATCTTTATCCTAACCTTCGGTGCAAGTCTCAGGCTCCGAGAACTTTCCCACACCTAACCCCTCCGATACTTCACCCTCATACACTTCCATTTCTTCTCCTGTCTTAGATCCGGTGTACAGCTCACTCTGCTTACACTTTCTACCATTCTTCTTTAACAAACCATGTCCCCTTTTCCCACCATTTTTAACCTATTCAAGCTCACCCTCCTCCTCCCTCTCTCTCTTCTACCCCCTCAGCCTCTCCTTTTCCCTCCATTCCTCATCCATATTCCAAGTATACGTCTCCTTAGGATAATACGACGCTTCTCCTGACATACAACTTGTTCTTGCTCTCTCAAGGGACGCATTCCTCCCTTCCTGATGACTCCACTTTTCCACTTCCTAGTTAGCTCATGGGGGCGGTAAGTAGCATATAGAGCTTAGAGAGGCGTCAAACTCTCTGACTTAAAGGTGTGCAGGCACACGTATCAATGCGCGCACACACAATAACACAAGTAGACAACCACAAGTGGACAATCTGATATAGGCCTATACAGTGGGTATCATAAGTATTCACCCCCTTGGCTTTCTTCACATTTTATTGTTACAAAGTGGGATTAAAACATATTTAATTGTCATTTTTTTGTCAACGATCTACACCTAATACACTGTAAGGTCAAAATGTAAAAAATTATTCTAACATTTCTGAAAAAATGTATGAAAAATTAAACACTAATGGTAGTGGTTGGAATTTGTGAAGAGTAAACACAGATCCGAGATCTGTGCCAAAAGGCAACGTCTTATTCACACATTTTTCGAGATCGAAATAATTATTAATGTCTTTCTTGTCACAAAAAGGGTCTTAAAAAGAGTCCTAAAATAGAATAACTGCCTCAAAGACATATGGAATTATGGATTTTCAGGATGATTTGGCTACCGCAGGCGGTCCTGTTGTCTCCAATGCAGTGAAATATTGATAGGTCAGACGGGAAGTTTTGCCTGAGATGTCATTGGTGCGTGACGAGGAGGATGGGATGGGAAGAGGGGAGGCGCCAGTGTCAGTGAGATACATCTCGAATAGCGGACTGTACTGGAGTCTTTTAATCATTGGCAATAGATTTGAACATTTATTACAGAATAAATCAACCAAGTTTCGTTTTTCTCTGCTGCTGATAAGAAAGTTGAATATTAATGCATATTAATCGCATATGAATTGAGTGCTGCATTTAATGTGTTGTTTTTATAGTGAATTTCGATATATATGGATTAACATGTGGAGGTTCTTTAACACGTTTGCGCGAGATGGTTAAAAAGTCGCGCTTCAGCCTTTGGTGGACGGACAGCTCCTCTCTATGCTGCCAGGTTGGTCTTTGTCGCAGTGCCATGCACACCCTCTTCTATTATTTCGGTGTAAGTAGCTTACCCTACAGTGTGCACTGTTTGGAAGTGCACTATATTGTACATGCATGAACTCATATTTCTTAAAGAGATATTTTGACACCAGTCAGTTTGGACAACAGTGGAATATCGTGGCAGACTTGTCAGGACTAGGAATTGAGCCGTCAGTGACCACGACCACTTGAGAGTGACCGCTTTTTTCATGTTTTTGGGAGATGGAAACATAAACACTGTGTCAAAGTTCAGAAAAAAGCCCAACTCACTGTTTTTGTATGACAGTATTTGGAAGGAGTGAATTCGTGGGACTTGAGTCGGCCCATCGGACTTATTTGGAATTATTTAATTGTTCAATTGTGTTGTGCCAAACTAATCGGGTAAGCATGTGTCTTGATAATCAGAGAATCATTCAGTCATTTTTGTCTCTTGCGTTGCATTTCCTCACATCCAAATCCATTTTTTTGGAGTTTGAAATTTTAAGGATTTGACACTGATAATCACTTATTTCTAGCCTACATATGTTTTTGTCTGCTATATAATTGTCCGCCTGTCAAAGCCTTAGGAACATTATCCATGCCTTGAGCAGGGGAGCTACAGTACCATGGACAGCGGCAGCGCATCGTATAGAAAACATCAATAAACGTAATTCCCATAGCCCATAGGTCCTCTATTAAATAATGCATCTTTATTGACTGTCTCATGTCTAAATTACTTGAAATATACATTTTAGAAACATAATTTTAGTAACATGTCCAACAAAAAGCAGTCTCTTGGCACAATTTACCCAGAAATGGGGTAAATTGATCCGCAGAATAGGGTAAATTCAGCCGCCTACAAATTTCTGTACTGAATTAAATATTACCACTAACTTTTTTTAAACTATGTCTATCTTTATTTCCCAAACACAATTCAACACAATCACATTAATTTTATTTAGCCTTTAAGCATTTTAAGCATTTTTTAAAAACACAGGTGTAACACTTAAACACTTAGGCCATAGGCCAGTCTGGGTTGTTACCTCAATAGAAAACACTTGAATTTGCTCAACTTGCCTTGGTTCAACCATTGGCTCAACTCACCCCATGGCGATTGGATCAACTAACCCCAAACCAAACATTTGGAACATTTCAGCCCACACAGCTACAAGGATGCACTTCCATGCTAGGTTAAGGATCTCATATTGAAGCTTTAGAGACCCCAACTGATTTATAGAATAATTTTAAAATGATCTACTTTGGTTTAGATACAAGCAAACAATAAATTAGTTTGACTTGGTGAAAATCTGTTATTTTTAGATTTAACATGCATATCACTTTTTCAATGTGGTTTCTTCTTTCACAGACTCCATTAAATGATGAATTCTTCCTAAATATTTGGTCAAATCATTAATTTTGTGTATGGTTTCCTAGAAAACAATGGTGGCTCAACTTACCCCTATTGTGCAACTCAACCCACTCTCCCTTACAGTCAGCCATATCATTTATTGAAAATGTGAGTAAATGAGTTGGTCTCATACCTTTAATAGATGATAATAGTATAGGTGGACACTTTCAAAGCTGTTGGTCCAATATTTCCTTATTGGACCCAATGTAACAAGTTTCATGCCTTTTATGAACAACCCTTAAGCATTTTATTCATACTTTGATTGTCTTGCTAGTATTCTATAGCCATAGAGGGTTGTCTTTAAACCCCAATTTGTTACATATGTAACGGATGTGAAATGGCTAGCTAGTTAGCGGATACGCGCTAATAGCATTTCAATCGGTTACGTCACTTGCTCTGAGACCTGAAGTAGGGTTTCCCCTTGCTCTGCAAGGGCCGCGGCTTTTGTGGAGTGATGGGTAACGACGCTTCGTGGGTGACTGTTGTTGATGTGTGCAGAGGGTCCCTGGTTCGCGCCCGTGTAGCACAAACAACCAGGAGCTTTAAGTGTGCTGACTGCTGTAAGTGTTCATACTGTCACACCCTGATCTGTTTCACCTGTCTTTGTGCTTGTCTCCACACACCTCCAGGTGTCGCCCATCTTCCCCATTATCCCCAGTGTATTTATATCTGTGTTCTCTGTTTGTCTGTTGCCAGTTTGTCTTGTCTTGTCAAGCCTACCAGCGTTTTTCCCGTACTCCAGTTTTTTCCCCCCAGTCCCTGTTTTCTAGGTTTTGACCGTTCTGCCTCCCTGACCCTGACCCTGAGCCTGCCTGCCGTTCTGTACCTTTCGGACTCTGCTCTGGATTACTGACCTCTGCTTGCCCTTGACCTGTTGTTTGTCTGCCTTTTATTACTTAGAATTGTCTGCATCTGGGTCTTCTCCTGAACTGTGATTGTACGAACTGGCCATGACGGACCCAGTCCGTTCTGCAATGCCGTCTCCTCCCAAGGAGCCTCCATTGGAAGGCACAAGGAGTTGCTTCGTGGTCTTATGGAGGGGTCCCAGACCTTGGCCGAACGCCATGACCGCGCGCTGAACACATTGCTGGAGCAATTCTGCGGGTTGTTCGTCAGGCAGCCTACCATGACGGTAACCTCCCAGCCCCTCAGTAACCTGGCTGTTAGCAACGCGGCCAGCCCGGTTTCACGAGAATGCTTCGCTGGAGAGTCGGAAACATGTCAGCATTTCTTGCTCAGTGTTCTCATCTTCGAGCTGCAGCACTCCTCCTTCCCCTTCGTCTAGTAGGCTTGTGTCACTAGGCAGCTCGTGGCTGTGCTTCCCTTTGTAGTCCGTCATAGTTTGCAAGCTCTGCCACATCCGACGAGCATCAGAGCCGGTGTAGTACTATTCAGTCTCAGTCTAGTATTGACGCTTTGCCTGTTTGATGTTTCGTCAGCGGGCATAGTGGGATTTCTTAAAAGCGTTTGGGTCAGAGTCCCGCTCCTTGAAAGCGGCAGCTCTAGCCTTTAGCTCAGTGCGGATGTTGCCTGTAATCCATGGGTTCTGGTTGGGTTATGTACGTACGGTCACTGTGGGGACAACGTCATCAATGCACTTATTGATGAAGCCAGTGACTGATGTGGTGAACTCCTCTGTGCCCTCGGAAGAATCCCGGAACATATTCCAGTCTGTGCTAGAAAAACAGTCCTGTAGCTTAGCATCTGCGTCCTCTGACCACTTCCTTATTGAGTGAGTCACTGGTACTTCCTGTTTTAGTTTTTGCTTGTAAGCAGGAATCAGGAGGATAGAGTTATGGTCAGATTTGCCAAATGGAGGGAGAGGGAGAGCTTTGTACGTTTCTCTGTATGTGGCGTAAAGATGGTCTAGAGTTTTTTCCCCTCTGGTTGCACATTTAACATGCTAGTTGAAATTAGGTAAAACAGATGTAAGTTTCCCTGCATTAAAGTCCCCTGCCACTAAGAGCTCGGCCTCTGGATGAGGATTTTCCAATTTGCTTATGGCCCTATACAGTTCATTTGAGGGCCGTCTTAGTTCCAGCATCAGTTTGTGGTGGTAAATAGACAGCTACGAAAAATATAGATGACAACTCTAGTAGTAAATAATGTGGTCTACAGCTTATTATGAGATACTCTACCTCAGACGAGCAAAACCTTGAGACTTCCTTACTATTAGATTTTGTGCACCAGCTGTTATTTACAAATAGACACAGACCTCCACTCCTTGTCTTACCGGAGGCACCTGATCTATCTTGCCGATGGACCTAAAACCCCGCCAGCTGTATGTTATCCATGTCGTCATTCAGCCACGACTCGGTGAAACATAAGATATTACAGTTTTTAATGTACCGTTGGTAGGATATTCTTGATTGGAGCTCATCCATTTTGTTATCCAATGATTGCACGTTGGCTAATAGGACTGATGGTATAGGGGGTTGACTCACGTGCCTACGAATTCTCAGAAGGCAGCCCATCCTCCGCCCCCCTTTTTATCCTTTTCTTCATTCAAATGATGGGGATTAGGGCACGTTCCCGAGAAAGCAGTATATCCTTCGCGTCGGACTCATTATAGAAAAAATCTTTGTCCAGTTCGAGGTGAGGAATCGCTATTCTGATGTCCAGAAGTTATTTTTGGTCATAAGTGATGGTAGCAGCAACAGTATGTACAATATTGGTAAAAAATAGGTCACAAGGCAAAAAATCGAGCAAAATAGCACAGTTGGTTAGGAGCACGTAAAACGGCAGCCATCCTCTCCGGTGCCATTCTTCCAATTCTTCCCACAGCTGTGTCAAGTTGCCTGGATGTCCTTTGGGTGGTTGACCAATCTTGATACACATGGAAAACTGTTGAGCATGAAAAACCCATCACCATACGCACAAAAACCTTATTTCTATCACATTTTGTGCACAAATTTGTTTACATCGGTGTTAGTGAGCATTTCTCCTTTGCCAAGATAATCCATCCACATGACAGGCGTAGCATGACAAGTGTAGCATATCAAGAAGCTGATCAAAAAGCACGCTCATTACACAGGTGCACCTTGTGCTGGGGACAATAAAAGGCCACTCTAAAATGTGCAGTTTTGTCACAGATGTCTCAACTTTTGAGGGAGTGTGCAATTGGCATGCTGACTGCAGGAATGTCCATCAGAGATATTGCCAGAAAATAGAATGTTAATTTCTCACAACCGCAGACCAGGTGTAACCACGCCAGCCCATGACCTCCACATCCGGCTTCTTCGCCTGCGGGATCGTCTGAGACAAGCCACCCGGACGGCTGATGAAACTGTTGGTTTGCACAACCAAATTTATTTTGCACAAACTGTCAGAAGCTGTCTCAGGGAAGCTCATTTTTATGCTCGTCATCCTCACCAGGGTCTTGACCTGACTGCAGTTCGGCATTGTAACAGACTTCAGTGGGCAAATGCTCACCTTCGATGGCCACTGGCAAGCTGGAGAAATGTGCTCTTCACGGATGAATACCGGTTTCAACTGTATCGGGCAGATGGCAGCGTTTTGCTGATGTCAATGTTGGCAGTGGGGTTATGGTATGGGCAGTCATAAGCTACAGACAACGAACACATTTGCATTTTATCGATGGCAATTTGAATGCACATAGATACGGTGACGAGATCCCGAGGCCCATTGTGGTGTGTGGGTGCTTTGCTGGTGACACTGTCTGTGATTTATTTAGAATTCAATGCACACTTAACCAGCATGGCTACCACAGCATTCTGCAGCAATAAGCCATACCATCTGGTTTGCGCTTAGTTAGACTATCAATTGTTTTTCAACAGGACAATGACTCAACACACCTCCAGGCTATGTAAAGGCTATTTGACCAAGAAGGAGAGTGATGGAGTGCTGCATCAGATGACCTGGCCTCCACAATCCCCCAACCTCAAACCAATTGAGATGGTTTGGGATGAGTTGTACCACAGATCGAAGGAAAAGCAGCCAACAAGTACTCAGCATATGTGGGAACTCCTTCAAGACTGTTGGAAAAGCATTCCAGGTGAAGCTGGTTGAGAGAATACCAAGAGTGTGCAAAGCTGTCATCAATGCAAAGGGTGGCAACACTGAAGAATATAAAAGCTGCCAAACTGTATATCAGCTGCCAAACCGTATATCATCTGCCAAACCATATATATCAGCTCCCAAACCGAATATCATCTGCCAAACCATATCAGCTCCCAAACTGTATATCAGCTGCCAAACCGTTCATCAGCTGCCAAACCGTATATCAGCTGCCAAACCATTTATCAGCTGCCAAACCGTATATCAGCTTTAGGAGGCTGAAACTGCACTCAGGCAGTAAGCTGGCAGTGTGCCTGTGCTCCTATATTAATCATCCTAAATGAATTATTAGCGCCAAGAGAATGTTGTCCTTGTTGGGCCAATGTTACATTAATTAATGTTTTCACTTAGAGCCGTTTAAAATTAACCGTCTGGCTAAATCTGGCACATTTATAGAAATGTTGACTAATGTCCATTGTTCCTTTCAGATAAACCAAATCAAGTTAAGTGAATCACTTTGTACAGTGATTTCTTCCTATGAAAAGCTCATTACAAATGAAAACTATTATTATATGATGAGGATAAGGATAATGATTTTATTCCCTTCTTCCTCCTAGGATGTCGGATGACAGGATGTCGGGCAACTGGTCTCTTTGTTCGGCGACGCCAATGTTCCCAGCAGTGAACTCCTCTTTTAACTCCTCCCTCCCTCCATCATTCATGGACTGGGAGGCTCCCACCTTCACCGCCGCTGCCCGCGTCCGCGTGGCCGCCACCATGGTCCTCTTTGTGTTCGCTGCCTTCTCCAACCTCTCTGTGCTGATCAGCGTGGCACGGGGCCGCGGGCGCCGCCTGGCCGCCCATCTCCGGCCACTCATTGCCAGCCTGGCCTTTGCAGACCTGGTGATGACGTTCGTGGTGATGCCGCTGGATGCGGCGTGGAACGTCACCGTACAGTGGTACGCCGGTGATGCCATGTGCAAGCTGCTGTGCTTCCTCAAGCTGTTTGCCATGCACTCGTCTGCCTTCATCCTGGTGGTGGTCAGCCTGGATCGCCACCATGCTATTCTGCATCCGCTGGATGCGCTGGACGCCGGACGCAGAAACAAGAGAATGCTGCTGGTTGCCTGGGTGCTCAGCTTGCTCCTGGCCTCCCCACAGGTGGGTGTACATACGGTAGCCACTACATTGTTCTCAGACTACAACATAACAACATGGATATTCATTAGTAAGCCTTGTATTTCTCTCTTATGTTCGGAAGGCAGTGGTCCACTTGAGATTGCTGTTACTAGCCTGCTATCCACACTGATTATCACTCCATTTCATTATGGTTTCACTTCACTGAATCACCTTGCGCACGCATTCAATTAATCATTTGCGCCTATGTCTTTAACGTTTATGCATAACGAATTGGTCGATGACAGGATCACCATCCACCATCCACCGTCCACGTGAGTTGTAGACTAAACATTCCTATATTTTCTTAGAGGAATACTCTCTAGCCGGTCCAAGTGCCCTTCTAATGGAACAGGTCCAGACTGAATCAGTGTATTGGAGTGATAGTGAAATGGAGCGCTATTCCGTTTGGACTCTTGGCTAGTAAGATTGCAATCGATCTTAAGTTGTTCACTGTCTTCCTCACACAATAGAGCATACAGTCAGTGATCTGCCAATCAAATGAAGTCCTATGGGTAGGTGGGTGGTGCATTGTTAGGAAATAATCTCTCAGCAAAATAGAGAGCATTCAGTGTATTCAACTTTAATTCTATAGGACAAGCACACCAGCTCTTGATTGATGGCTTTAGTAATGTGAGTTGAATGGCTTAGAAATGGAAGCAGCTGTCAGCTTGGTAACAAAGTGTTGCTATGATCAAATCAAATGATTAAATTGGCTCAGGAGGTCACCTGCATATTGATAATAGTCCCACCTCAATCCAAACAGTAGTGCTGTGAATGATATAAGCTTTTACCCACCCTGACAAGTAGGGAGAGAGAGAAGGCAGGGAGAGAGAAAGAGATTGTGTTCACTCAAATGTAAATACTGTATATCCAAAAATATGAGATGTATTGTCAATTGGTCTTTAGAAACAAAGCATGTGGATTTATGCAATTTTACTCATTTTCAAACAATTTATTTTGTAATATTTTTGTATTTACATGTATTTCATGCCAATGAGCACTGAATTTGATTTGAATTTAAAAATGTGGGAATAGATTTTATTCCATGCTCACAGATCAATTTGTAGGTGGAAGTACAGTACTTTGGACACTCCATCAATTACAGTTCATAGTTGAAGGTCTCCTTACACTGCACTAAGAGAAAATAGCTTTCCTTCCCAGCATGGTTAGATGTCTGAGTGTTCCCTCCTTGTTTTTACTGTCACACAGAGAGAGAGAGTTTCCACAAATCCAATCCCCTTAATGTCAAGGTCTCGTAGAGGTGACCTTTCTGGCTGTCAGTGGATGCGACCTTTGAGGTGCTAGTCAGTAACTGGTGTTCCAAATGAATAGGAAGAAGGGAAAAACACAGAACCTCTGCTGTAGGAAGAGGGACAGAGGGAGAGACACAAGGCGGGGGAGCCAGTCGAACGTGGAGAAGGGACAGATGTTAGACAGCTCAAAGACAGGAGGTTTGGTGGTGAGTTGTGGACAGATCAATATACCCCCATTGTCAACCACACGCACGTGCTTGACATGGATGGTCATTCTACAGGAAATGCATGTTCCTGGTTAAGCAATTAAGGCAACCCATCTTATGGTGACTAAACACAGCACTGTTGACTGCGGCTGTGAAGAGTCCATCTAATTTACTACGCACCCACGCACGCACGCAGGCACACACGCACACACTTTACATTATGATAATCAAGTAGATATGTGCCGACTGAAGCCAACTCATTTTGAGTGTTTCCTTGTTCATGCGTACTAATTGACCAATGACTTTCAAGGATTGGTGGAGATGGCAAACGGTTAAAGTAATTCAGCACAAAGCATGGTTGAATAAACATTGTTTCCACGTCATTTAGAGATGTGATGATGTTGACTCAACGTGGGAAACGGATTGGATTAGTATTTTTTTCACCCAACTTTTCTCATCAATCCAATGATATGGTCATTTTTTGTTGTTGATTTCAAGTTGAATTCATGTTAGTTGACAACTCTACCAAATGTAAATCCAAAGTAGACGTTGAAATGACGTCTGTGCCCAGTGGGAGGTAACTGCAGGCCGATTTAATTAGCACTTCAATAGAGCAGAACAATGGCACCCTCATCAAAAACAGCGCCAAAATTACAATAGCGAAGTGAAGCTATCCCAGCTGGCAAAACTGGTTGCAGTGACGTTATTCCGACGTCTTCTGTGATGTCATGGGTGTATACTATTTTTAAATTAGTCCAGAAAGAAACATTTACCTAGGTGTAATATCTCTGACGTTTCTACAACCAGAAAACCAATTTACAATCATATGTCATGATGATAAATTATGTCACCAACTTTTACCTGCTATGATAGCTATAGATATGAGGAAATTATGATGGAACGTGTTACAAGGGAAGGGAAGCTATTATCATCTGGTTCCCTGTGCCATTGTGTTGTGTGTATTTATAGGAGATTAGTGTGTCTGATAGAGGTGTCGGCATAGCTGACAAAGCCAGAGAAAATATGGTAATTAACATTGATGTGTCACGACTCAGGATATGACCCAGGGATAGAACGGCATGCAGGCTCAGGACAGGTAGAAAGGTCAGAACCGGGAAGACTAGAAAACAAGAACTTGAAAACAGGAGAAACAGGAAACACTCTGGTAATACCTGACAAAACAAGACGAACTGGCAACAGACAAACAGAAAACAGGAGACAAAGGGCTGTGAGAGAGGTTTAATCCTAGACACATGGAAAGTGGGATGTATACGGAGGGTGCGGAGCACCAGAAGACCAACAGCAGTGGGGCTAAGGAATTTAGAGATTGGGAAAGGGCCGGTAAAGCAGGGTAAAGTTTATGGGACTCGACCCGAAGGGGCAGATCCTGAGTGGAGAGCCATACCCTCTGCCCGAAATGATAGCGGGGAGCCGGGGTCCAGTGGTGGTCCGCCTGTCACCCGTACATGGAGGTGGTTGAAGAGCAGACAGGCTCTCTTCCAGGTATACCGAGAGTAGTGGACGAACATCTGGGCCGAGGGTATGCTGACTTCTTCCTCTTGCTCAGGGAAGAGCGGAGGCTGGTAACCCAAGGAACACTCGAAGGGCGAGAGACCAGTGGCCAAGCAGGGAAGGGTGTTGCGGGTACTCCACAAGAGTTGCTGATTCCAGGTGGTGGGGTTGGCAGAGACGAGGCAACGAAGAATCGTCTCCAGGTCCAGATAGGCTCTCTCCGACTGGCCGTTAGATTGGGGATGAAACCCTTGAGTACAGGCTGGCCGATGACCCAATGAGGGTGCAGAACGCCTTCCAGAATCGGGACGAGAACTGAGGCCCACGATTGGAGACCATGTCAACCAAGTCCATGGATCCGGAGGACATGCTGAACCATGAGCTGGGCCGTCTCCTTGGCTGAGAGTAACTTGGGAAGGGGAATGAAATAGGCGGCTTTGAAAAGCATATCCACTACCATAAGGATAGTGATGTTGCCATCGGACGGAGGGAGACCAGTGACAAAGTCCAGGGATATATGAGACCAGGGGTGGTGAGGAACAGGGAGTGGTTGGAGGAGGCCTGCCACAGCTTGCCGCGGAGTCTTTTTCTGCACTCACACAGTGCAGGCGGCGACGAACGTAGAGACGCCAGGAACCATGGTGGGCCACCAAAACCATTGTCGTAGGAAAACCAGGGTCTGGCAGGAGCCAGGTTGGCAGGTAAGGTGAGAGGAATGAGCCCGTTCCAGGACCTGTGTCCGGCAGAATCTGAGACAAACAACCGGTTAGCCAGGCCCCCTCGCAGGTCCGTCTGGGAACACTGCGTCTTGCGAACCAAGTTCTCAATACCCCAGACGAGTGTAGCTGCCAGACAGGAGGTAGGGAGGATGGTCTCTGGGTCAGACGGTGTAGCTGCGGAGCTATGCAAGTGAGAAAGGGCATCAGGCTTCACATTCTTGGACCCAGAGCGGTAGGAGATTGGAAAATTAAAACGAGTGAACAACAGAGCCCAACGAGCCTGAGTTGAGGCCCTTGGCAGTGCAGAGATATTCCAGATTCTTATGACCGGTCCACACTAAGAATGGATGTTCCGCCCCTTCTAGCCAGTGTCTCCATTCCTCCAGGGCCATCTTGACTGCATGAAGTTCCCTATTTCCCACGTCGTAGTTCCTCTCAGCGGGATTAAGACGACGGGACAGGAAAGCGCAGGCATGCAGCTTTTGGTCCTGAGCAGAAAGCTTGGGCAGGACGGCCTCCACTCCAACATCGGGGACTTCCGAGATTCTTCGGAGGCGAGGGGGAACCCGTGGACAAGCGCGTGTGGCCGGGAACAGACCTCTCCCTGCTGCATTCCCTTAACCGCCCATTGATCCTAATGGTCAAGGCTATGAGGGAGCCGAGGTCCATGGGCAGCTCCCGGGCTCTTTAATTCCCTCCGATAGTCCTTGAAGGAAGGTTTCGAACAGGGACTCCGGGTTCCAGGCACTGTCGGCGGCCAACGTGTGAAAATCTATCGCGTAGTCTGCCACACTACGGGAGTCTTGAAAAAGCCAAAGTAGCTTCCGAGCCACCTCACTCCCGGATACCGGAAAATTGAACACCTTCTTTACCTCCGCCATGAAATCCTCCAGACTAAGGCAAATGGTGGATTGCTGCTCCCACACCGCCATAGTCCATGCGAGCGCCCTCCCGGACATCAGCATTATAAGATACGCTATCTTCAAACGATCCGAAGGAAACGAAGAGGGCTGTAGCTCAAAGATTAGGGAGCACTGGGAGAGAAACGCCCGTCAGGTTCCAGGATCCCTGGCATAGTGCTCCGGAGGAGGTAAGCGGGGTTCTTGGGAAGCCGGGGTAGGCTGGGGAGAAGCACCGCTGAACTGGAAGTTTACCGTTGTGGCTTGCTGCCTAGTAGAGAGTCTGCGCAATTGTTCCAACAGTATATTGAAGGCATAGTCATGGCATTACGCCAAGGTATGGAGTCTCTCCACAAGGTTATGAAGTAACTCCTCGTGTCTTCCAATGGAGGCTCCTTGGAGGGAGACAGTGTTGCAGAGCTGGTCCGAGTCAGGCAACAGACAAACCGAAAACGCTGGTATAAATACACAGGGGATAATGGGGAAAAGTAGGATACACCTGGTGGGGGATCGAGACAAGCACAAGACAGGTGAAACAGATCAGGGTGTGACAATGTGTGTGTGTGTACTAGTGCTGGAGGAAGTGGAAAACAGCTAGCAAGAAGAAGTGGAGTGTATGACAGTCTGTCATTAATCAAATTAATTACTGAGAATGTGCAAGAATTTTCATTAATAGGAAGTTATCATACAGCAAAAGGAAAAAATACAGTTTAAAAGATAAAAGCATAGACAGTTAATTTCCTCCATTGCCGATATCTAGGACCAACTCTTACGGAAAATGTAAGAATTTATTGCCATCCTCAACAATAACATGAAGTATTGGCCTAACCATCTCACACTTGTGCTCAGTGTTAAAATGGAGAAGCCGGCAGCCTACTTAGTTGGTGTGGAGCAGCAACTGTTGAGACGGAGTCAGTAGATCAGGTGCAAAAATAGATGGTATTTATTTACAGTGCAGGTAATGAAGAAAATGTGTGAAAATTTGCTGACAAAAATATATATGTCTAGGAGCAACAACGGCTCAGCTGCGAAGTAATAGTACACACAAGCTCACAGAATGGGACCACTGAGTGCTGAAACGCGTAGCTCGTAATAATCGTCTCTCCTCAGTTGCAACACTCACAACCGAGTTCAAAACTGCCTCTGGAAGCAACATCAGCTCAAGAACTGTTCAGCGGGGGCTGCATGAAATTGGTTTCCATGGCCGAGCAGCCGTACAGAAGTCTAAGATCACCATGCGCAATGCCAAATGTCGGCTGGAGTGGTGTAAAGCTCACCACAATTGGACTCTGGAGTAGTGGAAACGTGTTCTCTGGAGTGATTTATCACGCTTCACCATCTGTCAGTCCGACGGACAAATCTGTCTTTGGCGAATACCAGGAGAACACAACCTGGCCTAATGCATAATGCCAACTGTAATGTTTGGTGGAGGCGGAATAATGGTCTGGGAGTGTTTTTCATGGTTCGGGCTAGGCCCCTTAGTTCCAGTGAAGGGAAACCTTAACACTACACTATACAATAAAATTCTAGACAATTCTGTGCTTCCAACTTTGTGGCAACAGTTTGGGGAAGACCTTTTCCTGTTTCAGCATCACAATGCCCCCATGCACAAAGTGAGGTCCATACAGAAATGGTTTGTCGAGATCAGTGTGGAAGAAGTTGACTTGCCTGCATAGAGCCCTGACTTCAACCCCATCGAACACCTTTAGGATGAATTGGAACGCCGACTGCGAACCAGGCCTAATCGCCCAACATCAGTGCACAACCTCACTAGAGCTCTTGTGGCTGAATGGAAGTACCCGCAGAAATGTTCCAACATCTAGTGGAAATCCTTCCCAGAAGAGTAAAGGCTATTATAGCAGCAATGGGGGGACCAACTACATATTAATGCCCATGATTTTGGGTGAGATGTTCAACGAGCAGGTGTCCACATACTTTCATTCATGTAGTGAATCATAACACTTCTATATCATATCACCTCTGGTGCAGAAACTGTATTGAAAGGATTCATCATTCTAACAGATTAGAATAGATTGATTTTGTAATGGATTTCTGATTAGGTCATTAAAAGTCTGCTGCATGTGCGTCATTCCTTTGTAATTAAACTTTTCTTCACTCCACTGACTGAACAAAAATATAACCGCTAAAATGTTACTGAGTTACAGTTCGTATAAGGAAATCAGTTCATTTAAATAAATTCATTAGGTCCTAATCTATGGTTTTCACATGACTGGGCATGAGCGCAGCCATGAGTGGGCCTGGGAGGGCATAGGCCCACCCACTTGGGAGCCAGGCCCAGCCAATCAAAATGTGTTTTTCCCCACAAAGGGGCTTTATTCCAGACAGAAATACTCCTCCTTTATTTCTGATGGGCACTACATATCCTCTACCCAGTACAGCCAGAGAATGGAACCCACCCTCTGAGGGCTTGATTCAATCCGTATCGCAGCAGTTCAGCGCTATTAGAATTTTAAGGTCATTTCTGATTGAGCCGGCATAGGCAGCGTTTACCGTGAATGCAGTCTCCAAGGATGCAGAAACATTGCCTTTAAATTTCAATCACTTGACCTCGATTGAATTGAGCCCTGAATCTCATTTGTCTCTAGGTTTCTTCCCTCTAGGGAGATGTTCCTTGCCACTGTGCTTTAGTATGCATAGGTCCGGTTTACTTTAAAGACCTTTGCGACAACTGTTAGAGTCAAAAGGGCTCGAGATACATTTTATTGATTGATTGATATACCTTTATCATGATTTCTCACTTCCCCTTTGTCTCTCTTTATCTCATAGCTGTTCATCTTTCGAGCAATCAAAGCAGAGGGAGTGGAATTCACTCAGTGTGTGACGCATGGAAGCTTCCACCATCGCTGGCAAGAGACGGCCTACAACATGTTCCACTTTGTCACGCTTTATGTGTTCCCCCTGTTAGTAATGAGCTTCTGCTACACCCGCATCCTCATCGAGATCAGCCGTCAGATGCACAAAGGCAAAGGTGTGTGTGTGTCTGTCTGTGTGCGTGTTAGTGTATAAGGTGAAGAGACTGCACACTGCATTCTTTGCTCCCATGTGATATATTTGACGATTGAATGTTTTGACAACACATACTTGTCATATTTAGGGCCAAAATGTGTTACTGTCTGTCAGGAAAATCTCATATTTTTGTACATCTAGTACAAATGAATCAATCCAACAGAGGCAGGTCCTGGTCAGGTCACATGGTCAGAAAGACTCAGGGCATCACAACCTTCAATTTACATAGTACTATTCCATTTCTCCTCACAAACTGTTTATGTTTGAAATCACTCCAGGTGGGGCTCCATGCCTGAGGCGAAGTGGCACAGACATGATCCCCAAGGCCCGAATGAAGACCCTGAAGATGACCATCGTGATTGTGGCGTCCTTCGTGATCTGCTGGACGCCCTACTACCTCCTGGGTATCTGGTACTGGTTCCAGCCGGCCATGCTTCAGGAGACGCCCGAGTATGTCCACCACGCCCTTTTCGTCTTCGGCAACCTCAACACATGCTGCGACCCAGTGATATACGGCTTTTTCACACCCTCCTTCCGGGCCGATCTGGCTGATGTGATCCACTGCTGCTGCCGCTGCCGATCACAGAACATCTCCCCAAGGTCCCTGGACCGCCTGGCGTGTCGGAGGGGCAGGGCAAGCGGTGAGGCAGAGTCTGATAATCCCAGTGGCGACCAGCCAAGTGGAAACCTGGGGTAGATATCGGTGGGCCTCTTGTATAACTGCACTGTAAAAAAAAAAGATATATATATTTTTTGATGCAACCTACAATTGTAAGACAACCAGTTGCAACAGGATTGTGAGGTTGCTCCAAATTTGTTCACTCGACTTTTCATTTTATGTTGAGTGAACATATAATTTAACTTGAGAATATATTCTACTTTATTTGCATATTTCCTAGAGAAATGTTCATATTTCCCAGCCTTCACCAAGTGAGTGTCTAAGTGAATATGTTATCTTTAAAATTCAACTCTTTATGACAATACATTACATAAATCATAAGGCCTTTCTTTGAGGGCCTAATTAGACCCTAACACAGTAGTCTGAAACTCCTAATTTACAGGCCACATCAAACCTACAAGTCACATTATGCTGGCTTGCAAATTGATGTGTAATCCCTATTGGAATCCAGCCAGAGTGAGGATATCCAACAACTGAAACTTTTAATCACACGCAACCTGCATTCAGAATGACTGCGGGGAAGGGAAGATTGATTATTGAGACTACCTAAATCATATAAACTATCTCAGAAAAGTCCAACTACTAACAGATTGGATAAATTTAGAAAAATGTTATGTTTGTGTAGCATAAGATGAATCAACCAATCAAAAGTACATGCAAAAACACAGTTATTAAAACAAACAATTCTGAAAATTAACCCGCAGGAGAGCATGCTGGGAAATAGGAAAATGATGGCATCGGTTTGAGTTTCTCAACAAGCTTTTACAAATTCAGCTGACTTCAAGCAGAGATTGTTGAGGAAACACACTAAAATATTAGCTCAAATTATTGTATTTTTGAAGTCCACTCAACTAACAGAATAATGCTGATTAAGCAATTGGTTAAATTGTCTTTTTTTTTACAGTGTGTGGTATACAGATTTGTTTTACTCACTGAACTCTTTAGTGCTCATTTCCCAGCCCGAAATTAAGGGTTAATTCAACCTGTATCGCTGAAGTTCAACATTACAGTGTGATTGAAATTTAAAGGAATGGTTCATGCATTAGCATTCACGGTAAACGATACATATGTCAGCACAATCGGAAATTACCTTTACATTTCTATTGCGCAATCTGTAACGCTTCAGCGATACAGATTGAATAGAGACCTAAGACTACTTAACCAAACACGTGGACAATGGAGACTCCATTGAAAAAGCTTTTTAGTCTTGGTTTGTGCTTAATCTGGATCAGGAAAACTGGCCCTATTTCCTGTGTCACATACAGCTACTCAAAGCTGGGATAATTTAAGAAAGGATTCGAGAACATTACCGTATTACTGAGGGGATCTCGCAAGTTCCACTATGAATGTATAGACCTCCAGTGTCTTACACAAAAGACTCAAACACTTCCTTTCAACCAGTTTCTGGGAGAATATCTAGTTGACTAGTACCTTCGATTAATAGTCCATATCTTCACTGAATGACTTTGTACTTTGAGATTGCAGTGAATACCCTGTTTGCAGTACATGAGATCATATTTACAGAACAGTATAGACTTCCTAGAAAACCACTCTGCTTCTGACACTAACCAAACAACTCTTATGTACCCAAGGAAGATCAATATTTGGACCACATACTTTGGGACTTTGGCCAGGGAAGACAGAACTTTAGGACTTCTTTTGAATGTCTGTCCTCTGGATCATCTCACTGGAGTTGCATCAAGATGAACTGTGCACACTTGACATGTAATGAGTGTTTGGTTCAACAATGCAACTCATTCCTGAGTAAGTCCGTCCACAGGCTTCATTTATTTTTTAAATTGATGTAGTTCTATCCTTGACCTGTTCTTGTCTATTAATGTTCTGTATTATGTCATGTTTCATGTTTTGTGTGGACCCCAGGAAGAGTAGCTGCTGATTTTGCAACAGGTAATGGGGACCCTAATAATATAAAGACAGAAAATGTGTTGTGATACACTGTAGGCTCAGTGGAACTGTTTCTAATAAATGTTTACCGCTTTAGTCAAAGGGAAGACATTTACAATTTAGGTCTCCGTGGAGCAAGTGACGTTATCAGGTAGCCCTAGAAAATCAAACTCCAGTGAGTAGGCAACTGGTCATAGTTTAATAAGGAACAAATGTATATACAAAAATGTGTGTTTTCTCTATGTCTTGTTGTTCTCAGCCTAATCGTTTCTGTTTACTCATCTGATTTATTCCACTATTGTCATCATGCCATGCACGGCTAAAATGTTCCACTGTATTTTAGGCTGCATTTAGACAGTCAGCACAATTCTTATCTTTTATTCACTAATTTGTCTTTTGACAAATCACAAAAGCTCTGAAAAAGATCTGATGTGATTGGTCAAAACACCAATTAGTGGAAAAATCATCAGCTTTGGACTGCCTGTCTGAACACGGCCTTCATGGTCCAGTATTAATTGCATTTGCTTAGATCCAAAGTGATGTTTTTATTATTTAACCTTTATTTAACTAGGCAAGTCAGTAAAGAACATGTTCTTATTTACAATGAAAGCCTACCAGGGAACAGGGGGTTAACTGCGTTGTCCAGGGGTCACCCCTGGTGAGACAAAACCGCGACTCATCAGTGAAGAGCACTTTTTGCCAGTTCTGTCTGGTCCAGCAACGGTGGGTTCCTGCCCATAGGTGATGTTGTTGCCGGTGATGTCTGGTGTGGACCTGCCTTACAACAGGCCTACAAGCCCTCAGTCCAGCCTCTCTCAGCTCATTGCAGACAGTTTGAGCACTGATGGAGGGATTGTACGTTCCTGGTGTAACTCGGGCAGTTGTTATTGCCATCCTGTACCTGTCCCGCAGGTGTGATGTTCGGATGTACCGATCCTGTGCAGGTGTTGTTACACGTGGTCTGCCACTGCGAGGACGATCAGCTGTCCGTCCTGTGTCCCTGTAGCTCTGTCTTAGGCGTATCACAGTACGGACATTGCAATTTATTGCCCTGGCAACATCTGCAGTCCTCATGCCTCCTTGCGGCATGCCTAAGGCACATTCACGCAGATGTGCAGGGACCCTGGGCATCTTTCTTTTGGTGTTTTTCAGAGTCAGTAGAAAGGCCTCTTTAGTGTCCTACGTTTTCATGAATGTGACCTTAATTGCCTACCGTCTGTAAGCTGTTAGTGTCGTAATAACTGTTCCACAGGTGAATGTTCATTAATTGTTTATGGTTCATTGAACAAGCATGGGAAACAGTGTTTAAACCCTTATCAATGAAGATCTGTGAAGTCATATGGATTTTTACGAATTATCTTTGAATAATTATCTTTTTTTGATGGGTATATTTTTCATTCACCCATCTACACACAATATCTCATAATAACAAATTGAAGACATGTTTTTAGAAATGTTGGCAATTGTATTAAATGAAATACAGAAATATTTAATTTACATAAGTATTCACACCTCTGAGTCAATACATGTTAGGATCACCTTTGGCAGCGATTACAGCTGTGAGTCTTTCTGGGTAAGTCTCTAAGAGCTTTGCACACCTGGATTGTACAATATTTGAACTTTATTTTTAAAGTTCTCCAAGCTCTGTAAATTTGGTTCTTGATCATTGCTAGACAGCAAATTAAGTCAAAACTGTAACAAGACCCCTCAGGAACATTCATTGTATATTAGGCCTTGTGTTTAAGGTTATTGTCCTGCTGAAAGGTAAATGTGTCTCCCAATGTGTCACGTTCTGACCATAGTTTGCCTTGTATGTTTCTATGTTTTATGTCTAGGTTGTCTATTTCTGTGTTTGTTAAGGGCGTGAGCTGGGGTGGGCATTCTATGTGGTTTTTTCTATGTTTGTATTTTTGTGTGTGGCCTGGTATGGTTCTCAATCAGAGGCAGCTGTCGATCGTTGTCTCTGATTGAGAATCATACTTAGGTAGCCGGTTTTCTCACTATGGGTTGTGGGTAGTTATTTTCCGTTTCAGTGTTTGCACCATACGGGACTGTGTCGGTTTTCATTTATTCTCTTGTTCATTTTGTATTTTGTATTCATTCTCGATTAAACGATATTATGGATACGTACCACGCTGCATTTTGGTCCTCCTCTCCTTCCACCAACGAAAGCCGTTACACAGTGTCTGTTGGAAAGCAGACTGAACCAGAGTTTCCTCTAGGATTTTGCCTGTGCTTAGCTCCATTCTGGGTTTTTTATTTAAGAAAATACTCCCAGTCCTTGCCGATGACAAGCATATCCATAACATAACTTTAGTGCCTTATTGCAAACAGGATGCATGTTTTGGAATATTTTTATTCTGTACAGGCTTCCTTCTTTTCACTCTGTCATTTAGGTTAGTATTGTTGATCCATCCTCAGTTTTCAATCATGACTCTTTTTAAAGTCACGATTGTTTTCATGGTGAAATCCCTGAGCGGTTTCCTTCCTCTCTGGCAACTGAGTTAGGAAGGGCGCCTGTATCTTTGTAGTGACTGAGTGTATTGATTCACCATCCAAAGTGTAATTAATAACTTCATCATGTTTAAAAGGATATTCAATGTCTGCTTTGTTTTATTTTTACCCATCTACCAATACGTGCCCTTCTTTGCGAGTCATTGGACAACTTCCCTGGTCTTTGTGGTTGAATCTGTGTTTGAAATTCACTGGTCGACTGAGGGACCTTACAGATAATTAATTATATGTGTAGGGTACAGAGATGAGGTAGTCATTCAAAAATTCTGTTAAACACTTTTAATGCACTCAGAGGGAGTCCATGCAACTTGTTATGCGAGTTGCTAAGCTCCTGAATTTATTTACGCTTGCCAAAACAAACAATTCTAAAAACATAATTCAACTTTGACATTATGGGGTATTGTTTGTAGGCCAGTGACACAAAATCCAAATGTAATCCATTTTCAATTCAGGCTGTAACACAAAATGTGGAAAAGTCCAGTGCTTTGAACTCTCTGAAGGAACTGTATGTGCAGGATTATCACAAAAAAACACATTGCCAAATTGTATTTATTTACTTACAAGCCCTTAACCAACGATGCAGTTTTGAGAAAAATGTTAAAGTATTAAAAAGTACTAAAATATACTGAAGTAACAAATAAAGGGTTAAGGTAAGGGTCATGGGAAGGTAAAAGGGTTAGGGTTAGGGGAAGTAGTTGAAAGGTTGAATACAGAGAAAAACATTACCTTAAATCCAGAAATGTATAATTCTTGTGCAATGTATAGGCTACATTGAGGTTTTTCTTTCATTATTTTAGGCAATCTGGTGTTAGTGTATAAGCCTAAACTTTAGGGCCTAACTGTACGCATGCCGAATAACCTACACGCCAATCACCAAATTATTTTGGGAACGGGCAGAAAAAGTTAACATCGATCCACAGAGGCAAAAAGGACAATGTCGGAGTTAAATACAATAAGAGAAAACCTGCGAAATGGAGATTTGAAAATAAAGAGAAGGGAGGGCCATAAAAGTAATGTTTGGAAGAGATTTGGTGAAGTGGTAAAAGAGGATGATGGCTGTGCCAGCTGTGTTATTTGTGATGATTGTGAGGGCTATACAAATTCAACAAGATGGGGACTTCCAATAGTCCTATAGCACGTCAAGGAAACTGTACAGTAGCTTACTGTTCAAATGGGTTAAATGGAAACTGAAATCTGGACACTGACTGTAGGTCTATAACCTCTCACATACATAGCCTCCTTTGCATAGAGTTGATCAGGCTGTTGATAGTGGCCTGTGGAATGTTGTCCCACTCCTCTTCAATGGCTGTGCGAAGTTGCTGGATATTTGTGGGAACTGGAACACGCTGTTGTACACGTTGATCCAGAGCATCCCAAACATGCTCTATGTCTGGTGAGTATACAGGCCAGGACATTTTCATTTTCCAGGGATTGTGTACAGATCCTTGCGACATGGGGCTGTGCATTATCGTGCTGAAACATGAGGTGATGACGGCGGATAAATGGCACGACAACGGGCCTCAGGATCGCGTCATGGTATTTCTGTGCATTCAGCTCTGGTGGACATTCCTGCAGTCAGCATGCCAATTGAACGCTCCCTTAAAACTTGAGACATCTGTGGCATTGTGTTGTGTGACAAAACTGCACATTTTAGAGTGTCCTTTTATTGCCATCAATAAAATGCAGCTGTGATATTTTTCCACTAATTGGTCTTTTGACCAATCAGATCAGCTCTTTTGCAAATAATTGGGGAAAATATCAGAATTGGTCTGCCTGTGTGAACACAGATTTTTATCATCTGTCTCGGGTTACATCTTTAATAAGCAACCCATATTTACCCCTTTTTATACAGTTACTGTTATGTATAAAAAAATATATTAAAAAAGGAGTACACTCTTTTACCAGATGGTCCTGCTGGAAAATGTGTGATCAAAGACTAACCTACCCTTTAAAGCTCTGCGAGTCTTTTCACATTTTGTTGGTAATTTGCAGGGGGTAATAAATAGTTCCATAATCTCAGCTGAGGTAGTGTACTGTCATTGAGCAACATTGAATAGTAATGGGGGAAATATTCCTTGGGGGAACAGCGGCTGGGCAAAATGGAGCAATGTTGGATTGATGAGAGACGTGACGCAAGTGAAAGTGGCCCGGGAAACGAATAAGTGGCAATTGCATTTGCAGATACACGCCTCAGAGCGACTGAGATGTCATTGTGGGCGCACTGAGTTCACATTAAGTCTCAATCTCAGCCATTCTTATTTTATATTATCTTCATCTCTCGAAGACTCTCAGGACATGTTATGCCACATCATTTTTCATCAGCTCTGTTCCTTTCTTGCTATGACATTGAGCTGTGCTTACTTTCTGGCTTTGAAAATCAAGTTATGTTCAGCTTCCTGTATTGTTGGAACATTGAGCTTTGTTCAATTTCCTGTCTTGTGACATTGTGCTGTGTTCAGTTCATAGCTTTGTACGACTGTAAGATCAAGCTAAATTCAGTTTCTGGCTTTAAAGATCGAGCTGTGTTCAGTTTCCTGCCTTCTTGTGGGATTGACCTGTTGACCAGTTCCTGCTTGTTGTGACATTGAGCTGTTCTGTTCATGGTTTGGTAGGGTCCAGCTGTGTTGAGCAGTCACGGTGACCTTCCTCTGTTCTATCCAGCTAAAATTGCAGGTGCAATTTCTTGGAGCACAGAGGCACTTAGCCCCTTAAAGCTCAGAAGCCACTTATTCCTTGTTCTCTCTCATTTGGAGGTGCTGGATTTCTATTTCTAGACCTCTTAACACCTCAGGTTCCCTGTTTCTCAGAGAACTGAACTGGCTCTGTAAAACCATGCTTACATAGTACCTTCTAGTGTATAGACAAAATCCTTCTTTACAGAAGGGGATCCAAAGGGTATCAAAAGCCTTGTGAAAGAGGAGAACAAACACAAGTCAACATTTACTGAGGGATTGTCTCTTGTTGCCGTTAACTTAAAATGAAAAGTGGTGCTTAGATCTTTATTTTAGATTTGAGGTGGCAGGTAGCCTAGTGGTTAGAGCGTTGGACCAGTAACTGAAAGGTTCCTAGGGCGTCATTGTAAATAATAATTTATTCTTAACTGACTTGCCTAGGTAATTAAAATAGTGTAGTAAGGAAGCTGTATGGAACATTAACAAAGACAGGCAGATTATGAGAATAGAAGTGTATGGGTCACTTATCCAACAAGGAAGGTTACTGACATTTGTGACCCGATTCAGGAAACTAGACATATGTCGCAAGTCAAGACTTCACAGGAGAGCCGTTTGAATGTAAAAATATTTTTTTATCAAAATGAGTTTTTTGGCAGAAATGCCTTCTCGAACATGTGAACTTTTATGTGCGTTAATAACAAACTTGTATGCAATCTGTAAATACAATTGTTAATTACGAGCCTTGTTGGTTAAGCCACAGAAAAAGTGAGCAACCATTCCAATAGCAATGATTGGCTGAGATAAGGAGTGGGCTGGACATGCCGAGAGAGGATTTCGGATTGGTGTGCCATGTTGAGGGCGTCCTGTCTATTTGAGCTCGTCAGCCTGTGTTGGTAATCCTGTCAAACGCGGATTTATTTTAAGATGTATTGTGTAGTGGAGCTGCATAAGTGTTGCTCTTAATTTTCTGGAGGATCAAGTTTTGAAATCAGTGTAATTAGAGTATGATAGATAAAGAGATGGAGAAAACACCTGTCTCCGGATTACATCTTCAAACTAAGGTCAACCGTGGTATGGCATTCCTGACAGGGAGACTCGTCCATGATGCATGTTGATGTATGTGTCAGAGCCGTGTGTATAGGTGGCAGGGAAGTCAGGCGCAGGAGAGTTAAACTGAGTGTAAATGGAGACTTTTAATAATGTCCACATAACAATGCTCCAAACACAAAAATGTACATACATAAAATAAACATGGGTACGAGGACCCGTCGTGCACCTATACATCAATAAACAACAGTTGACATAAAACAATCCCTGACAAAGACATGAGGGGAAACAGAGGGTTAAATACACAAGAGGTAATGGATGGGATTGAAAACAGGTGTGTGGGAAGACAAGACAAAAGCAATGGAAAATGAAAAATGGAACGATGATGGCTAGAAGACCGGTGACGTCGACCGCCGAACACCGCCCGAACAAGGAGAGGCAACGACTTCGGCAGAAGTCGTGACATTATGCAGGTAAAATAGTCTAGCGTTAGCTAGCTACATTTTCATATATTACATGTTTCTAATTTTGACAGAAAGGGGTTTCATTTCAAGCTAAAGTGTTCTGTTAGCTAGGTAACATTAGCTGGCTGGCTCCCTAGCTGACGTTATTATTTGTTTCCCAGTGCCGTTTGCCAAAGTTGAACAATGACTCTCTTCCTCACCAGTGTCATGATCAAAGATATGATCAAGAGTCTCACATACAGTATATCGTTTGGTCATTGTGCTGCCACAGAATGAGTTGTGAGCAAGGCCTCAAAAAAGCATTTTAAACCAGAGCTGCGAGAAAAGTTCTATATATTATTGAAACAATGTGGCGATTGTTTGTGAGAATGCCAACAGGTGTGGTTCCCGTGGGGGAAAGATTCTATTGGGGAAAGGTTCCCGTGGGGGTTGCCATGGAAGCCAAGAAGGGGAGTGAGGTGTGTGTGTGCTCAAACACACATGCATGTGGGGGTCTGGGAGAGGAAGTGTGTCCATCTGATGAATGGACATGTGCCTGAACTCAATTTTATACACTAATTGTAGTCTCACCCATTCATTTCTAATGACCGGTCATTTTTTTACCGGGAACACCACATATGTGGCGCAGCAGTAAGACGGCGCAGCAGTAAGACGTGTTTGACGTGTTTGTTTTCGTCCCATGTAAATTTGGTCTTTTTCTTTTTTTTTTTTGTATACATGTCAATCTTTTTTCCATTTTCAAAATAAATATACCTTCCTGCAACCCGCCTCACCTAATGTGGTACGGATCAGATTTTTTTAGACCTTATAACTGGAACCTCCATCAGAAGTGTTAGGGTTGCGAAAGATAGGAACAATATCACACCTGAACTTGGTTAAAATAATTGTTTAATTCAAAAGTTAATAAATGGCAAATACATTTTTCGTATATACGGGTTCACTGCACCACCCCGCAGGGTGGAACAGAGAAGACACTTGTTCCTGACAAAGATAGTATATTATACTCGTGACAGAGGTTAGTTCCCACTTCCGAGCCGGCCTGTCAGAGTAGAGACTGGGCGTGGTTTAGACTCACCCAGCCTATCGTTGGTGTCGGCACATAAGCTGGTCCCAGCCCCTTTGCGCTTTCTGGTGTCCTGCCGCTGTTGCTGTGTAGATTACGCTCCCTCACCCCAAAGACTGGGGTCAGACAGTTTTATAACATTGTCTGAGATATTTGCACCTGTATACAATGTCCACTGTTCTCGCTCAAGGCTAACTACAGCTTCCCAGCACTCTTATCTGGCGCTAACTGTTACTTCCAGCACACACACACAGACACCCAGGCCAACAGTTTGTCAATATCCAATCACATTTAATACAGTTGCTAATCACGTTTGTTATAGTATTCAATCACATATAATACAGTTGCTAATATTCAATCACGTGTGTTATAGTATTCAATCACATATAATACAGTTGCTAATATTCAATCACGTGTGTTATAGTATAACTCAGAACCTCACATATGTTCTTCGTGTGTATAGCTTATCTGTTATTGTCCATTGTACACCACAGTCAGCAGTCTCATGATTCACCCCCTCCTGTGTCTCTCTAAGATTAGCACAGTCTCGGTCACACAGCTTCACACTACTGATACATTTGTTGCATACACACACATATTTCATACACACACATATTTCAGGCTGTGGCCTCATGGTTAGACAGAGCACTGGTAAGAGTGAGAACAATGGAAAATGCAGGTTCACATGAGTCAGTAATTCAAACTTTAATGCATAAGAAGCCCTACTAGCTTATAGTTAGTTAAGCATGTCAAAAAACCTTACAAAACCCCACAGAAGCTAGCCAGCTATTTAGCTACTAGTGGTTTAGTCATTGTTAGCCTCTGCTAGCAGTCTTTACCTTTACCTCGGACTCCTGCTGCTTTAGCCTGTATAGTCCGGATAATACCTACCAGTCTACACAGTGTGTTTCAAGTCCTGAGCATATCGGACTGCTTTTTTCCACTACATCACCGGATTTCTGCCGCAAGCTCTGGACCATTACACCGGATCTTCGCAGCTAGCTATTTGCTACCGAGGAGCTATTGTGGCTAACGCCCTTGTCCAGAAGCATGCACCAGTTATCCCCGAGCTAGGCCCATCTCCCGGCTAGCAAAGAAAGTACACCAACTACATCACTTCTCTTGCCAATTGGCCTGGACCCTTTGTCGACACGGAGCCTCGCCAATCCATCACGACTGGTCTGCTGATGTAACTTGGCCAATGTGCTCTCAACCGGCCTCTGCGTCGTGGATGTTTGGTGTTGATCCATCTGCTAGCCCCGGCCTGCTAGTTCCCTGAACGCCATGTCTCCCGCTCGCTCGACTACCGAACTGTTCCCTGTTTCATCTAATGCTGTTCATTGGACCCTATGATCACTCGGCTACACAGCCGATACCTGCTGGACTGTCCATTAACACAAACTGGAACCCCGAACAGAAGCTAGCCAGCTAACTAGCTACTAGCTAGTAGTCAGTTAGCCACTGCTAGTGGTCATCAGCTAACCTTAGCCCAGTCAACTCCTGCCAGTCTGCACAGCGCGATTCAACCCAGAGCATACCGGACTCCTTTTTCTCCACCAAATCTCGATATCTCCGGATTCCTACCGCAAGCTCTGAACCTTTTCATCTGGATCAGTGCAGCTAGGTAGCTGCTATCCGAGTGACTACTCCTGGCTAACGTCTCTGTCTCGAAGCAAGCACCAGTTAGCCGGGAACTAGCCTCATGCTAGGCCCATCTCCTGGCTAGCTGAAGAGGTCCATCAGCCACTCCTTGGGCTACAATACCTATTTTGCCAATTGGCCTGGAATCCTTTTTCTGCCGAAACGGAGCACCGCCGATCCATCACGTCTGGTCTACCGACGTAATAAGTCCGAGGGGGTTTCAACAGGCTCCTCCGTCGCGACGTCCCCTGAAGGCCCATCCGCTAGCCTGCTAGCCGTGGCCTGCTAGCTGTCTAGAACATATCGGACTGTTAGCTGAAGAGGTCCCACAGCCGATTTCTTGGGCTACAATACCTATTTTGGCAATTGGCCTGGACCCTTTTACTGCCTACACGGAGCCCTGCCGATCCATCACGACTGGTCTGCCGACGTAACCGTCCGAAGGGGCTACAACAGAGTCTTCCGTTGCAACGTTCCCCTAAGGCCCTTCTGCTATCCCCGGCCCGCTAGCTGTCTGAATCGCCGCGTCTCCAGCTCGCCTAGCTACTCACTGGTCCCTATGATCACTCGGCTACGTTTGCCTCTCCCTAATGTCAATAGGCCTTGTCCATTGCTGTTTTGGTTAGTGATTGTCTTATTTCACTGTAAAGCCTCCAGCCCTGCTCAATATGCCTTAGCTAGCCCTTTTGTTCCAACTCCCACACATGCGGTGACCTCACCTGGTTTAAATGGTGTCTCTAGAGACAAAACCTCTCATCTTCACTCAGTGCCTAGGTTTACCTCCAATGTATTCACATCCAACCATACCCTTGTTTGTACATAATGCCTTTAATCTATTCTTCCGCGCCCAGAAACCTGCTCCTTTAACTATCTGTTCCGAACGCATTAGACGACCAGTTCTTATAGCCTTTAGCTGTACCCTTATCCTACTCCTCCTCTGTTCCTCTGGTGATGTAGAGGTTAATCCAGGCCCTGCAGCGCCTAGCTCCACTCCCATTTCACAGGCGCTCTCATTTGTTGACTTCTGTAACCGTAAAAGCGTTGGTTTCATGCATGTTAACATTAGAAGACTCCTCCCTAAGTTTGTTTTATTCACTGCTTTAGCACACTCTGCCAACCCGGATATTCTAGTCATGTATGAATCCTAGCTTGGGAAGGCCACCAAAAATCCTGAAATTTCCATCCCTAACTATAACATTTTCCGACAAGATAGAACTGCCATAGGGGGTGAAATTGTCTACTGCAGAGTTCTCTCATACTATCCAGGTCTGTGCCCAAACAATTCGAGCTTCTACTTCTAAAAATCCACCTTTCCAGAAACAAGTCTCTCACCGTTGTCGCTTGTTATAGACCACCTTCAGCCCCGAGCTGATGCTCTGGACACCATATGTGAATTTATTTCCCCCCATCTATCTTCAGAGCTTGTACTGTTAGGTGACCTAAACTGGGACATGCTTAACACCCCGGCTGTCCTATAATCTAAGCTAGATGCCCTCAATCTCACACAAATTATCAATGAACCTACCAGGTACGACCCCAAATCCGTAAACATGGGCACCGTCATAGATATCATCCTGACCAACCTGCCCTCTAAATACACCTCGACTGTCTTCAACCATGATCTCAGCAATCACTGCCTCATTATCTGCGTCCTTAATTGGTCTGCGGTCGAACGACCACCCCTCATCACTGTCAAATGCTCCCTAAAACAATTCAGCGAGCAGGCGTTTCTAATCAACCTGGCCCGGGTATCCTGGAAGGATATTGACCTCATTCCGTCAGTGGAGGATGCCTGGTTAAAAATGTTGAACCAGGAACAGATATAGCCCCTGGTTCACTCCAGACCTGACTGCCCTTGACCAGCACAAAAACATCCTGTGGTGTACAGAATTAGCATCGAATAGCCCCCGCGATATGCAACTTTTCAGGGAAAACATTCCCCCATTTCTCCTTCACCCAAATCCAGATAGCTGATGTTCTGAAAGAGTTGCAAAATCTGGACCCCTACAAATCAGCTGAGCCAGACAATCTGGACCCTTTCGTCCTAAAATTATCCGCCGCAATTGTTGCAACCCCTATTACTAGCCTGCTGTGTCTGCCTCATCTTCTGGGTTCTACCGACTATTAGTGGCTCAGTTTGCTAAGTGACTGTTTCTCACACCGGGGACCCGAGTTTGTAACTGGATCCTGACATATTCCATATGTGTTATTTCATAGTTTTGATGTCTTCACTATTATTCTACAATGTAGAAAATAGTTTTAAAAAATTATAATTGAATGAGCATGTCAAATCAAATGTTATTTGTCACATGCACTGAATACAACAGTGAAATGCTTACTTAAAAGCCCTTAACCAACAATGCAGTTTTAAGAAAATACCCCCCCCCCCCCAAAGTAAGAGATAAGAATAATAAAAGAGAAGCCATAAGTAACAATAGCGGGGCTATATACAGGGGGAACCGGTACAGAGTCAATGTGCAGGGACACCGGTGTCGAGGTAATTGACGTAATATGTACATGTAGGTAGAGTTATTAAAGTGACTATGCATAGATAATAACAGAGTAGCATCAGCATAGAAGAGGGGGGGGGGGCAATGCTAATAGTCTTGAGTAGCCATTTGATTAGCTGTTCAGTAGTCTTATGGCTTGGGGGTAGAAGCTGTTTAGAAGCCTTTTGGACCTAGACTTGGTCCTCCTGTACCACTTGGCGCTCCTCTACCGCTTGCCGTGCGGTAGCAGAGAGAACAGTCTATGACTAGGGTGGCTGGAGTCTTGGACAATTTTAGGGCCTTCCTCTGACACCGCCTGGTGTAGAGGTCCTGGATGGCAGGCAGCTTAGCCCCAGTGATGTACTGGGCCGTACACAGTACCCTCTGTGGTGCCTTGCAGTCGGAGGCCGAGCAGTTGCCACACCAGATAGTGAGGAAACATGTCAGGATGCTCTCGGTGGTGCAGCTGTAAAAGCATTTGAGGATCTGAGGACCCATGTCAAATCTTTTCAGTCTCCTGAGGGGGAATAGGTTTTGTCGTGCCCTCTTCACGACTGTCTTGGTGTGCTTGGACCATGTTAGTTTATTGGTGATTTGGACGCCAAGGAACTTGAAGCTCTCAACCTGCCTCACTACAGCCACGTCGATGAGAATTGGGGCGTGCTCGGTCCTCCTTTTCCTTTAGTCCAGGATCATCTCTTGAGTCTTGATCACGTTGAGGGAGAGGTTGTTATCCTTGCACCACACGGTCAGGTCTCTGACCTCCTCCCTTATAGGCTGTCTCATTGTTGTCGGTGATCAGGCCTACCGCTGTTGTGTCATCAGCAAACTTAATGATGGTGTGGGAGTCGTGCCCGGCCATGCAGTCATGAGTGAACAGGGAGAACAGGAGGGGACTGAGCATGCACCCCTGAGGGGCCCTGTGTTGAGGATCAGCGTGGCAGAGGTGTTGCTACCTACCTAACACCTGGGGGCGTCCCATCAGGAAGTCCAGGATCCAATTGCAGAGGGAGGTGTTTAGTCCCAGTCCCTTAGCTTAGTGATGAGGTTTGATGGCACTGTGGTGTTGAATGCTGAGCTGTAGTCAATGAATAGCATTCTCACATAGGTGTTCCTTTTGTCCAGGTGGGAAAGGGCAGTGTGGAGTGCAATAGAGATTGCATCATCTGTGGATCTGTTTGGGCGGTATGCAAATTTGAGTGGGTCTAGGGTTTCTGGGATAATGGTGTTGAGGTGAGCCATGACCAGCCTTTCAAAGCACTTCATGGCTATAGACGTGAGTGCTACCGGTCAGTAGTCATTTAGGCAGGTTACCTTAGTGTTCTTGGGCACAGGGACTATGGGGGTCTGCTTGAAACATGTTGGAATTACAGACTCAGACAGGGAGAGGTTGAAAATGTCAGTGAAGACACTTGCCAGTTGGTCAGCGCATGCTCTGCGTACACGTCCTGGTAATTGTGAATGTTGGCCTTGTGAATGTTGACCTGTTTAAAGGTCTTACTCACATTGGCTACGGAGAGCGTGATCACAGTCGTCCAGAACAGCTGATGCTCTCATGCATGTTTCAGTGTTACTTGCCTCGAAGTGAGCATAGAAGTTATTTAGCTCGTCTGGTAGGCTCATGTCACTGGGAAGCTTTCGGCTGTGGTTCCCTTTGTAGTCTGTAATAGTTTGCAAGCCCTGCCACACCCGACGAGTGTCGGGGGTGTAGTACTATTCGATCTTAGTCCTGTATTGAGACTTTGTCTGTTTGATGATTCGTCGGGGGGCATAACGGGATTTCTTATAAGCTTCCGGGTTAGAGTCCGGCTCCTTGAAAGCAGCAGCTCTACCCTTTAGCTCAGTGCGAATGTCGACGACGTCCTCGATGCACTTATTGATAAAGCCAGTGATTCATGTGGTGTACTCCTCAAAGCCATTGGAAGAATTCCGGAACATATTCCAGTCTGTGCTAGCAAAACAGTCCTGTAGTTTAGCATCTGCTTCATCTGATCACTTTTTTATAGACCGAGTCACTGGTGCTTCCTGCTTTAGGTGTGTCCCAACGTTTGACTGGTACTGTATGTAAGTGATTGTGTGTAATTACTGTGCTAATATTTGTGTGTTTGTGTGTTTGTTTGTTTTATTCCTGCCTATCTGAATAATTAGAATGCAAACCCTGGATCCTATTTTTGTCCCTCTCATGATACAGTAAATAATTACTTTGGATTGCGTAGATTGCATTTTAGATTTACATTCAGTTACATTTAATAGCTTTTTAAACACCTGCTTTGATCTGATCTGAGAAGAACAGGATGGCCGTTCATTTCAGGAGCACAAAAACGTACAAGGTCATTAGTCTCCATCTGTTAGCACACTCCCACTTTCACTTACAGTATAATAACTTTTGAAAACAATTTGGAGTAGGAGAAGAAAATCAATACAGTACACTAGGGAACTACCTTTTAGAATATAAAACGGACTCACATCCAAGGACTAACAGCTCTTAGATAAATAATACATTTTATAGTCTCTCTCTGTACGGTTACAGATACCCCCACCCCCCCCCAAAAAAAAATGTTACACAACATTTACAGAACAGTTGTGAAAAACCACTTGCAGGAGATAGTGTACAACTCCTCTAGTAGCCTTTGTCACAGGCTTTCACTTCACCTTTTATTGAAGAAAGCCTGTGGACGTTCTTGTCAGAAATACGCTAAAGAGGGTGGAGGGTATCCACCTCCTTTGTCCCTGCAAACAACTGGAGCCATTTTGTGTTGCTAATTGTATTCTTGCATATGTGTACTTGCTTACGGTATAAATTAAACTTTAAAATCAACGCTCCGAAGCAAGCATGTCCCAGATTTATATACTGTAGGTAACAGTAGCTCCAAAGCCATGACCCTCCATGGGAAATCCTGTGATCCAAGGTAATTTAAGCTGGGTTGATTCCATCACATCCTGAATGTACGGTTCCTGCCACTGGCAAGCCTCATCTGTCTGACACAATGGCCTGTTCATGTATAGCAAAGCCCCCACCACCTTACCCCCAATATAGGAGAAAAGCAATTTCTTAGAATGGGATAGGGTCAGTCTGACAGCTAAGCCACAGCTTTAGCCATGTGGTCAATGATGTCATTGGTGATCTCTTATTGTTAACCCAAAAATATGCCACTGGAATGCATGATTTGAAAGGCATCATTTCAATGTGCCACAAATGAAACCATGGAGGGGAAGAGTCCCAGAGTCCTGTGGGTCGCCATTGAAACAGAGGTTGACGCAGAAGAGTTAACAGGCCAAATATAATTGACAAACTGCTTCACCAGCAGTATTATCAGACCATTTCCCCTACCTGTTGTTGTTCCAGCTATCCTTTCATCTACCTTCTTAATCATCTTGCCTCTAGCGAGCTCTTCACCTGTCGTACTCTTCAGATCTTTCCAATGTAACCTATTTGACACTTTATATATCTATATTTTTTCTCTCTCTACCTCCTCCTGCTATTCTGTGTGCTTCACTCTCTACCTCTTGCGTTCTCCCACTATCTTGTCGATGTTGTGCCTAAATAATATTCATCAAATGTCTCCTCTTTCTCAGTAAATATCCATCCTCCCTCATTGTAGAATCCCTGATGCTAATTATCACTTTGATGAACAGTTTACCTGCCGTCTACTCTCTTTAGGATTATGGACATTAGTAATAGGTTCAGACCAATGTCGCTAGTTCAATGTCAGGCCATTAGAATTGACATGTTCACACCTCCCTCCCTATTACCATGACAATAAATCCCCAGTCTTTTAATGAGAAATAATAGTACAGTAGCAAGGCTATGTTGATATTCCATGCCACTCTTCTCTTCTTCTGTTCTTTTAAATTCTTCTTAGAGTTGCTATGGAAAGTTGAACTTTTACTAATAGGCTGAACAGCTAAAAGAAAGTTTAAACCAAAAAAAGAACAGCATGCTTATTTAAAGCAAGTCTGTTTAGTTGGTGATCAATACCCAATCCTCGATTGTTTCAACCAGGGTGTAGGGTAGCATCACACCTAGAAAAATATTGTGCAAAAATAGCTGTGCTTTGTTATGACATGTCTCATAGTCTCTGACAGCTTGAAAAGGGGCTTTCAGGTTCACTTACTGGAGAATTGAAATATCACAAATGTTGTTGGCTGGACTTTCTCTCTGCTGATATATTAATGCCTGCTGTTTGCTGGTGACAGACACTAAACCCATCTGCAGATAATTGGATCCACACATAGCCGAATAATTCTGTCTGAGTGACATTCTACATCATCCGCAAATTGGCAGCGTAGCATTGATTACATGGCATTACTTACACCAAGAGGAGTAGGGGAGACTGGTCAATTGTAAATGGGGGCTTTTGTAACACCTTGAATTACTCCAAACAGAAACAAGCTAGAGTGATGAAACTCACTCAGTACATGCCCATTTAGATTATCTCCATGCTTGAAATATTATATTATTTCAGCAAAATCTACTTTCAGCAAAATATATCACTATTTGATTATTTTATTGGCAATGTTTGTTTTTTAGGGGTGAAAGTAGTTTTTGCACCGGCTGTATATTTTTTATACTGTCCTGAGCATTAATGTCCAAGAATTCAAACTAGCATAATTTTCATCACTATGTTGGCTAAACATTGACATGATTGACATTACTACATTATGATTGACACTACTACTATTTTCGTCACTATTATTGTCTCTTACTAGGCACATGAGTTTTTTTCATGGCTGCTAGGCTTGGGGGCAATAGTAAGGCTGTGTTAAAATGACCCTGAGCCATGCAGCCATTTGATGAAAACATGATCTCTATTTGGTATGGTATGAATTATACATTAATTATACAAATATTAAACTTTAAGTAGCCTTGGGGTCCCGTAGCTTGCCAAAGAACTTGTAAATAGATCTGGGCACCATCATACTATTCAAAATGCGTTGAGAGGAACTAAATGGCCATGCACAAACAGGGGTGTTACTGTAAATATTGGTTACATACATAAAAATACTCATATTTCTTGCATAATTACATTTACATTACATTTAAGTCATTTAGCAGACGCTCTTATCCAGAGCGACTAACATTATATATATCTATATTATAATGTTTTTTTAAGTTAAGTGAGTTTCTGTTTTATTATTTTTTTGGTGTTACATTTGACCCCAGATACCGGTGCAATTTCCCCTGGCATGGGGGCAAATGTAACATCCAGACTTTTTGGATTAAAATGAATATTGTGATCTGCCCGTCTTATGTACAGCTACAAATGGCATGAATGATAAGGAGAGATTTAAGTTTCTTATATCAAAGAAATGACTGAACTAGTTCAAGTGGTCTCTGAGCAATAGAGTAAAATAAATTACAATTGCCCCCAGTCTCTCATACCCATGATGGCTGACTCACGACATCAGATACACTCTGTGGCTAGCAATTCGATGCAGAATATAGATTAAAATCAACAGTGTTTGTATCCAGGAAATCATGTCCAATATAATTTGACAATCACGACTCAAGTCAATCAGTTTCCCATTTGTAGCGAGATAGGAATAGGAATATGAAGTATGGATAGCAATACATAATGAGATATATTTCTGCTGTGTGTGTGTGTGTGTGTGTGTGTGTGGGTGGCTGTGATCAAGCAGAACTAAGGTACTGTAGTTTTACATTATTCAGCTTTCACTGCTTTGTTTAGGACATTCTACTTGATTGAGTGCTTGCTTCAGGGACAAATCATATTTATATCATATTACACACAATGAGAGTGACTGATATTGCTTTGAGCTGAATTTACTCAAGCAATTTGAGGACAGTTGGAATAAAGTATCTAACAAACATTAGAGGAAGATAAATTCTAAAACCTGCCTGACCTAACATTCACTTAACTTTAATGATTGTGGGTGAAAATTGACATACTGTGCCATTGATTCAAGAATAATCTGATTGAATTAAAGTTGTTTTTGAAGCTGGGTAGAAAGCAAAAGAATCCCACCTCTAAGTTGCCATCATTGATCAAACCGTTATTGAAGCATGCTTTAGACAGGCAGTCTGAGATGACATTTCCTTTTTCCCAGAGATGCCTCAAGCAGCCCAGCAATGAAAAAGAGGGAGACATTCTTGCTTGTCTACAACAAAGTTGATAAATACATACATTCATTGAGGAGAAAGCTCAAACATCAGAGATTTTACAACAATTATTTACAAAGGGTTACAGTGGACAGCTTGTTTCAAGGCTTGACACAGGTCACTACAGTCCTGTTCATATACGTAAAAAACCCATGAATACTTAAAAATGTGTTTTCTTGAGGTAATCACAGATCATAAGTGACTAGATCGGTTGCCACAAGGTTGCCAACCAATTGCTTTCCCTATTCAAACCAATTTAGACATGAATACTTCAAGGGAGGGGAAGAGGAAAATATGCATTTTCTCATTATTAGGACCCTGGCTTCCGCAAATGAAGAGATCCGAATCTGTAGGAGAACTTACAATGAAGGCAGAGTAATTTCTTATGACAGATAGTTCACATAAATGCTAACATCTGTCGCCATTTATGACTGAATTTGAGATATGGGGAAGGACCAGGTGGGAGAAGAATACATGTGAGACACCAGCTATTCAGACGGATCATTGTGAGATGATCAGCCCGGTGCCTCATCAAGTACTGTAGCTCTGGTAAGAACTTGTTTACGGCTTCACCTGACAGCCTGTCCAATGCATTTTTTGTGTGTGTTTTATTAAGATCTACATTAGCTCCTGCCTTGGCAAAAGCTACTCTTCCTGGGGTCTAATACTGTCAAAAGCTATGGAGGTGTTTTTTTACAATGCCTTTGGTGTGAATTTTGGCATTTGAGGTGGCCATTAAACACCTTTGCTTCATCTCAGGTGCAGCGAGCTACAGACATGTCCGGTTGAATAGCTATGATTCTGGCACGTATTAACTTTGGTATCAAATACAAATGACATGTACAATTTCTACAGAAAAGATTTATCAACAGCAGTCCTGTGGTTTGTTTATTTTTTAAAAAATTTTTTACCGTTATTTTACCAGGTAAGTTGACTGAGAACACGTTCTCATTTGCAGCAACGACCTGGGGAATAGTTACAGGGGAGAGGAGGGGGATGAATGAGCCAATTGTAAACTGGGGATTATTAGGTGACCATGATGGTTTGAGGGCCAGATTGGGAATTTAGCCAGGACACCGGGGTTAACACCCCTACTCTTACGATAAGTGCCATGGGATCTTTAATGACCTCAGAGTCAGGACACCCGTTTAACGTCCCATCCGAAAGATGGCACCCTACACACAGGGCAGTGTCCCCAATCACTGCCCTGGGGCATTGGGATATTTTATTAGACCAGAGGAAAGAGTGCCTCCTACTGGCCCTCCAATACCACTTCCAGCAGCATCTGGTCTCCCATCCAGGGACTGACCAGGACCAACCCTGCTTAGCTTCAGAAGCAAGCCAGCAGTGGTATGCAGGGTGGTATGCTGCTGGCTTGCTTCTGAAGCTAAGCAGGGTTGGTCCTAGTCAGTCCCTGGATGGGAGACCAGATGCTGCTGGAAGTGGTATTGGAGGGCCAGTAGGAGGCACTCTTTCCTCTGGTCTAATAAAATGGACTATGAAGACTGCCAACTCCAAATCCTCTTTGTCAATGTCTATGAACAGTGTAGTCAATGGCCATGACTATAATTTTGTTATTCTCCCTCCATATTGCATCTTCAGCTTTGTTGAAAAAAGGTGTTATAAAGTGTCTGCACTGTTTCTTTCCTACACCCTTCTGCTTTCCTACGCTGTGCTACGTATACTACTCTGTGACAGGAAGGTTCAGAGACAGTCTCCACTTTACTGCACTTCACAGGATCATATCCCTAACTCAGACAGGTGTTGCACTCAGCTGTCTGTGACCGAGCTGTGCATCACTGTGACCCCATGGTGACAACCTTGTGCTACAGTGTCCATTTCACCACATTCCTCCTAAAATGAGCACTGTACATAAAATTGGCGTCCTGGAAAAAATCTTGTATTTACATTTTTGTCAAGTTAGATTTCCCCCCCATAAATTGCAAGTAGTCTTTCCCCTGAATGTTGCATGACTCTAAGTTACTCAAAACAACTATTTTCTTGACTATGGCAATGGACTATGGAGACTGCCAACTCCAAATCCTCTTTGCCAAAGCCAGGCAGAGAAGAGGGATGGCAGTGCCAATGAGGAGTGAACTAGCAAACAGAGAAAGATGATAAACTCATGCTATGTAGGATGACTGATGGAAAATGGCAAAACAAATGTAGCTGGGAGGCTGAAAGAAACAACGTTAGGAATGGGTGTGCTTGCTCTAACATAGCTATTGAAGAAAGGCTTTTATTGACTGTCTTGATTGCTATACCTGGGCGAATACCTGTGTAAACAGGTTGGTAATTAAATAGCAGGGCCTCATTGTAGTACACTGTGGACGTGCTCCACTGATATGGGAGTGAAGTGGGGATAGGGAGAGAAGAGCGCAGGAAGCAGGCAGGGGGTAAGGGCCAAGACGAGACGACACGACTGGAGCTGCATCACAATACTTTACAGAAGCTGTATACAGCGTACAATCTACCTTGCCTTGTTCTGCACATCTGAGTGTGTTCATATTCTACTTGCAACAGCATTTAAATATACAGTGGGAATTGACAGAGGAGAGGAGGTGAAGTACTGTAATGAAATATTGAAAAATTGAGATGTGCAAGGACACCTCTGAGGACATCCGTAATGATCAAATCAACCTGTTGCTTGGAACAGTTTATAGCCTACTTCCGCACGTAAGACCATTAATGATGCCCTCATTCTGTCATAGTGTTAACAAATGCGTCCATTATTGCCACCCATTACCATATCACCACTTATTAGCTTGACTGTTATGTTAACTGTTAATGAGATTTGCCATGTGATGAAGGAAGGAAAGATGTATACATTTCCAAATGAATTATGATGACCTCTTTCAATATCTCCCCCCCCCCCCCCCCGTTCTAATACTGGACCCGTTCTAAGAAAAAAAATAAGCAAGGAAAGTTTCCCACTATACAGCTTGACAATTAGTGGTTAGAAATGCTTCTGTATCTATTATCAAAATTGTTACAGTTGTGTAGTGACATTTCAGTAGTTTCTGCAGTTCAGTTATGTTTTGTGCGATCAAAATGGAACCAAAATACTTTCTGTGGAGCCACACAAACTGAATGAAAGCCATGATTTAAAATCTATTGTATATTCTCAGTGACATATCTTCAGATAAACTGAATAAGAATTTTTTTGTTTGTTGATATTAGTAGATTAATATTTCAAAGATAGTATAACCTTGTTGCCACATTAAGAAGATACATGGACAAGGTGGTATTCCCATGATTTATCTTCATGATTTATGTTGAAGGATTTGAGGACTGGAAAGTCATGGATGTTGCTCAATAGTCATTAATTTCCCAGTTATGAGGTCTATTCATGCTTTAAAATTTCATCTTCAGGCCTTCAAATGCCTGAGTACATTGACATCTCCTAATTTCACCAAACGCAAACGAGTCCTTGAGCTGCACTGAACCAATATTTTGCCAACATGTTATTTAATGCTATTGTTCACTATTGCATCCTATTAAAAATTCATAGGAAATTAAACTGTGTGAATGAGTCATAAATTATTTGTACGATTGTCGCAATCAGTAATAAGAAGATTTGGTGCAGCAGCAGTGAAATAGGTTGACAGGCTTTGAGAACTGGCTTCAATGTCAGAGATTTGGGACGGGATTCAATCCAAGGAGCATTGTTGAGGCGCGCTGCACTTGACATTTAACATTAAGGTAATTTATGCTTTAGCTGACTTCCTCAGTATTTACAATGAATTCGATCTCTGCGAATGTCAGGAAAATTATCATTTTAAGGCGCATTGCAGTGCACTTGTCAACAATTTGGTTTTGATTGAATCCCGACCTCAGTACAAGCAATGCAATATTGTTGAGTATGTTTAGAGGAACAGGACACAGGAAGGCTTCTCCACACTTTACATTTATAAGCAGCTTTTATAAGACTATCATGTCACGTTCCGATCACGGTTCAGTGCATTTAAACATTAAAATGTGTGTCATGTGTCTACATTGTGTACGGATTTCCATTTCTAATTTCATAGAGTTCATGACTGGGGTGGCTGTTATTTTCATTATTCATTTCATAATGTTTTTCATCATTCCAAATAAGAATGAAAATGTTATCATCATCATCCCATGGGTAACCTGGTGGTGGAGACAGGAGAAACAACCAATCAATCAGATAGCTCATGATGCGAGGCAAATTCAGCAGTGCCTGAAGTACACATTTCCTTCAGAGAACAAATACAACAATTAGCCATGCACATCTGTCCTTTCTTTTTGATGGAGTGAAAGGTAGGTTGACACACATGAAACATCCTCTGAATGAATATGAGTGTTAATCGCGCAACTTTTCACAAAGAATACAGTATATAGTACCTTTTGGACTTTTTGATTCATTTGATTGTATACAGTATTGTGTGTGTCAGATTAATGAGCTACTGTGACTGCCAGACATTATCATTTGAATGAGGCTATTATAGAATATCATATAATTACTCGATTTCGACACCATTTCAGAAAAGCTTGACTGCTTCTCTTCATGAATAGCTGGTCATGAGTTGTGACTATAATAGGCTACCAAACAACTCAGAATAACATTTTGTACTTATATTACTCTCTGAATGGTAGGCAACAGATAAGTCACAGTGGCTGTCACACTAAAATCTTAATTTGGACCTAAATCATGAGGCATTACCTCTGCATATAGGGTTCATCTCACTTTGGATTGGCTTCTAGTAGTTGAAACGTGTGCGCAAATTTAGAATTTCCTAATTCTCACGCAACTGACTTCAAAACACGGAGGAAGGTGATACACACTGAAATGTCTGTACACATTTTGCTTCCCCTGCCTGCTGTAAAAAATATGACCATTATTTTAACCTTTTCGGGCTAGGGGGCAGTATTTTCACGTTCTGATGAAAAGCGTGCCCAAAGTAAACTGCCTGCTACTCAGGCCAAGAAGCTAGGATAGGCATATAATTGGTAGATTTAGATAGAAAACATTCTAACGTTTCTAAAACTGTTTGAATAATGTCTGTGAGTATAACAGAACTGATATGGCAGGCGTGTGGCTCAGTTGGTAGAGCATGGCGCTTGCAACGCCAGGGTTGTGGGTTCGTTTCCCACGGGGGGTCAGTACAAAAAAGTATGAATGTATGTACTTGTGAGTCGCTCTGGATAAGAGCGTCTGCTAAATGACTTAAATGAAAAACTGAGAAAAATCCATCCAGGAAAAAAAGTAGAGGTCACTCTTTTTTCAATGGGTTTTCTATGGGGATCTAGATTACTGTGGTACTTACTTGCAGTTCCTATCGCTTTTACTGGATGTCAACAGTCTTTAGAAATTGGTTGATGTTTTTCCTTTGAGAAATTAATAAGTAGGGCAGTTCAGAACGAGGGTCGAGTGAAGTGTACTGTTAGGGGCGCGCGCAACCTGAAAGCTCGCTCCACTTTGTTTTTATCCGCTATTGAACGCAGTTTATCCCATCTTAAATTTTATCGATTATTTACGTTAAAAAATACCTAAAGTTGTATTAGGAAAGTTGTTTGAAATGTTTGGAACAAGTTTACAGGTAACTTATTAGATATTTTGTGTTCATGTTGAGCGAGTTGGAACAGGTGTTTTTCTGGATCAAACGCGCCAAATAAATGGACATTTTGGAGATATAACGACGGAATTAATCGAACAAAAGGACAATTTGTGATGTTTATGGGACATATTGGAGTGCCAACAAAAGAAGATCTTCAAAGGTAAGGCATGAATTATATCGTTATTTCTGCGTTTTGTGTCGCGCTTGGTGGGTTGAAATATGAATGTCATGTGATTGTTTGGTGGGGTGCTATCCTCAGATAATCACATGCTTTGCTTTTGCCGTAAAGCCATTTTGAATTCTGACATCTTGGCTGTATTAACAACAAGTGCAGCTTTAATCTGGTGTATTGCATGTGTGATTTCATGAAAGTTTAATATTTATAGTAATTTAATTTGAATTTGGCGCTCTGCCATTTCACCGGATGTTGTCGAGGGGTTCCGCTAGCGGAACGTCTAGCCGTAACAACATAAAAATGTACTTTTGATTGCTAACCACTCATAACTTGTAGGTTTTCCAAAAGCCTTGTAGTTTACGTCTGTCATCTCTCTCGACTATCCAGATCTACTCCACTATCCATTGGTTATTCATGGATGTTGAAAGAAATAAAGCGCCACTTTTGCTATGAGGCTATTGGGAAACTCACCTCAGTTCATTTTTGCAGTTCTCCTCCCATGAAATAAGTAGGACTTATTGTAAAGAAGTTCCAGGTTGATGACGGTGGCATGCTTTACATGAGGTGGCATAAAAATTTGACATATAGAAAGCTTTTGCTTAGTCCTCTCCCCTAATATTGTAGTCTGTGATTAAACACCCCAATCTAAATTGTGTGACTTTAATATCCCTGATAAGGACAAGCTTAATACATAAACACCCATTGCACTGTCACTGATGTTCTCTCATCTGGTGCTGTGACAATTTTTTTCATATCTTTTTTGCAAAACCTTTTTTGCCACATCAAGATATTTGCTAATGAATCATTCTGAATCATTTATATAGGATTTTAAGGGGATTTGTGAAGGCTTCCGCTCTAGCAAAGTGAAAAATATGTTTATATTGTCATCTTGGAGGGCTTCATGCCTTAAACATAATGTCTCGTTAAGAGTGGTATGCAGTGCTTTGGCTAAAGGAAAGATGAGGCAGGAGAGTGCTGTACTAGCAAATTAAAACAAACGTGGAGAGATGAGGCGCTAATGTAGCTTCCATACCTCTGGCTGCCACAGCCAATAGATGTGCTGCTGCGTCTGCTCCCTACTGCAGCACTGCGGCAGCAGACACACCTCTCCCCTCTCCTCTTTTTGTTTCCTTGAGCAGAGGATGGATAGAGTGGTTATGCAAGGGACTGAGAGATTCTGAAGATAAAAGACCTGTGGAAATGTGAAAACATTTCAAATGTACAGTGCCTTCAGAAAGTATTCACACACCTTGACTTTTCCAAATGTTGTGTTACAAAGTGGGATAAAAATGTATTTAATTGCTGTTTTTTTCAACGATGTATACAAAATACTTTGTAATGTCAAAGTGGAAGGAAAATTATAACATAAAACATATATATATACAGTGACCTTGGAAAGTGTTCAGGCCGCTTGACTTTTTCCATATTTTGATAGGTTAAAGTCTTATTCTAAAATTCATTGAATAGTTTTTCCCCCTTATCAATCTACACATAATACCCCATAATGACAAAGTAAAAACAGGATTTTAGAATTGTTGCTAATTTATTAAAAGAAATTACTGAAATATTACATTTACATAAGTATTCAGGCCCTTTACTCAGTACTTTGTTGAAGCACATTCGTCAGCGATTACAGCTTTGAGTTTTCTTGGGAATGACGCTTGGCACACCTGTATTTGGGGAGTTTCTCATATTCTTCTCTGCAGATCCTCTCAAGCTCTGTCTCTCCGGAAAGATGGCGCCGAAGAACATGGCTGACGTTTTACATTCTCCCAACCAATTGTGCTATTACGTTAGTTTTTTAGCATTTTGTGTAACTTATTTTTTTACTTATTGTGTACATAATGTTGCTGCTACCGTCTCTTATGACCAAAAATTATTTCTGGACATCAGAACAGCGATTACTCACCTCATACTGGAATAAATGTTTTCCTTTAACGAGTCCGACGAGAAGGATATCCTGCTTTCACTGGAACAGGCTCAGATCCACGCCTTTTGCGTGAAGAAAAGACATAGGAAAAGGGGTTGCAGATCGGGCAGCCTTCTGAGAATCCGTAGGCAAGCGAGTAAACTCCCACTGCCATCCGTCTTCTTGCTAACGTGCAATCATTGGAAAATAAAATTGATGACCTACGATTAGGATTATCCGAACAACGGGACATTTAAAACTGTAACATGTTATGTTTCACCCAGACGTGGCTGAACGGACAATATAGAGCTAGCGGGATTTTCCATGCACCGTGTAGAACAGAGACGCTACCTCTGGTAAGACTAGGGATGGGGGTGTGTGTCTATTTGTCTATAACAGCTGGTTGCGATGTCTAATATTAAAAAAAGTATTGAGGTAATGCTCGCCTGAGGTAGAGTTCCTTTTTGATAAGCTGTAGACCACACTATCTACCAAGAGAGTTCTCATATATATTATTCGTAGCTGTCTATTCACCACCACAGAACGAAGCTGGTACTAAGACCGCTCTCAACCAACTCTATAAGGCCTTAAGCAAAGAAGAAAATGCTCACCCAGAAGTGGCGCTCCTAGTGGCCAGGGACTTTAATGCAGGCAAACTTAAATCAGTTTTACCACATTTTTACCAGCATTTCACATGTGCAACCAGAAAAAAAAATCCTAGACCACCTTTACTCCACACACAGAGATGCAAACAAAGATATCCCCTGCCCTCCATTTGGCAAATCTAACCATAATTCTATCCTCCTGATTCTTGCTTACAAGCAAAAACTAAAGCAGGAATGTTACGTTGTTATAAAGGAATTGGAGGCAAGCACAGGATCACACAATAGGGTTTTTTAATACTCCAAAAACAAACAAGTATACAAAAACACTGGGCTGTACCAAACAAAAGAGCGAGGGTAAACCTCGTTGAACGACACAGGACGATACCCGTAATACACAATATATAAAGCACGCAGCATAACAGCTGCACCAACGCGTAGGTACTCACACAGCCAACAGACATGGGAAAAATAACTGACAGAGGGAACAGAGCGCACATAAATAACATAATCAGGGGAAATGGGAACCAGGTGTGTTTAATCAGACAAGACAGTCCGGGGTTGATGATAATGAATCTCGTTCAGTGAAGCCTAGAAAGCCAGTGACGTAGACCTCTAGAACTGGTGAACAGAATGAGCATCAGTACCGGGGGGATCCGTGAAAAGGAAGTACCAGTGACTCACTCAATACGGAAGTGGTCAGATGACGCGAATGCTACACTACAGGACTGTTTTGTTAGCACAGGCTGGAATATGTTCCGGGATTCATTCAATGGCATTGAGGAGTACACCACCTCAGTCATCGGCTTCATCAATTAGTTCATCGACGACGTCGTCCCCACAGTGACTGTACGTACAGTAGGTAGGGGTAAAGTGACTATGCACATATAATAAACAGCGAGTAGCAGCAGTAAAATCAAGAGGGGGGGTCAATATAAAAAGTCGGGGGGCCATTTGATTAATTGTTCAGTGGTCTTATGGCTTGGGGGTAGAAGCTATTAAGGAGTGTTTTGGACCTAGTCTTGCCACTCCGGTACCACTTGCTGTGCAGTAGCAGAGAGAACAGTCTATGACTTGGGTTACTGGACTATTTGACAATTTTTGGGGCCTTCCTCTGACACAGCCTAGTATATAGGTCCTGGATGGTAGAAACCTTGGCCCTGGTGATGTACTGGGCTGTATGCACTATCAATCAATCAAAGGTATTTATAAAGCCCTTCTTACATCAGCTGATGTCACAAAGTGAAGTACAGAAACCCAGCCTAAAACCCCAAACAGCAAGCAATGCAGGTGTAGAAGCACCCTCTGTAGCGCCTTATTGTCGGATGTCGAGCAGTTGCCATACCAGGCAGGGATGCAACCGGTCAGCATGCTCTCGCTGGTGCAGCTGTAGAACGTTTTGGGGACCCATGACAAATCCTTTCAGTCTCCCGAGGGGGGAAATGTGTTCTCGTGCCCTTTTCAGGACTGTCTTGGTGTGTTTGGACCATTCTAGTTTGCTGGTGATGTGGACACCAAGGAACTTGAAACTTTCGATACATTCCACTACAGCCCCGTCGATGTTAATTGGTGCCTGTTCGGCCCTCCTCTTCCTATATATCACGATCAGCTCCTTTGTCTTCCTCACATAAAGGGGGAGGTTGTTGTCCTGGCACCACACTGCCAGGTCTCTCACCTCCTCCGTGTAGGCTGTCTCGTCATTGCCGGTGACACTGTTGTGTCATCAGCAAACGTAATGATGGTGTTGGAGTCATGCCTGGCCACGCAGTCTTGGGTGAACAGGGAGTACAGGAGTTGACTGAGCATGCACCCCTGAGTGTCCCCAGTGTTGAGGATCAGCGTGGCATTGTGGAGTGCGATTGAGATGGCGTCATCTGTGGATCTGTTGGGGCGGTTTGCGAATTGGAGTGGGTCTAGGTTTTCCGGAATGATGGTGTTGATGTGAGTCATGACCATCCTTTCAAAGCACTTCATGGCTACCGATGTGAGTGCTATTGGGCGGTGGTCATTTAGGCAGGTTACCTTCACTTTCTTGGTTACAGAGACTATGGAGGTCTGCTTGAAACATGTAGGTATTACAGACTCGGTCAGGGAGAGGTTGAAAATGTCAGTGAAGACACTTGCCAGTTGGTCCGCGAATGCTCTGAGTGCACGTCTTGGTAATCCGTCTGGCCCCGCGACCTTGTGAATGTTGACCTGTTTAAGGTCTTGCTCACATCGGCTATGGAGAGCGTGATCACACAGTGATCCAGAACAGCTGGTGCTCTCAGGCATGCTTTAGTGTTGCTTTCCTCGAAGAGAGCATTAAAGGCATTTAGCTCGTAATGTGTTGTATTGGATTTTCCCAAAACATTCAGTATTACTTTGATGCCTGGTTGCAAACAGGATGCATGTTTTGGAATACTTTCATTCTGTACAGGCTTCATTCTTATCACTCTGTCAATTAGGTTAGGTTTGTTGAATAACTACATTCTTGTTGATCCATCTTCAGTTCTCCTATCACAGCCATTAAACTCCGTAACTGTAAAGTCACTTTAAAGTCACCATTGACCTCATGGTGAAGTTCTGGAGCGGTTTCCTTCATCTCTGGCAACTGAGTTAGGAAGTATGCATGTATCTTTGTAGTGACGGCGTGTATTGATACACCATCCAAAGTGTAATTAATAAGTTCCCCATGCTCAAAGGGATATTCGATGTCTGCTTTTAAATAATTATCCATCGACCAATAGGCGCCCTTCTTTGCGAGGCATTGGAAAACTTCCCCAGTCTTTGTGGTTGAATCTGTGTTCGAAATTCACTGCTTGACTGAGGGACCTTACAGATAATTGTATGTGTGGGGTACAGAGATGAAGTAGTCATTCAAAAATCATGTTAAAAACTCTAAGAGTCTTATTACTTATTATGTGACTTGTTAAGCTATTTTTTACTCCTGAACTTATTTAGGCTTGTCATAACAAAGAGGTTGAAAACGTATTGACTCAAGACATTTTAGCTTTTCATTTTTTATTAATTCGTGAGAAAAAAAAGAAGAAAAAAACATCATTCCACTTTGACATTATGTGGTATTGTGTGTAGGCCAGTGACAAAAATCTAAATGTAATCAATTTTAAATTCAGACCGTAACACAACAAAATGTGGAAAAAGACAAGGAGGGTGAATACTTTCTGAAGGCACTGTACCATGAATGAACTGGCATCAGATTGATGCTATCCTCAAGGACAGGAGACATGAAATGGACATGAAAGTGCACAGATAAAGAACTTTCACTCACAATGTTGTCACTCATGACCCGTTTCCCCTTGAACTCTTGGACAGACAAACTCCTGAGTGCTGTAAGAGAGAACTGTCGACACTAACAAATCTGCAGGGATTCTCAGAAATTGTTTCGCTGAAATTGTAGTCAGCATTTTGTTGGTTTTATGACACTGTAGGCACTCAAAGCGCTATGACGCAAAGTGCAGAGTGCTAGAGTAATAGCTTGGACTTGGTAGTTTGTATATGGCCCGTTTTCTCCTGTCCTTGCTGGAGACTTCATGTTATCCCACTCCTCTGTGCTTAAGACTTCTTCCACATAGTCCAGTGGATTCCACCTCCGGTCACAGTGGGAGACACAGTGGGAGACAACTACTCTTTCAAAAACATTTCTCCATGCTGCAGACAGCTGTATCAGTCTGCTAATACAGGAGTAATAAAGGCCCAGTGCACTACTTTTGTCATACATACAATACAAGTCAATCGTTTGGACACACCCACTCATTCAAGGGTTTTTCTTTATTTTTTTATTTTTTTCTACATTTTAGAATAATAATAAAGACATCAAAACTATGAAATAACACATATGGAATCATGTTGTAACCAAAAAAGTGTTAAACAAAACCAAATATAATTTAGATTTTAGATTCTTCAAACATTCTCTCATCCAGCTTCACTTGGAATACTTTTCCAACAGTCTTGAAGGATTTCCCACATATGCTGAGCACTTGTTGGCTTCTTTTCCTTCACTCTACGGTCCAACTCATCCCAAACCATCTCAATTGGGTTGAGGTCGGGTGATTGTTGAGGCCAGGTCATCTGATGCAGCACTCCATCACCCTCCTTCTTGGTCAAATAGGCCTTACACAGCCTGGAGGTGTGTTGAGTCATTGTCCTGAAGAAAAACAAATGTATAGTCACACTAAGCGCGAACCAGATGGGATGGCATATCGCTGCATAATGCTGTGATAGCCATGCTGGTTAAGTGTGCCTTGAATTCCAAATAAATCACTGACAGTGTCACCAGCAAAGCACCCCCACACCATCACACCTCCTCCTCCATGCTTCACGGTGGGAACCACACATGCGGAGATCATCCGTTCATCTACTCTGCTTCTCACAAATAAACAGCAGTTGGACAGAAAAAAAGGACAGATTTTCACCGGTCTAATGTCCATTGCTCGTGTTTCTTTGCCCAAGCAAGTCTCTTCTTATTATTGGTGTCCTTTAGTAGTGGTTTCTTTGTAGCAATTGAACCATTAAGTCCTGATTCACGCAGTCTTCTCTGAACAGTTGATGTTGAGATGTGTCTGTTACTTTAACTCTGTGAAGAATTTATTTGGGCTGCAATTTCTGATGCTGGTAACTCTCATGAACTTATCCTCTGCAGCAGAGGTAACTCAGGGTCTTCCTTTCCTGTGGTGGTCCTCATGAGAGCCAGGTTCATCATAGCTCTTGATAGTTTTGCGACTGCACTTGAAGAAACTTTCAAAGCTCTTGAAATGTTTTTCATTGACTAACCTTCATGTCTTAACCTCTCTGGGTTATGTGGGACGCTAGCTTCCTAACGGGCCAACTTCCAGTGAAAATGCAGAGCGCCAAATTCAAATAAATTACTAGAAAAATTCAACTTTGATGAAATCACACATTCAAAATACCAAATTAAAGCTACACTTGTTGTGAATCCAGCCAACGTGTCAGATTAAAGAAATGCTTTACGGCGAAAGAAAAACAATGCTATTATCTGAGGATAGCACCCAAGCAAACAAACACAGACCATCATATTTCAACCCTCCAGGCGCGACACAAAACGCAGAAATAAAGATATAATTCATGCCTTACCTTTGACGAGCTTCTTCTGTTGGCACTCCAATATGTCCCATAAACATCACAAATGTTCCTTTTGTTTGATTAATTCCTTCGATATATACCCAAAATGTCAATTTATTTGGCGCGTTTGATCCAGAAAAACACTGGTTCCAACTCGCGCAACGTGACTACAAAATATCTCAAAAGTTACCTGTAAGCTTTGTCCAAACATTTCAAACTACTTTTGTAATACAACTTTAGGTATTTTTGAACGTAAATAATCAATAAAATTGAAGACGGGATGATCTGTGTTCAATACCGGAGGAAAACAAAGTGTAGCTAGTTTTCAGGTCGCGCGCCTCTAACAAAGAGTACACTTCCCTCTACCCTCATTCTGAACAGTGTTACCTCTTCATTTCTCAAAGGAAAAACCTCAACCAATTTCTAAAGACTGTTGACATCCAGTGGAAGCGATAGGAACTGCAAGAAGGTCCCTTAGAAATCTGGATTCCCAATGAAAGTTAATTGAAAAGAGAGGGACGTCAATTTCTTTTTATCTGAATGGTTTGTCCTCGGGGTTTCGCCTGCCAAATAAGTTATGTTATACTCACAGACATGATTCAAACAGTTTTAGAAACGTCAGAGTGTTTTCTATCCAAATCTACAAATACTACGCATATATTAGCTTCTGGGCCTTTGTAGCAGGCAGTTTACTTTGGACACGCATTTCTTCAGAACGTGAAAATACTGCCACCTATCCCAGAGTAGTTAAAGTAATGATAGACTGTCGTTTCTCTTTGAGCTGTTCTTGCCATAATATGAACTTAGTATTTTACCAAATAGGGCTATCTTCTGTATACCTTGTCACAACACAACTGATTGACTCAAATGCATTAAGAAGGAAAGATATTCCACAAATTAACTTTTAACAAGGCACACCTGTTAATGCATTCCAGGCGGATAGGTCATGAAGCTGGTTGAGAGAATGCCAAGAGTATGCAAAGCTCTCATCAAGGCAAATGGTAGCTACTTTAAAGTATCTCAAATATAAAATATATTTAGATTTGTTTAACACTTTTTTGGTTACTACATGATTCCGTATGTGTTATTTCATAGTTTTAATGTCTTCACTATTATTCCACAATGTAGAAAATAGTTTTAAAAAGATATAAAAAAAACTGGAATGAGTAGGTGTGTCCAAACTTTTGACTGGTACCGTATTTGTTTTGCAGGCGGTGCGGCAGAATAGCACCCCTACTTCCCGTGGCTATGCCTACTGATCTGCAGTGAATGAGGAACCAGCGTGAGGGGCACGGAGCTTCCTATAGTAATCACTATGAGCCCTTTGTCCTGAGCAGTCCCTCAGCGCCGATTAAGTGGCCCGTATTAATAACGAACGGTAAGGAGGCGCGCAAACCACCCATCGCTTCCCGGTATATTACTCGCTAAAGTTCAGTCTTTGGATAGTAAAGTTGACGAGCTGAGGTCGAAGATTTCCTTCCAGAGAGACATCAGGGATTGTAACATACTCTGTTTCACAGAAACATGGCTCTCTCATGATATACTGTCTGAGCCAGTTGGGTTCTCAGTTCATCCCGCAGACAGGAATAAATATCTCTCCCGGAAAGAAGAAGAGCGGGTGTGATTGTTGTAACATACAGGAACTCAAGTCCTTTTGTTCACCCAACCTAAAATACCTCATAATCAAATGCAGACCGTATTACCTTATAGTCACAGCTGTGTATATTCCCCCTCAAGCCGATACCACGACGGCCCTCAAAGAACTTCACCTTACAAGCATTTAGCTACACCCACAATAACATCTGCTAAACACTTGTATGTGACTAATAAAATTTGATTTGATATCATTTTAACTATCAGCTGTGAACTGAACGTAAATCAGGGGCCAACCATTCCAACCGGTGGAGAGTGGCTGTATAGGTGTCACTGGCAGAAAGTAAACTTACCTTTCTTGTCTCACACAGATTTTTACCAGGAAAGGAAATGAAACTTCTACTGCTTATAGACATGAATAAAGATGTCTAAATCAAACAGGTGTCACTTTGCATTTAACTCATAATTGACCAACTTTCATGGCAAGTTCATGGTTTGCAAATCACAATATTGGCGTGGATGTTGGCGTATGCTAAATGTACAATTTACGATCAAATCTAAAAACGTTTAGAAATGATGTCCCTGGAGCCCCAGCCCATGGGCCATGCACTTAGAGGGATGCAGGGAATGGATGGAAATAAACCAAGCATGACTGGTGGCCCAATGAAACTACATCCTCAGCTCACCGCAGCACCAATCCATCAAACGTACTGCTCTCGCACTGCTCGCTGTCTGTGATCATTCACAATGTTCATTTGCACTTTATACAGTCTACATTTTAATAATCTCAAAGGAATGCATAGAATACAGAAGGTAGATGTTTTCAAGTGTAATGAAAATAAATTGTCATGAGAATTTTCAATCCCAATGATGATAACAATCACTATAACTTTGACCAATTCCACCTAGGTTGTAAAGCTAAGATAAGAATTAGGCAAAGTCCCAGATTTCTGCAAAAGGTTGGTTCTTTATTCAGAGACCGTTCTGAAGTCAAAAATGCCAACTCAGTCATTTTATAACTCCCACCCCCACCCCCACCTACACACACACACACACACACACACACACACACACACACACACACACACACACACACACACACACACACTTTTATCACTTTCTACCAGCCTTGGCAGTTTCTCGCCGTTCCTCTCCTCCCTGGATTAGAGAGGTCTTGGAAGGGCCCTCTGTCCTGTTGTCAGTTTTCAGAGCCATAAATAGGTCATGTGTAGTCTACCAGCCTTTGTTTTCTCAACCATACATATCTCCCTCTAACTTGTCCCACACACACATTATTGCATTATAGTCTTATAATTCTAATACATTTCACATAGTCTTATAATTCTAATACATTTCACATAATCTTATAATTCTAATACATTTCACACCGTTAAATACGTTTCAGGGTGGAATTCTTTAGTCATTACTTTAAACATATAAATTCCCTTATCATAAATGTACACAGCCCCAGAAGATTAAATATGACTGAGAGATAAGAAGTGTTGGGTATTAGTCATTGACAGCAAATGCAGCCTTTTACTGACATGATGTTTAATAACATTTAGGGCTAGGGCCCACTTGCCGGACAACTTCCGGTGAAACTGTAGGGCGCGCAATTCAAATAAATAATCATAAAAATGGTGGATATTAAACATTTAGGTACATATAAGTGTTTTATATCGATTGAAAGCTTAAACTCTTGTTACTCTAACTGCACTGTCCGATTTACAGTAGCTTTTACAGCGAAAACATACCATGCAATTGTTTGAGGATGGCGCCCCACATCAAAATATTTTTTCACCGGCACAGGTTTCATAAATTCACAAATAGTGATTAAACATTCAATCAATCAATCAATTTTATTTTATATAGCCCTTCGTACATCAGATAATATCTCGAAGTGCTGTACAGAAACCCAGCCTAAAACCCCAAACAGCTAGAATGCAGGTGTAGAAGCACGGTGGCTAGGAAAAACTCCCTAGAAAGGCCAAAACCTAGGAAGAAACCTAGAGAGGAACCAGGCTATGAGGGGTGGCCAGTCCTCTTCTGGCTGTGCCGGGTGGAGATTATAACAGAACTATGCCAAGATGTTCAAAAATGTTCATAAGTGACAAGCATGGTCAAATAATAATCATGAATAATTTTCAGTTGGCTTTTCATAGCTGATCATTAAGAGTTGAAAAACAACAGGTCTGGGACAGGTGGCGGTTCCATAACCGCAGGCAGAACAGCTGAAACTGGAATAGCAGCAAGGCCAGGCGGACTGGGGACAGCAAGGAGTCACCACGGGCGGCAGTCCCGACGCATGGTCCTAGGGCCCAGGTCCTCCGAGAGAAAGAAAGAGAGAAGGAGAAAATTAGAGAGAGCCAAGATTTTCAAAATGTTCATAAATGACAAGCATGGTCAAATAATAATCAGGAATAAATCTCAGTTGGCTTTTCATAGCCGATCATTAAGAGTTGAAAACAGCAGGTCTGGGACAGGTAGGGGTTCCATAACCGCAGGCAGAAGAGTTGAAACTGGAATAGCAGCAAGGCCAGGCGGACTGGGGACAGCAAGGAGTCACCACGGGCGGCAGTCCCGACGCATGGTCCTAGGGCCTAGGTCCTCCGAGAGAAAGAAAGAGAGAAGGAGAAAATTAGAGAGAGCCAAGATTTTCAAAATGTTCATAAATGACAAGCATGGTCAAATAATAATCAGGAATAAATCTCAGTTGGCTTTTCATAGCCGATCATTAAGAGTTGAAAACAGCAGGTCTGGGACAGGTAGGGGTTCCATAACCGCAGGCAGAAGAGTTGAAACTGGAATAGCAGCAAGGCCAGGCGGACTGGGGGCAGCAAGGAGTCACCACGGCCGGTAGTCCCGACGTATGGTCCTAGGGCTCAGGTCCTCCGAGAGAAAGAGAGAAGGAGAAAATTAGAGAGAGCCAAGATTTTCAAAATGTTCATAAATGACAAACATGGTCAAATAATAATCAGGAATAAATCTCAGTTGGCTTTTCATAGCCGATCATTAAGAGTTGAAAACAGCAGGTCTGGGACAGGTAGGGGTTTCGTAACCGCAGGCAGAAACAGTTGAAACTGGAATAGCAGCAAGCCCGGGCGGACTGGGGACAGCAAGGTGTCAGCATGCCCGGTAGTCCTGACGTATGGTCCTAGGGCTCAGGTTCTCAGAGAGAAAGAGAGAACGAGAGAATTAGAGAGTAACATTCACTTACTTTTTGAAAATCTTCCTCTGATTTGTCATCCAAAGGGTCCCAGCTATAACATGTAGTGTCGTTTTGTTAGATAAAATCCTTCTTTATATCCCAAAAAGTATGTTTAGTTGGCGCCATCGATTTGAGTAATCCACTCGTTCAACATGCAAAGAAAGGAATCCAAAAATCTACCCCTAAACTTTGTTTCAACAAGTCAAAATACATTTCTATTTACTCCTCAGATACCCTAAAATGTAATCAAACTATAATATTTCTTTCGGAAAGAAGTATGTTCAATAGGAAACCAATTTATGCAGGTGCATCCTGTCTTCATGGTGTGCGCAAACATGAATTTCCAAGACTGTGTCCCTGTACTAAAACTGATATTTCTTATTCGTTTTTTAAGTTACCAGCTTGAAACCTTGAACATAGACTGCTGACACGCTGTGTAAGCCATAGGATATGCATCCAGAGGGCTAATTTTCAGTATTACCTTATAGTTGCCATTCTAAGAGGATGGGCTCTCAAAAATAAAACATTTCTGATAGTTTTTACTTTGAATTTTCTCAGACCATATTTATTGTGTTATAGTCTCCTACATTATTTTAACATTTCTACAAACTTCAAAATGTTTTAATTACAATTATATGCATATCCTGGCTTCAGTGCCTGAGCAACAGGCAGTTTACTTTGGGCACGTCATTCAGGCGGAAATTAAGAAAAAAGGCGCCTAGCCCTAAGATTTTTTTTTTAAATGCATCATCATTTGATAACATCTTAACCTCCTTGTAAAGATGCCCCTACTCAAATAAGCTTGATAGTGACTCACTATCTATCTGCGCCTGTCTAGCTTTGTCTGGTGATATGCACTATATGACTATATTACCATGTCAGACGCTATAACACAAAGGCAGGATTCTGATCTATAAGGACAAATATGATCAAGTAAGCCAAGGAAATTAAATATTTTATCATTCCCAATAAATGAGAGGCAGTGGAATGTGCTAGGCAATGAGTTCTCCGCAATGTTTCTCTTGGGCACATAACACAATTCCTCATGCAATTAGGAGCTACGCTACTAATGTGTCAGTAAAATGTTTCACATGAATCATAGGCTACCACTTTATTTTACACTTTATTATTGAGATGACTTAGGCTATTTATAAAATACCACTGTAAAATGTGTGGCTTGATGTTTCAACAAATTTGTATTTAAAAGCACTCAGCAAATAGGCATAATTGAAATGATATAATAATTAAAAAGCTGATACAATGGGCCTACGGGATACATAGGAGATTGTGTTGGTTTTGTCGTCGGCTCTCCAGTGTGCTGATGTTGCATTCATGTTAATCCTTTTTGATTTGGCAGTGGGCCTGCGTGGTCTCAGTTTCCGACCGAGAATAACAACGGCCAACCTTCTGCCAGCCATGAGTAGGCCTACGTCATCCACATCCAGGGCTTAGCTCATGCAAGTGATTTGGGTGCTATGAATGTGTCAGGTGCATTAAGCAAACTTTATTTCCGATTGGCTGATCAAAGAGATCAACAGCAACACTTTTACTTCGGGATTGAAAAAGGTTAGACGGTTTCAAATTTGGAAAAGCATTTGCACATCTTAGTCGGGCTGTTTCAGGTGCGTGGGAATAATGGATATCAAAATTAAAACTAGAACACTGCTCTTAGTAGGTATCACTTGCGTTTATTCAGTTTACTTATTGACCTACTGGCCTTTGTCATTTTTAAGTAAAAATAGATGAACAAATTAAGTTCTACGTTTGTGCAGTACTGTTGTTACTTATTATGTAGCTTAATTAGTATCAAAGTATGATTCGGCTAACTTGAAAGTAATTTCAAAGCTTTAATAGTTTGACAAGACACAACATTCATGCTCTCCATCTGTCACTCTTGAGAAAAAAAGGCAATGAACTTATAAACAAATGAAAATAGCTCTGGTGTTGTTTTTCCTAAGGGGTGAGCACTATGTTTTTTTGAGTACATTTAATGAATATTAACAATCAAATGCACCATGACCAGCAGGCCATCTGGGTGGTTTCTCCCATTTTGATAGGCTACTAATCAAATCAATCATATGGAAAAGCTTGGCTGAAAGTCTGTAAGTACCAAATGCTTGAAACTTGGAACATAATTGTGTTGATATGGTGGGGTTAAAATGGTACATTTCTTGTATTAGCCCAGGGATGGGTAACTGGTGGACCATGCGCCGCGCCACCCTTTTGAAGGCCCTCAGTCGGGGTCTCAACTTACTGTTGCAAGTTAGAATAGTAGAATACACAAGGTGCAATTTAAAAATTTGGTTGTGCATCAGCCGTTTGTCTCTTGTTATGTCAGTCATTGATAGCCAGTCAATTAGCCCATGTTAGCTAACATTTTTTAGATCGCTAAGTTAGTTTAGCAGCCAGCTAGCTAAACTTGTTTTCATGGTCAAATTACCAGCTGGGGGGCCCCACATGGATTTTGTAAGTCAGTCTCACTCAGATATCATATTAAAACAAACATTTCTCTCCACCCTATGGCAAAATGTATAGAATTGCTGGAAACTTTTACAAATATCACATTTTCCTCTCTGCCCCATTGCAAAATAAGTAGCATTGCATGAAATGAGTTGTAAAATTGCAAAATCTTCTCTCCGGCTCAAGGCAAAATGTGTAGAATTGCAGCCACACGAAGAAGACAAAGAAAATGACTGAACAAGTTAGTCTCTAATTAAATGTCTTTGTTTAATTTGGTTTAGGCGCATTGGAATCTGAGCATGGAAGAAGAGAGCAGAAAGTGAAGTTAGACATTTTAAAAGCCTCTTAAACAAATACATCAACATATGTAGAGACCAAGCTGTATTATCCCCTGTGATAATTCTAAAGGTTGGTATATAAATGTATGAGTTTAATGTTGAGAAAAGAGGATCTCATAAGTAGCAATGGGTAGCAAGATTTCAGTTCAGTTGTAACCTACCGGGGGGAAGAGGAAAAAGAGCTGCGTTCAGCAGTCTTAGCATGAATGAACAATGAAGACTGAAAAGAGTTGACAGACTCTTATGTCTCTTAAAATTGATCAGGCCTGTGGCAATGGAGCTCCTGGAACACTGTCTTTTGTTTATCCACTATGGATGACCAGAATGCCAATGAGGGTAAAGCAGGCACTGTCAGATCTCTCTCTGAGTGAGTAGTCTGTGAAACTTGTGTATGGGCTTTCTCTAGAGTATTATGTGTTAAATAGTCTCAAGAAAACATTGTGTCACCAAGATGTCCGACTTGTTCTATGTTACAAGGTAACAAGATAATGGGCCAGACAGCTCAATCAATTCAACTTCTGTGTGAATAGGGTGACAGAAGCACGGCATACTTCAGTTCATATATGTAATTCTGTGTCTTGAAATAATTAAATAAATACATCTGTAATATAGTAACATTTTTGTAACACGCTGCCTGCCTGTGAAATGATCAATACAAACACAAAGAAAATCAGACAGCTTGGTCTCCGTCTATAGCTACAGCAACACATTATGTCAGTCTCATTTACTTCATTCCTTTATTTCTTTCTTTTATGGCCCTGAGACAAGAACACATCCTCGTCTCTAAACAGTTTAAAGCTTTAGGGTTTTCAGTTTCATATTATATACTCACCAGGGTTTCACAAAGCAAAAAAAAACAAAGATTAAAGCATTTTTTTCTCATTGGTTCTAGCAATCATTTTCTAGTTCTCTACATTTGTTTTCAAATTTTACTATCTGATGGGCCATGTGGGCAGATGGGTATCACGTTGTAAGGCTTTGATGCCAGGAAAAGCTTGAATATTATTTAATGCTCTGTTTGGGTACAATTTATCATTAAAGTGTCTTCTCAACAAAATCCCACCTTCTTGCCCAAGACCCAACACGTGTCCATGTTTTTCTCTAATTTCTAACAAACATTTGCACATCCTTATATTTCTACAAACAAACACATTTGGAAATAAGGGGTAAGGGTAAAATAAAACAGCAATAATATTAATATTATTAATAACAATAACATTTAAAAAAATTCACATAAAGTCTCAGTTTTGGCAACTTTTTCTGTCCACAGCTGTAAGAATAAAATGTTGAGACCAAAAAAAGGAAAAGTAGAAATTAAGTTCTAAAAAAAGAACCAGCAGTTTGTGTTTAAAAAATGATACATCTAGCTTTACCACTATACGACTTCACACACAAAAAATCTCCCATATCACAACACTTTTTTTCTTTTGGTATCACATTCGTTTCACCCCTTTCATTTATAAAATAAGAAACGAGGACGGGAGTAAAAGTCTTTGTCAGACTTTTTACTGCAGTGTTTCTGCGTAAACCTTTAACACTCATTAGGGGTTTGACATGAACCTTGAGGACTGTAGAGCTTAAGAAACCACCTATTTTGGTATTTTTTCCTTGGAATATGGGAGCCACTATGGGCCTATTCAACTGTATTTATTTTGTACAAAGATACCCTGGTAAATACTTTAATAACATTTCAGTTACATGTTTAATAAAACCAAGTGTGAGCCCTAAAATAGTTATGTTCTTTGGTTTATCCGACCATCTTCTGTTAACAATTTAAAGCTGTTTCAGATGGTTTGTGTTGGCATCTTTTGCCCTCAAGGTTCACAAACTGTCACAGAGAACACACATATACATACATGGATGATCCTGTGCTTTGGTCATGAGTAAGTGTCATAAAAAGTAAAAGGTATTTGATCACAATAGTATTTTCCACAAGACTGCTAATTATTTGGCAATTTCAACGCTACTATTAGAAAGAGAAAACAAATACTCCTTTTTGCATCAACATAGAACATCTCCTCGAAAATATATCCCATTTTCATTTGGTTACTCTTTAAAAGTTTAAAGTTATATTCAACAAAGTGTGACAGTTCCATGTCAAAAGGGGCAAGCCAAGAAAGCCATACAAAAGGACTTAAACAATGGTAATTCAGGTATCATATAATGGCAATTAAATCAAAAATAATGTTTTTGGCTTAGGTTCAGTTAAAGCTCTTCATACTGGCTACCCCTTAAAACAGGAACAACGAAAATCTGAAAACAATGGCGTAGTTTATCTCTTAAAAGAAGGTAATGAAGGAAAAAACGATAACCATTACATATTGTACATCTTTGGATATCATTCAGCTTGGTTTTCACATAAAAACTTTTTGGGATAGGCTGACAAGGTGTTTTACAGTGGAAACTAGTGCTGTGTCCGTGCGTTCCAGGTCAGTATCTCCATTAATCTCTCTGGAAACAATATTTTCAGCCATCAACTCACAGCACCCGCAAGTTCCCATGGCAACTGCTTTGGCATCTGAAGAGCCAACCAATCAGCATGCCCTAGAACAATCACCTGTTTGGCTTTGGGGAATCCCAATCTCGTTTGTGTGGACAAAACAAGCAAGTGACTTTAATCTTTTCTAAGGATGACCAGTTCTTGTTTTTTTTTTGAGGAAAAGGCCTGAGCATATCTCATTTCCTTTCTAAACGGTGCAAAGGATCGTAGATACATTCTTTCAGGTCCATGTTTTCCATAAGGTACCATCCAATCACAAATACATCATTGGAGATGGACATTTGTGCAACATAGGAGGAGTTGTCGCCATGTATGATCTCCAAACACTTAAAAAGTAATCCCTGCATCTTGAAGGAAAATCACCAAACCTGCTGGACCACTTCAGGCTTCGAACCAGAGAGTTCTGTCTCAGGAGGTCCCTGGTAAGGACAAAGGCTTGTGCTTGTGACAAAGAACGAAGGAGATTTGGCTAAGGCAAGTGCAGGGTGGACAGGAGATGGGGGACGGTGACGCTCAGATACTACCACGTTTTGGCTTCCCATGGCAGTCATCCAGGTGGGTACTCTGACGTGGGGTAGTGGCAGTGGCTGGCATGGGACACTGGCATTGGCACAAAGAGTGAGGGGGTGAGGGGGTATTAAGGGTACAGGATTTATTATTGGGTTCTGAGGTAGGCTTGCTCAAGCAGCATCCAGCAGGCTAACGTTAACCTCAACTATGACTCGGACAATCACATCAGACTGAGGTAGCTATCTTTGGAGGCAGAATTTGGTTTGAGTGGTTTGTTAAAGAGGGGGGGTTGCCTTTTATGGTTCCTCTGGACCTCAACCTGTCTCAAGGCTAGTACGGTGATAAAGACAATCAACTCAATGAGACTCATACCTCCATAAGGCTATTAACAAGGCCGCTTTGTAATTTGTGTCTTATGTATTGCAGAGCTAAGGCTAATCAAAGGCAAACAAAAATGTACTGTTCCCTCTAACAGGAAGTTATCAGGAATTCTCAGTGGGGTTTAGTACACTTAGTTCAAACATTTCCTAATTGGACTGGAACGTATATAGAGATCCTAGAGATAAGCACAGTGCAAGTGCATGTACTGTTACCAAGGGGACGCCATTGAAAGAGAACATTTTGGTTATAGATGCTCCCCTCGGTAACAAAAGAAAGCCCGACATAATAGGATGGAATCTGTCGGTGGAGGCATTTCTCAAGGCTAGCATTCTGCATTCACATGTACACCGAACATAAAGGCGTTAGACTTTGGTTTAAGAGAAGGGAGGGAAGGCGAGCGAGTTCAGTGGAAACATGGAGCATTATGTCACTCAGCTACTTTGAGATTTTGTTCATTAGCAGCAGAAAGGTTTTCGGGTACTGATAGAACAGTGGCGGACCCCTGGCATCGCAGGACACTAGGGTGGCAGGCGGGGGGGGGGGGGGGGGGTTTGGTTGGGCAGGCGGGGTGGAGGAACCATCAAGAGGCAAACCGTTGGGGTGGAGGGTGGGTAAGGGTTGGTAAAGAGGGGTTTAGGGTGTTATTGGCCAGTGTTAGCCAGTGCCCGTCCCAGGCAGACCAGACAAGTGCTGCTCGATGAGGACCTGGCATTGGGCTGGACGCACCAGAGCCCCTCCCTGAGTTGTGGAGTCACGACTCTGGAAAAGAAAGAGAGACAAAAGACAGAGTCTATAATTTAGCAACTTCGATCTTATCTCTCCTTTTGTCCACTGATGATTACTTCTGCGTTGTTGTTGACCAATCATCTTGTTCATAATTTCTACCCCTGGACATAATAACAGCGATGTTGTACAACACAGCTCTGACAATCCAATTCAATAAAAAAAAAAAAGTGCCACATTAGCCCTTTAGAAAAACACACCCTAGTCTCTCAAACACTTTGAAGTAAAATCCTTTTTGCTTGATGTGGTAAAAATGTTTCGTTCAGTGGTAACAAATCCAGGTTTGATTGACTAGAGTCCTGAGGCTTGTAACCTACAGTATCATGGCGTCAGAAATCACAGACGGATGAGATATAGATCTCAGATCGAATAGTTGGATGAGCTTGTGACAACAGAGAGACGGGATTGTGAGCATGATAGATCACTTCATCCTGAGATATTGGCGACTCGAGATGTCCTGAAGGTGTCAACTTTGTTTTTAGAAACTAAGTTATCCCTGGAGGGCAAACTACTGTGACGTCAATGCGTGTGTCCTGGCAACCCATATCATGCAGCTCTAATGTCATCTATGATTCAATTATAAGACCGGGACATCTATCCAGTCACCTCCGGTCTGTTACAGGGATGAAAATAGCTGATGGAGCCATGGATGAACAAAACTAATGGCCACATTATGTGAGAGGTTAGCTTAGTGTTTTCAGTTTAGTGAATGAGTCAGGTTGCACCGGTACTCCTACCTGAGGCACTAACTTGAGGGCAACTTCTGCCGGACGAGTGACCCCCTCTTTGGGGATCCCATTTTGTCCCAGGTGTCCCCGGTCCTCCCCCCTTGGCACAGACCAGCTGTCCTGAGTACCTTTACTGCAGAACAGACTGGGGACATTAATACATGTTTCAATATTACACGCACACAAGTCCACTCTAAAAACAACACACAACTTTACGAATACAACTAACATGTAATATACCAAAGTTAACATTCATAATCTCACTCTGCCAAGATAAATCCTGGGTGATCAGGATATATCTAAAGTTTACCTGACCTTAAAAATCTAATCTGAAAGTACAGTACTAGAAGCAAAGCAACACCTAGTGGGTCCCATCAGGTAGGGTCCCTACTTACCTGCGACGGTATCCAAACATGAGGAAGAGCACACAGAAGATGATGCAGGCCATGCTAATATGAATGCCAACCACGATACCGCCCATCGAGCCCTCGCCATCCTGTATACAGTTACACTGGTTCTCCCCACCTGCAACCAAGAAACACATGACGTGCACATCCATACACTCATTAGCCAGTACAAATACACAGTTAGTAACATACAGAAAGACATATTAGATCATAAGGCAATGCCAAAAATGCAAACTAATAGATTCACTGAAAAATGCACTTGAAGGAAAAAGGATAGAAGATCACCAAATAACTAATACTTGTCTAGAAAATATTGTTTATTATTCAATACTGACTTGACTCTAATATTTATTGGACACTCACCACTGGTTTTGGCGCTGGTGCCCTCTTCTGTCAGTGACACCAGCCTCTTGGAGCAACCGCTCTCGCCGTTCCCGTTATAGGCCACTAGATTGACTTCATACACCGCGCCGGTTTCTGCAAGAACAAGTCATAAGGTGACAGTACTACATTATAAATTCCCTTTGACAACTTTGAAGGTCATATTTAGATGGAGAGATATTGACCGAGTTTTGCTCGGTAAAAGCAAAGCTATTGATTGGGCGATTGAAAGAGATTGAAATTGGGGAGCATGTCATTTTTCACTTATCTTGCCTGGACTGTTCCTTTCCCCTACTCCCTCCCTAACCCACTTACAACTGTCTTTCCTCTCAATTCTCTCACTCTGTCATCTCTAACTCCATACCTCCAACATCCTCCCATGTCTCCCTCTTTTAATCTCTCAATATAGATTTAGTTATTGCTACAGTATGAGAAAGCTTAAGCTCTAAAAGCAATGACACCAACCCATCCAGTAATTTTCCACTAGGTGGCTTTACATTTAACTTTATTTATTTTTTACAAATACAGCAAAACATGTAAGGAATTTTTTTTTTTAAAGAGCTCCCTTTCACATGTCGGTGCTACAGAGGGATATTACGTTTCTCTTCCATGTTCATGGTGATTAACTTGATGTCACATAATCATTCAAATATGGGGTAATTGTTATTCTCTGCACCACTGCAACCTTTTTTAAGCCAGCGCTGGCCTAAAGCTAGCCTTATTGGAAAATCAATGTCACATTTCGTGCATCACATCTTTTTCAGAATTTTCTGCAATTCAGTTATAAGACAACAACATATATTTTTTTCACCTTTATTTAACCAGGTAGGCCAGTTGAGAACAAGTTCTCATTTACAACTGTGACCTGGCCAAGATAAAGCAAAGCAGTGCGACAAAAACAACAACACAGAGTTACACACGGGACAAACAAACAAACAGTCAATAACAATAGAAAAATGTATATACAGTGTGTGCAAATGTAGTAAGATTAGGGAGGTAAGGCAATAGATATGCCATAGTGGCACAATAATTACAATTTAGCATTAACATTGGAGTGATAGATATGCAGATGATGATGTGCAAGTATAAATACTGGTGTGCAAAGGAGCAGAGAAACAAATATGGGGACGAGGTATATAGTTGGATGGGCTATTTACAGATGGGCTGTGTACAGCTGCAGCGATCGGTAATCTGCTCTGACAGCTGACGCTTAAAGTTAGTGAGGGAGATATAAGTCTCCAACTTCAGTGATTTTTGCAATTCGTTCCAGTCATTGGCAGCAGAGAACTGGAAGGAAAGGCGGCCAAAAGGGTGTGTTGGCTTTGGGGATAACCAGCGAGATATACCTGCTGGAGCGCGTGCTACGGTTGGGTGTTGCTATGGTGACCAGTGAGCTGAGATAAGGCGGAGCTTTACCTTGCAAAGACTTATAGATGACCTGGAGCCAGTGGGTTTGGCAACGAATATGTAGCAAGGACCAGCCAACAAGAGCAGTGGTGGGTAGTATATGGGGCTTTGGTGACAAAACTAATGGCACTGTGATAGACTGTATCCAATTTGCTGAGTAGAGTGTTGGAGGCTGTTTTGTAAATGACATCGCCGAAGTCAATTATCGGTAGGATAGTCAGTTTTACGAGGGTATGTTTGGCAGCATGAGTGAATGAGGCTTTTGTCATGAAGTGGCCCTTTCTAGATATAGATCGTGGCATCCCCTCTCTCTCTCTCTCCTACACCCAGGTTCTGTTATCTCAGGTCGTAAATTCCTGGAGGAGACTCTCTCCCCCTGGCCATGCAGAAAGAGACACATAGAGAGAACAAAGTATTTCACATGGTGAACTCCTAAATCCCCAAAATGGGGATTTGATACAAAATGTCCACTTGTGAGAAGATGGAAATGGTCCGTGGACACTTAAGGGACAGGTATGACAAGTGTGTTTAATTTGGTGACCTCAGAGAGGACAGGAAACACACATACAGTGGGCAAAAAATTATTTAGTCAGCCACCAATTGTGCAAGTTCTCCCACTTAAAAAGATGAGAGAGGCCTGTAATTTTCATCATAGGTACACTTCAACTATGACAGACAAAATTAGAAAAAAAAATCCAGAAAATCACATTGTATGATTTTTAATGAATTTATTTGCAAATTATGGTGGAAAATAAGTATTTGGTCAATAACAAAAATGTATCTCAATACTTTGTTATATACCCTTTGTGACAGAGGTCAAACGTTTTCTGTAAGTCTTCACAAGGTTTTCACACACTGTTGCTGGTATTTTGGCCCATTCCTCCATGCAGATCTCCTCCAGAGCAGTGATGTTTTGGGGCTGGGCAAACCAAGGCTGTTGAGTCTGCCGATAAGAATGCAGTGATTGACAGAGTCGAAAGCCTTGGCCAGGTCGATGAAGACGGCTGCACAGTACTGTCTCTTATCGATGGCGATTATGATATCGTTTAGGACCTTGAGCGTGGCTGAGCTCGGTAACCGGATTGCATAGCGCAGAAGGTACGGTGGGATTCGAAATGGTCGATGATCTGTTTGTTAACTTGGCTTTCGAAGACTTTACGAAGGCAAGGCAGGATGGATATAGGTCTGTAACAGTTTGGGTCTAGAGTTTGAAGAGGGGGATGACCACGGCCGCTTTCCAATCTTTAGGAATCTCAGACGATATGGAAGAGAGGTTGAACAGACTAGTAATAGGGGTTGCAATAATGGCAGTGGATAATTTTAGGAAGAGAGGGTCCAAATTGTCTAGCCCTGCTGATTTGTAGGGATCCAGATTTTGCAGCTCTTTCAGAACATCAGCTGTCTGGATTTGGGTGAAGGAGAAGGGGGGGGGGGGGGGGGGGGGGTTGGGCCAGTTGGTGTGGGGGGTGCAGAGCTGTTGGCCGAGGCTGGGGTAGCCAGGTGGAAAGCATTGCCAGCCGTAGAGAAATGCTTATTGAAATTCTCGATTTATCTGAGATTTATCGGTGGTGACAGTGTTTCCTAGCCTCAGTGCAGTGGGCAGCTGGGAGGAGGTGCTCTTATTCTCCATGGACTTCAGTGTCCCAAAACTTTTTGGAATTAGTGTTGCAAGATGCGAATTTCTGTTTGAAAAAGATAGCCCTTGCTTTCCTAACTGACTGTGTATATTGGTTCCTGACTTCCCTGAAAAGTTGCATATCGCGGGAACTATTCAATGCTAGTGCAATACGCCACAGGATGTTTTTGTGCTGGTCAAGGGCAGTCAGGTCTGGAGTGAACTAAGGACTATATTTGTTCTTAGTTAAAAAAAATTTAAAGAGGCATGCTTATTTAAGATGGTGAGGAAAGCACTTTTAAAGAACAACCAGGCATTCTCGACTGACGGAATAAGGTCAATATCCTTCCAGGATACACGGGCCAGGTTGATTAGAAAGACCTGCTTGCAGAAGTGTTTTAAGGAGCGTTTGACAGTGATGAGAGATGGTCGTTTGACCATAACGGACGCAGGCAATGAGGCAGTGATTGCTGAGATCCTGGTTGAAAACAGCGAAGGTGTATTTAGAGGGCAGGTTGGTCAGGATGATATCTATGAGGGTGCCCGTGTTTACGGATTTAGGGTTGTACCTGGTAGGTTCATTGATAATTTGTGTGAGATTGAGGACATCTAGCTTAGATTGTAGGACGGCCTGGGTGTTAAGCAAATCCCAGTGTATGTCACCTAACAGAACGAACTCTGAAGATAGATGAGGGGCAATCAATTCACATGTGGTAGCAGTGCAGGAGTATAGGACTGATTCATGGTTCACACATGAAAGCTTTGACCCCAAGTGGGTGGATAAAAGACAGCTATCAGGGGGAAGCAATTACAATATCTGCATTTCACCAGGGGTAAATACAACTTATTTGAATTATAACTGGCAAAGTCTTTAAAAATCATTTAAAATTATATATATTTTTAACATGTATTATATTATTTTATAACATAAAATATAATAAATGTCATCTTAATACGAATATAATATTATAATAACTTTATATCAACAACAAAAAATTGGAACACCAATATCAAGTGGATTTTAAAGCCCTTGTCATGCTCATGTAATAAAGACTTTCAAACCCTCTAATTATTTGCCTGTTTTTTTTCTACGTTATTGCTTTTTCTAATAGCATAGGAGAGAGTACATATTTACCCCAGGTGTGTTTATTTGTTTTTCATTCCAGGATAAGACATTCTGCTAAATGACTCAAATGTCAATGGTTTCCTGTATTTCTTTCCTCACTCTCTTATTATTTCAGCCTTACATCATTATTATTACATTGACTAATGTGGTAGGAACAGTCCACAAAATATTATAAAGGTAATTACATGACTATGTTAACTGATTCCTTCCCGTGTCTCAGAGACAAATAAAAACAAACTAATAATTCATAGTCTCTGTTGCTGGAGGTGATATGATTCTGTTCTTGCATAATTCATGCATACACATTCTCTCTCTCTCTCTCGCTCTCTCTCACTCACTCACCAAGACGGGAGATGGTGTAGGCATTGACGTGGCAGGGGAACTGAACTGGCCCTTGGAAGTCGGTGTGCGGGACCCTGCGGTAGGTGAGCCTGAAGCCCTCTGCCTTGCCAGGCTTGCTGGGGAGCTCCCATAGCACCTGGACCGCAGTGGAGTTCACCACCTTGGTGAAGAAGGTAGGGGGAGTGGGCACTACAGGAGTAGAGATGGAAATTAGGACATTGGATGTAAAGGAAAAACCTATAAATTAATAAATGATTGGAAAGGACAGCAGAAAGATAGAAATAGTGTAGAGATGGTTAGAGAGGCAGTATGAAAGAGAGGGTGTATGAATTGAATACAATTGGAGAGAGAGTAAAAGAGGGGTGAGGATGAAATTATGATAAAGCTCAAAGAGGTAGTAAAACCGGGAGGATTAAACAAGGGAGTGTTTATCAGTGACGGAAGAAGAGTGAAATAGTATATGAGGATTGACATAAGTGCCCAGACATGGAGAGAACAGATGAGAAAAGGGGGATGCGAGATGTAAAAATTATGAAATTATATCAAAAGAGGGAAGAGGAGATAAACACCTTCATTCGATCACAGGTTGTAAATAACCAGGCAGGCTATCAGGCCGTAGAATCATAAAAAAAGCTACATCTTACACAGGACATATTCCCAATCTTACACTATCAATCTTACACTAGTCTAGCTACATCATCCTAAAGCACTCTGCTGTCCTCTTTGTGCAGTATACTGTACATGGAGCTACTGTATGTGGGGTAGAGTGAAGTAGCCACTAGACACTGATCCTAGGTCAGCTTTACATTTTCCCCCATAATATAATAGAATCATTTTATTTGGTTATATTTAATTATAACTCTTATAAATAAGACGTTATTTATGCTTATAAATGTTTAGGAATGCTTATAAATGCTTATAAATGTTTATAAATGTTAAATTCAAAAACACAAATGTATTAATAGCATATGTACACTATAAGTATAATAGTACACTATTCATACAGTTTATAAATGGCTTTTGTTGAAAGTAATTATAAAGTGTAACCCTTTATGTTGCACACAGGGAAATAGTTATGGTTAGGCTTTGGGGAATGTAACATGCTGACCAGACCTCTCGCGCCCATGCATGTTGATTTTGTTTTTTGTAATCTCTCCTCCTTCAGGCTTCTTCTTCTTTGGAATTTATATGGCGGAAGGCAACCAACTTTAAGGTGCATTACCACTACCAACTGGAGTGGAGTGTGGACCTCAGTTCATCTTTCAATAACCCACGCGGGTATATGCTCCTAAAAACTAATGAGGAGATAGGTAAGGCAGGACTTGCAGCGCGTCGAGCTTCATAAATAGAACCAAGTTCTATTTTAGCGCCTGGCTACGCAAAAGCATGTTGATGCGTGCGAGCAGTGTGGGTGCAATGATTGGATAACATGTACATTTATTTTGCAACGCAAGCAGCGGGGTCAGCATGTAAGCTGATCATAGCATTAACATGTTCCTGGTGACATACCGCCCCCTAGTGTTGTGGCCACCACAGTGCTGGACTGCTGGCTGGCGCCCAGTGGGGAGTAGGCCTTGAGGTAGATGGAGTAGGTGGTGGCTGGCTCCAGGTTGATAAAGTTGTGCTGGAAGGTGGTTTTACTGACTGCCTCCTGCAGCTCTCTGCTGTCCGGCTCTGGGGGAAACAACAAGCAGTATTATCATTAGTTGTGGTGGCAGAAGAAATATAAATTAGGGTTAAGTTCCATTGCAGCAGGCACACTCAGTCAAGTGCAACTAAAATATTTGAAAGAAAACAAAATGCTATCTCAATTGCTTAAAAATCAGTCCTTAGTCAACTCATCATTAGGCTGGCTTTCACCTGGCCAGTTCTTTTAGATCAGCACAATGAAGGACAGGAGGCAAGGAGAGGCCAGATTTTTTTGAGGCAATTAAGAAAGAGCTTTCTCCTAGCTCTGCTTTGAACGCTGATAGGTTATCACACAGACTCTCACTCACCTCCGATCTTGCGGCTGTGGAGCACATAGCCGATGATGCCGTTGGTGATCTCGGCTGGCGATTGGATCCAGGCGAGCTGCAGGGCGCTGGGGGAGAGGGCTGTGGCCGTGAGGCCCTGGGGGGAGTCGGGCAGATCCTTGGCCAGGGACACAGCCAGACGGGCGCTAGCCTGGTTGGTGCCTGCCATGTTCTCAGCGATGCACTGGTAGATGGCCTCATCCTCCGTGGTGATGCGCGTCATGGCCAGGGTACTGGAAAATGGAGATAAAAGATTCGATCCGTTTGATTGTTTATTTGAGTTAGGACAGATTAAAACATTGATATATTGGGTATTATTCAAACAAATATTCAGATAAACAATGGAATTCTTTGTGATTAAAAACATAATCATTGATTCCCATCCTCTCTTGTTCAGTGTAAATACAGAGCTTCAGCCTACTCAACAGAGGGAGATTTCAGCCACTATCCAAAAATGCCACCTTGTGGTGAAATATATGAACTGCTCTTCTGTATGTCCACTTGGAAAATAATCTAGGGGAAGTGCTGATTTAGCAGATTTAGCGTATATTTCGACGAACATTTTGGTATGTTTGTTTTACCTACTTAAGTTGAATGCACTGACTATAGGCCTAAGTTGCTATAGATAAGACTTAGTGTCTGCTTAAATGTACACCCAGCGGTGTATTCATTACCGTTTAAGAACCAAACGGAAGCAAAGAGAGCAAAACAAGAGTTTCTTTCTATTGGACAAATTCTGGTAGGTCCCTCCCCGTTTCATTCCGTTTAAGACATGTTTTGCAACCGAATCGGCGGAATGAATACACCCCTGGTGTACAGTACCTGTTGTTGTTGGTGAGCTTGACGTTGTCGCTGGGCATCAGGATCTTGCCATTCTTCAGCCAGATGAGGTGAGGCTCGGGGACCCCCTGGGCCACACAGGTGAATACAGCACTGCCCCCCGCTGGTTTCGAGACAGACTGCGGCCACTGCATGAACTCAGGGGGAGCTGGTGGGGAGAGAATTATGAACTTGTTGTAAGTGTATTGTGTATATAAGTGATTAATCCTTGTATCACTGTGGGGGAAATTCAATCTACAATTGCATTCGCTTGTGATACTATATAACTGCATGAAAGTAAAGTATAGGCCTAGCACTTTCAAAAGGTCAAGAGGGGAAGTGGCGGAGATGAGGAGAATGGAAGGAGGACAATATGAGAGGAGAGGAGAAGAGAGGAAAGTAAGCAGGCTAGTGATAAGTGGAGGGATAAAAAGGTTGTTTAGAGAAAAAATTGAAAGAAGGCAGAATAACAGTTGTATAGAAAAGGAGGATGACAGAAAAAAGATGTTGAGGGTAAACAGAGAGAGAGGAGAAAGGCATGATTAGAATGACAAGGCCTTTTTGGGGAGAGCATTGAATTCTACGTGCTGTCATTCCTATAATGAACTATAGAGGTTAGCTATGCTATCGTATAAAGGTGGTTAGGACCATTGCAGTCCTAATATTAAGGACCTTCAGAAGTGAGTTTGATTTGACCATATAGTTTTATACAGTTTCCTCTGATCTGATAGAAACATAGCTCTCAAATCTAAATGCACAGTAGGACCCTGAGTTTGTCCTGACCATGTGACCTGACCAGGAAACACGTTGTCTCTAGTTATAGTAGCCTATAGCATGCTACCCACATGACATATACCTCAATCTTAACAATTGCAGGTGTATCAATACATACAAACATCCCTACATCTACCCCAACAGATCTATACAAACATTCCTCTCCTCTTCCTGGAGCTTGAACTTAACATACGGAGAGACTTCCAGAGGACAGCCTAATATAAGCCTAACCCCCACTTCTCTATCCACTTCTGACCCTTCCTGGCTCTCCGGTGTCCCCAGGACAGATGCGGAGTTCACTGTCCCGCCTGACACCAAGTTCAATAGCACACAATGGGACATGCATATATGTAGAGACCCCCAGCCCCACCCCCAGCCCCAGCCCCTCTTGCCCCCTAAGCATCTCATTGATTTATTGACACTGACACCCCCTGAGCCCCTGCCCTCTCCCCTCCCTGGCTGAGGCCCAGAGAGACTGGGCCTGGGAAGAGAGATAAACAGGGTCTAAGGGAGAGGTAGTGTGAGAGCAGAGAGAGTGAGAGAGAGAGCAAGAGAGAGTGCGAGAGAGAGCGTGAGAGAGATAGAGAGAGAGAAATAGAGATGGAGAAAGATCGAGGGATGGAGAGATGGGGTTGTGAGTCCTGGAGACCATTAATCAGTGGAGGAGGCATGGATTTTATATCCCCAAGGTGCTTTCTCTCCGTTGGACCCCAATTTCTTTAAACAGACACGAATACAGATCCCCAGGATCTATACAAGACTTGAAGGTGTTGTTGTTAAGCAATGACCGTCAAAGTGTCTTTGGTCTTTTGCTTGTTTGTTTAATCGGTAGGAGGAATGTGGAAGAAGATGTGAGGACATAGAGACATTGAGAGAGATTGAATAGCAAGAAAAATCTAATCAAAGTTTATTTGTCACGTGCGCCGAATACAACAGGTGTAGACTTTACAGTGAAATGCTTGCATACAGGCTCTAACCAATAGTGCAAAAAATGTATTAGGTGAACAATAAGTAAGTAATGAAATAAAAACAACATACAGACACCGGTTAGTCAAGCTGATTGAGGTAGTATGTACATGTAGATATTGTTAAAGTGACTATGCCTATATGATGAACAGAGAGTAGCAGTAGTGTAAAAGAGGGGTTGGTGGGTGGTGGGTCGAAGGTGGCGGGACACAATGCAGATAGCCCGGTTAGCCAATGTGCGGGAGCACTGGTTGGTTGGGCCAATTGAGGTAGTATTTACATGAATGTATAGTTAAAGTTACTATGCATATATGATAAACAGAGAGTAGCAGCAGCGTAAAAGAGGGGTTGGGGGGGGCACACAATGCAAATAGTCCGGGTAGCCATTTGATTACCTGTTCAGGAGTCTTATGGCTTGGGGGTAAAAACTGTTGAGAAGCCTTTTTGTTCGAGCCTTGGCACACCGGTACCGCTTGCCATGCGGTAGTAGAGAGAGCAGTCTATGACTGGGGTGGCTGGGGTCTTTGACAATTTTTTGGGCCTTCCTCTGACACCGCCTGGTGTAGAGGTCCTGGATGGCAGGCAGCTTAGCACCAGTGATGTACTGGGCCATACGCACTACCCTCTGTAGTGCCTTGCGGTCGGAGGTCAAGCAATTGCTGTGCCAGGCAGTGATGCAACCAGTCAGGATGCTCTCGATGTTGCAGTTGTAGAACCTTTTGAGGATCTCAAGACCCATGCCAAATCTTTTTAGTTTCCTGAGGGGGAATAGGCTTTGTCATGCCCTCTTCACGACCGTCTTGGTGTGTTTGGACCATTCTAGTTTGTTGGTGATGTGGACACCAAGGAACTTGACGCTCTCAACCTGAGAATGGGGGCGTGCTCGGTCCTCCTTTTCCTGTAGTCCACAATCATCTCCTTAGTCTTGGTTACGTTGAGGGATAGGTTGTTATTCTGGCACCACCCGGCCAGGTCTCTGACCTCCTCCCTATAGGCTGTCTTGTCGTTGTCGGTGATCAGGCCTACCACTGTTGTGTCGTCTGCAAACTTAATGATGGTGTTGGAGTCGTGCCTGGCCATGCAGTCATGGGTGATCAGGGAGTACAGGAGGGGACTGAGCCCACACCCCTGGGGGGCTCCAGTGTTGAGGATCAGCGTGGCAGATGTGTCGCTACCTACCTTCACCATCTGGGGACGGCCCGTCTCGAAGTCCAGGATCCAGTTGCAGAGGGAGGTGTTTAGTCCCAGGATCCTTAACTTAGTGATGAGCTTTGACGGTACTATGGTGGTGAACGCTGAGCTGTAGTCAATGAATAGCATTCTCATACAAGTGTTCCTTTTGTCCAGGTGGGAAAGGACAGTGTGGAGTGCAATAGAGATTTTATCATCTGTGGATCTGTTTGGGCGGTATGCAAATTGGGGTGGGTCTAGGGTTTCTGGGATAATGGTGTTGATGTGAGTCATTACCAGCCTTTCAAAGCACTTCATGGCTATGGACGTGAGTGCTACGGGTCAGTAGTCATTTAGGCAGGTTGCCTTTGTGTTCTTGGGCACAGGGACTATGGTGGTCTGCTTGAAACATGTTGGCATTACAGACTGAATCAGGGAGATGTTGAAAATGTCAGTGAAGACACCTGCCAGTTGGTCAGCACATGCCCGGAGAAAACTGATTAAAGTTCATCTGAATTTCACTTCAGCCAGTCTGTAACTGCTTGGTTTAGTATGTCATTAAATCTAAGGCATTGCCAGCTATAGCATTGAGCATTGTAGCTTTTAGGTTAATGGCCTTCAAATATGTCTACACTATGTTTTTGCCATTGTATTTCTCACCAATTTCTCACGGAGCCCTAATGGATGATGTACAACAACTTGAAATTGAGAGTGGCTAGATCATATCACTAGCCTGATGACCTATAATTTAATAATTGTTGTTGATAGCATGCACTGCTTTCATACACCCAAACTGTTGTTGTTCTGCGAATAAGTTGCATTTGTGTTTAGGGTTAGGATAGATGATGACGACAGGGGTGGACTGTTGAGGGATAACTATTGGGCCGACTGTTGGACTGAATGGAAGGGGCGACTGGAATGGACGTCTGAAGCACAAGGTGTGTGTGTGTGTGTGTGTGTGTGTGTGTGTGTGTGTGTGTGTGTGTGTGTGTGTGTGTGTGTGTGTGTGTGTGTGTGTGTGTGTGTGATGACATGCTCGCTTCAACCATGGAGGTGGAGCCAAGCAGAGCCGAACAAAAATGCATCAGTCTGCCCAATTATAATGACCCCGGTCAAGGTTGAGTGGATATCCTATGTTCAGGATATATCTCTTTTGGGTCTAGGGTTCCTGAGCCCACATTTTTCTCCGTCGCCACAGAATCAAACAGTGTTCATGAAATCAATCACATTTATCTGTGATGTGTCTACACTGAACACAGAGCTCATAACCTTGGATGCTGGTCAGTGGTCAGGACTAGTTCAAACACTGAGTCATATCGAACTAAGTGCATACATACAGTACATCTACCTAATTTACTTATATATCCTACGCCCAGACTGTTGTTTGTGTTCAGTAGTTATTACTGTAATTTGGTCAATAGTTATTGCTGTAATTTGGTCAGTAGTTATTACTGTAATTTGGTCAGTAGTTATTACTGTAATTTGGTCAGTAGTTATTACTGTAATTTGGTCAGTAGTTGTTACTGTAATTTGGTCAATAGTTATTGCTGTAATTTGGTCAGTAGTTATTGTAATTTGGTCGGTAGTTATTACTGTAATTTGGTCAGTAGTTACTGTAATTTGGTCAGTGGTTATTATTGTAATTTGGTCGGTAGTTATTACTGTAATTTGGTCAGTAGTTGTTACTGTAATTTGGTCAGTGGTTATTATTGTAATTTGGTCAGTAGTTGTTACTGTAATTTGGTCAGTGGTTATTTCTGTCATTTGGTCAGTAGTTATTACTGTCATTTGGTCAGTAGTTATATCCCACTTGTAAGGGCAAGAATGAGGAGAATGAGTGTTAAGAGACAAACCACATTACATTTATAGCAACATATTGCATTATGCAATTACGCACAGCTAGAGGATACACTACAAACACTAAACATCCTTCCAGTTTGGTTCAGTCTATTTCAGAGTCTATTTTAACCTAATTTCAGGGCTCCAGGCTGTCGCTAAGGCAACACAGGTACATAACCAAATCAAAGGGGGGGGGGGGGGGGGGGGCTTTATGTCTTTTGTGGTAGGACTACATTTTGAAACATATATCACTTACGTTACGTTGTTCCTAAATATAGTTTCAGAGATCGTGTTACTAAGAGCTATATAGATATCCATATATGGCTTGGATATGACCCTCATCTGTGTAGTATATGTATCAAAAGGTAACACAATTGATTTTGTAAATGGAGTTTGTTTCATACTGAAACAGGAAAGAGCCTTCCCCAAACTGTTGCCACAAAGTTGGAAGCAGAGAATAGTCTAGAATGTCATGTATGTTTTAGCGTTAAGATTTCCCTTCACTGGAACTGAGGGGCCAGCCCGAACCATGAAAAACAGCCCCAGACCATTATTCCTCCTCCTCCAAACTTTACAGTTGCCATTATGCATTGTGGCAGGTAGTATTCTCCTGGCATCCGGCAAATCCAGAACATCCGTCGGACTGACCGATGGGGAAGCATGATTCATCACTCCAGAGAACACGTTTCCACTGCTCCAGAGTCCAATGGCAGCGAGCTTTACACCACTCCAGCCGACGCTTTGCATTGCACATGGTGATCTTAGACTTGTGTGCTGCTCGGCCATGGAAACCTATTTAATGAAGCTCCAGACGAACAGTTCTTGTGCTGATGTTGCTTCCAGAGATAGTTTGGAACTCAGTAGTGAGTGTTGCAACCGAGGACAGATGTTTACACGCTACGCGCTTCAGCACTCCGCAGTCCTGTTCTGTGAGCTTGTGTGGCCTACCACTTTGCGGATGAGCCGTTGTGGCTCCTAGACGTTTCCACTTCACAATAACAGTACTTACAGTTGACTGGTGGGAAGCTCTAGCAAGGCAGAAATTTGATGAACTGACTTGTTGGAAAGGTGGCATCTATGACGGTGCCACATTGAAAGTCAATGAGCTCTTCAGTACGGGCCATTCTCCTGTCAATGTTTGTCTATGGAGATTGCATGGCGGTGTGCTCAATTTTATACACCTGCCAGCAACGGGTGTGGCTGAAATAGCCGAATCCGCTAATTTGAAGGGGTGTCCACATACTTTTGTGTATATATAGTGTATGTTCTACTTTCTGACATATATGCTGTTTGATTCTGACACTCATATCTAATGTGAAAAAGACCCTCTCAGTAAGCCGGCAGCTGTGGGATCTGCATTTTAAAGCGTTTCAACGATTCCAAACTTCTCCACATTTTTTAAATTAAAATGTTCTACCCCAAAGAAGGCAGTGGATGAGGGGAATGATTTAACCGGCCCTCCATTCAGAGAAAGCAGTCATCACACAATGCCCAGCACCATTTGTGTCCCCCCTCTCTCGGTGTCCCCTGAACTCTGCCCCCACCGCCTGACATCCAGCTGTGACGAGAACAACTGTCCCCCCTCCCCACTCACCCAAAAGCCGCAGTAACGAATGACAGGGTATGGGGACTGGTCACCCTCCTCTCTCTTTGGGGGACACATCAATCTTACCCTCCTCCACACCAAAACCCACCCCCTTCTCTCTCTCCTTCCATTTCTGTTCTGTCCGGTACGGTGTTCCGCCCTCTCTCTATTCCCCGACTTTGACCATTTTCCTAGGACGGGGTCAGGGTTAAGGGGTCATAGTTTAAAGGTGAGAGGTGATCCCTCACTCCCCCTTCCCCACACACAATGACCGTCTGCACATCCTGCCCCTTATTTTCTCTCACCTCTCTCCCATTGTCCAAATCTCTGGCCTTGCATCTGTCCTGTCCTATCCTGGCTGTCCCCCTGTCCCGTCATATCATGACCATGACCGGAATGTTTAAGAGCAGAAGGGACAGGGAAACGGACTGTCTGTCAAGTGGACAGAGTGTGTGAAATAACAGACCTCTATGGCCTCCAATAACCTCCTTTACACAGTGCATATATCTAAGGGTCTCCAACTGCAAAGTAGGACTTTGAACTTGAGTGGTGTCTCACATATTAATAGCATCATATCTCAAAGTATTTCATATTATTCTATATGATCAGACTTGCCTTATTGGCAGGAATAGGGAACATGTGAGAGCTAAAAATAGGTGAAGTAATTAGTCTCATGGCCATTGCTATTCTATATGATTTGTGCCTAACCAATACCTTTGTATTGTTACTATTGGATGCAACATGGCAAATGTAAGTCCATACTATGGTGGTGGATTGTAGCCACTTTTTGAGAACAGTATCATAAACACCTTTTGAGAACAGTATCAAGTATCAGCAAATATTAAGCGGACATTCTAGCTGAATATACCTCCAGTATCACATTTTAAAAGGGAATTGGGGGATTTTAGGTCACTTTGAGCCTGTATTTGACATTGACAATGTCCACCAACCAACAATTTCACCCATTTCATGTGATCGCCATCCTAAAAAGCTCTTTGTTCTTTTTTCTTTAACAAATAGAGAGAAATCAATCAATAAATGTATGAATACATTAAAGACCACATCCTCCATGGCCAATCCACTTGTGAAAGACTGATAGGGAGAACTATTGATTGACCAGGTCAAAGAGGCTGACACAACATGGATGGGGAGAGCCTTAACAGCTGGGTGCAAAGTAGAGTAATTTAAATGGATTATAGGGGTGAAGGGATATATGGAGATCTAGTTTACTTTATAGGTCATATTTTTCTAGCTAGGTATTAGGTAACATTTTGTTGCTATAGGCTACATTTTGTTTTGGTATTAGGTAACATGTTGGTAGCTAGGTATTGTAACAGTTTGCTAGCCGCTAGCTATTGTAACTAAGTAAGCAAAACTTGTCCAAACCAGAACGCCCACAGGGGCAGGAGCTTGAGGCAGCTTTATGTACAAGTACACCCACTGGACAGGACGCTAATCTATCGCAGGTATTGTAACTAGGTTTTGTAATAAGAATAGATATAAAAATAGATATAAAATAGATATAAAAATAGATATATTTGGCTAGTTCATTAAGGAAAAGCTAAGGATATTTCAATATATTGATTGACTTTGAAAGTGCAAATGCAATGTTAGATAAATTACATCAACATCAATATATTGCACATATCAGTTACATATTCAGTGGCGATTATCGCTTCCAGAGAGGCAGGAGAGGAAACACATGATTACATTCTAATATAAACTTATCAGAGGGGGTGGGTTGTACAACTGACGAGGTATCCCCCTTTCCCTTTCCTTTCCATAGTTGTTTACGGTAGGGCAATTTTTTTCCTATTATGCTGTTGGTCTCTCACATTAACCAGAGGTGTTGTGACCCTTGTGTGGTCCTTAGTATAATGAGAAACACTTAGGATAGACAATTAAAATGGGGGTAATGACAGTTAGAAATATGAGGAGGGTGAACGTATGGACAGTTGCTGGGTGATGGATGGGCCTTGTCACTGAGGTAGTGGCAGCAGTGGACACACACACAAAGTCCAGCTGGAGACTAGCGTCAATGCTTAATTACAAGTGGGAGCCCGGGGTCTCTATCACGCCAATAGTGTCACCAAAAAAAAACAACCAACTCCCATTCCCACCTCACCCCCTTCAAAGCTCTAAGGGGGGCAAAGGTGAGGTGAGAGGGTGGAGCTTGGGTATCAACTCCTCTCTCAGAAACCCACCCCTTTTCTTTCCCTTCCCTGGCAGAAGTCATGGCCAAATTCAAAACAGGTTAATGTGATGGGGTCAGCCAGTCCCAAAAGCCCAAAGCCTACACCCACACACCCCCACCCCACCCCACCCCACCCCACCTTCCGGACATGAACCCCCCTCCCCCATCCTGCGATCTTGTGTATCCGTCAGTGTCATGGTCAGTTGTCATGATCATTGGCAAAGGTTCACTGTGATATGGAAAGGCATTCTTGGAGGATATCACTTAGTGATTAATAAATTCCTAATGAGTTATTGAAACTTTACTTTGATTCAGCCTTCAGGCTCTGCCTTTTAGTGAGGTGAGGCAGGTACAGTATTACCATTTTCAGACTCTTGTGTTGGCCTAAACCGTACTCTGATGGCTCAGATATTTTATTTTCACATCACTGTACCATCAACATTGGTGGATGCTAAACCAGGCCAGCTCAGTACAGCTTGGCTCGCATTACTTCTGCACAGTAGTCGGAAAAGGGTATAAGTGTTTGGAGGGAGCTCACCTTGAACCACCAGTCTTCCCAGCGCGGTACGCCTCATCCTGGTCCCGGGGCGGTTGGCGGCGCACACGTACACCCCCGAGTGCTCCAGCGACACGTCCGAGATCATCAGGTTTCCAGTGCCCAACACCTGGATGCCCTCCACCCCGATGGAGCGCCCATCTGGAGAGAGCACACAAATGTACACACACACACACACACACAAAGGAATAAGACATAGACCAACATAATACAAAAACACAGGGTTCATACAATCAAAATCAAGTTTGTTAAGCAACAAAATCGACGCATGCACAACTATGTGGCAAAACGTGTTTGGCTTAGATTGTTGACAAGAACTATACTATATTTCGTCTCCAATGTTTATTGAAAACATAAATACATTGTTACAGTGGTTGGTTAGCTTGCTAGCCATTTTTTGTCATGTTAGCATAGGCGTGTGTAACAGTCCTGACCTATTTATGTTAGTTTTTATGTGTTTATGGTCAGGGCGTTAGTTTTGGGTGGGCAGTCTATGTTATCTGTTTCTATGTTGTTTTTGGTTTGCCTGGTATGGCTCTTGATTAGAGGCAGGTGGTTTGCGTTTTCCTCTAATCAAGAGTCATATTTAGGTAGGGCATTCTCACTGTTTGTTTGTGGGTGATTGTCTCCTGTGATGTCTTTCGTCGTTGTCGATGTGTTTTTCACTTACGGGACTGTTTGGCTGTTCGTGTGTTTCGATGTAACGTTCCTGTCCGTGAGTTTACGTTTATGTATGTGAGTTTATGTTCAGGTTCCGTTCTACGTCGTTTTGTTATTTTGTAGTTTTGAAAGTGTTTTGTTTTGTTTCGTGTTACCATCTTCATCGTTGTTAATAAATAAAGATGGCATATTTCCCTGAACCCGCATTTTGGTCAGAAGATCCTTCTCTCCTCACCTCATCTGAGGATGAGGAAAGCGACAGCTATAACAGCGTGACATCAGTCAAAACACCTTAAATAAAGGCATGGTATCAAGAACAAGAAAAAACGAACTGAAACAAGCCATTACGATTCCACACATGACAGCTGCTCATTGTTGTTAGCTATCTGGCCATACAGATTCGCAAAAACAATGGCCTTCTGCTCCATTGAAGCATGTGCATCGTTTTCATGACGTTCTCAGCTAACCCGTCTATAGAGCAACATAGTGCATAATACACAGAATAGCTGATACAGAAATCAAATCATTGTTTAGCTGCTAGCATTAACTCATCTGAGTATGGTAGAAATTAAGGCCATTGTACGCCATTCTGATTGCATGAGAACAGTCGTTACCCAGCCTGCTCCAGGAGACGATGGGCCGGGGATTCCCTGTGGCGATGCACTCCAAAATGGCTGTCTGGTGGACAGTGATGGTCAGGTTCTGGGGCCCAGAGAGGATAACTGGCTCCTTGTAGATCCTGGAAGCCCCACCTATAGAGAACGGAAAAGGACACAAACACACACACAAAGAGAGATAAGACACGACCGTAAGACCGTTTCTTCAGCTGAGTGAGACCATGTTCATACTTTGGCTTAAACCTATAGGACTTTTAACACGATTTGTGTGATTAGCATAGACATGGTCAATTTAGTATTATTTAGAGAGTGTCCCAAACAACTAAAATTATAGATAAAAAAGCAACATGAACAATCCCATTGGAACACTATAGCCAGGTCCCTCTAATTATATGATCTATATTGTAAGGGCTGGTTTCCCAGACACAGATTAAGCCTAGTCCTGGAATACGATGCGCTATCAATGGAGAGTCGCCATTGAGCAGTGGGATCATTCCCACTCACCGGTCACATTGAGCACAGCCTCGTGGCTGAAGCGTGTGTTGGCGATGTTGGAGGCCACACAACGGTACCCCCCGGCGTCGAGCCGCCTCACACCTGTCACCTGGAGGATACCCATGGGCAGGAGAGTGTATCTAGACAAGCGAGGGGGAGGAGTTGAAAGAGGTGTTAGTGCCCACATACAGTAGATGTGACATAGTTAATCTGAGAATTTAAAAGTTAGCTACTTTTTAAAAATGCCTATCTGCAGCAAGGTAGTTACATGGCTAATATGGCAAACTCTCTTGCATGGTGACGGCAAGCGGCAAGTTAATTTGCAATCATCCAACAATAACCCATTTCTCTAGGTGTGTGTGAGTGAGTGTATAGACCTATATATTAGTATGACGATACCTGTTGTCGGTGGTACTGAGTGGGGTTCTGTCCCTCTCCCAGGTGATGTTGGCCTCAGGCACACTGTTGACTTGGCACTTGAAGCGAGCCACACCGCCATCGTCCACTGACATGGACTCTGGGTGGGTATGGAACTTAGGGAGAACTAAGGAAGAAAGAACAGCAAAACATATATCCCCATTTAACATTCCTTGACCCAGGTTAGTCTCATTGAGATAAAAGCTATATTTTTCAAGAGGAGACCTGGTCCAAGATATGCAGCAGAGTCAACAATAGTATACAAAAATATAAACATTAAGAACACCTTCCCCCCACTTTTGCTCTGAGAACTGCCTCAATTTGTCAGGGCATGGATACTACAAAGTGTCAAAAGATTTCCACAGGCTCCAATGTTTCCCACAGTTGTGTCAAGTTGGATTGATGTCCTTTTGGAGGTGGACCATTCTTGATACACACGGGAAACTGTTAAGCGTGAAAAACCCAGCAGCGTTGCAATGTGTTTATTTTAAATCTTGTCTGAACACTATATGTTTTGTGTGTGTGTGTGTTTTGTGTATGTCCACGTGTCAGTCCACTTAGTGGGGTGTACCATTCATCACCCACAGTGACTCAAATAAACAAAAGAGATGAAAGAGTCTGAGGTGGTCTCAAGTTGCCAGGTATGCAACTAAGGCGTTCTCAACATGGAGCATTATTTATAACAGAGTCTATAGAGTCCGAGGGGGTCTTGGGTTGCCAGGTATGCGACAAAGTTGTTTGCAGTATGGAGCATCATTAAGAACAGACTCTTGCCTGTTTTGACAGAGAGGGGACTACATTTAGTGATCTCCTATAGATAGAACAAAAGCCATGCTTTGACCTCTCCACAGTTTTTATGACTTCTGTAGACTTACCCTGGAACATTCGCTGCTGGTTCTCTCTAAATCACATTCAGAAGGGAATATTATTGACTAATCATGTGTTTGTGTAGCCAGGCTACACATTGAACATATTACTAATTGTAAAGCCTCATTCACATTACCCATAAGCACTCCGTTACGTTGCGCCGGATGTCATGCATTTCAATGGGGACGTCCACAACAGAGTGGGATTGAAAAGTAACTAAACAAAACATGTATTATTTCCTGAAACTATACATTTATCCTGCCTTGAATGAAAAGGTCATATTTTGCAATCTCCCAAAATAAATCTCTAACGAGAGGGCTCTACACTTGTGCGCTACACTTGTTCGTTCAGTAGCGGGGCAAGACTCCGGCAAGATGAAGTATGGAGTAATGAAATATGACACAATGTGTACAGGGCATAAGAGTGTTGGCAAACCACACTCAAACATATGTGATTATTCAAGGCTACTCTAAAACTATAATGTAGATGTATTATGTAACTCTTATATTTTCCCCTTGAAAATGAAAGCGTAGTTTTGTTAATTGTAAAATGGTGCCTCGGCCATAAGTCAAGATGTGTAATCTTTGTATTGATATAGTCTTTAAAATTAGTTATTTAGCTACTGTATTAGCACCAGTAGTGATTGGCAGGTGGAGAACAACAATCTCAGCAAGTGAAAATTAACAATTTCCCTTTATACTCAATACTATGCTATCTTGTGTTGTGTATAGATAGATAGGTGAAGTGTTTTCTGTGTATTGTATGTGCGTTAAGTGTTGGACATCCCCTCTTCATAAGTGACTGTTATGTATGCGACTGGTACATACTGTAGGTCACCATTACATAAATTACACTAGGTAAAACAGTATGTAAGGGAGGGAAACTCACATGCAAGCTGAACCCGGGCCTTGCGGCTGACCAGCATGCCAAAGCGGTTCTGGGCGGCACAGTCGTACTCTCCAACGTCCGTCTCACTTCCGCCTCTCTCTAGTCGTTTATGGAAGCTCTGAATGAAGAGGGTCCCATTGGGCAGCACCTGTACCCGCTCCTCCACAACCACGGGCACTCCGTTCCTGCGCCACGTGATCGAGATGGTACCCTCGCCCTCCACCCGGCAGTCCAGCATCAGCGGCCGATCCCGCACAGCAATGACGTCACTGGGCTCCAATAGGAATGCCAGCTCCTTGGCACCACATACATCTAGAAAAGGGGGGAAGAAGATCATTGGCAATTAGGGTTGAGAACATCAGTGTTGGTTCATTTTGTAGACCAGTACAGCAGGGAGAAATTATGTCATGTAGTCCAGGATGAGGAGGATAATACTGTGTTTATTATTGTGAACACTGGTGATGCAATTGCATGTGTTTATCTAATCACCCACTATAAGTCAATTCCCAAAAGAACTCAATGTTGGCTATGTAGTTTACCCATAAAGTACCTTTCAACCCAATCACTATAAGATGAGGTAAGGGGGACAGACCAGTAAGGGAGCTTGATAATCGGACCTTATGGGACAATCTAGTAAACGAAAAAATTCAAACTGAACTTGTAAACTACACCTCACAGCACTTTGTACTGACTGGGGCACTGAGCATGTCATGGCTGGAGCCTTGCCTGTCTCTAATCCATTCATACACCAAGTTTCCCATCCTATGCCCTCTGTATCTGTGTTACCAAGCAAAGACGTAGACACAACAACACAGAAGGGGACCAGAATAGAGACGGACAGCCACGTTCGCCCCAGGGGCGAACTCTTCCAATCCAAAAAACTGCATTTGACACTCTACACCGGCCAACTGATAGATGGCTGTGTTAGTTCTGCATCCACAAGACTTTTACCGGAACCGGCCACAATAATAGTACCAAATGCCGTGGAGTCATTGAGCCAAGGAGGGTAGGAACAATGGCCGAGACGGAGGCAGAAGACTAGCAAGGGTTAGTGGGGTCAAGTTAGGAGAACTTCTATTAAACCAAGCGCAGACCGATCCCTAAGAGGTTTTAAACAAAGCGCAGACCGGCGACAATGGCGCAGTGACGACACTCATACTTGTTCTTACCCCACCTCCTAACAACCCCAAGAAATTCTCATCACCATAAACCAACACACCCCTCTATGGGGGCCATCTGCCCCTCTAATTCCCCCCCGCATCCCTGCATCCCTTTCACCAAGGCTCCGGGGTGACTTTCCCATGCCACTGAATCACCCCATTGCCCTCTCGAAGTTGACCCCGCCGACACGGCAAGTCTTCCCCATTTTTTTCATCTTTTTGGGGGCAAACAGACTCAACAAACCCCTGCCCCACCTCGACCCCTCGAGATGGCCGCTCCCTTTCTCCCAGCTGTTGAGGTGGGGAGGAAAAAGGGAGTGAGAAAGTGACACACCCTCAAAGCCCCATGCTCTTGAACTTGCATGATGAGATGCACCATCAAGTTAATGGAGAACTTTTGCATCCATTTATCAAAACTATAGCGAACTCCCCCCCTTTCTTCTCATCTACAGAGCCGTCCCCTCCTCCCTCTGACCGCCACCACAATCACATCACACCTTCACACCCTTCCATCCAGCACCTAGCAAAGCTGTGGTCTCACATCCATGACTTTTGCCCTTGACTTTAATTGTAACAACAATGTTCTCAAAAATCCTCTCTTCATCCTCTTCTTTCCGGTGACCACTCCACTTGATTAGTGTCCTCTGTGCACCCTAACTTACTTTTACAATTTCATATAAATTGTATTATTTAGCCAATTTTCCTTAAGAACCATGGACTTCTATAGTTTAACAACGGGGTATTCTCTCGTCCTAACATCCACATTAAGCCGAAACTTCAACTACCATTTCAAACCCTAAAACAACCAAAACTGGTTCATCTCTATTGAAGGCTATGCTGTGGCTCTTAAATGTGCCTGTATCAATGTTCTATCCCAGGGGTATTCAACTCTTACTCTACAAGGTCTGCAGCCTGCTGGTTTTATGTTCTACCTGATAATTAATTGCGCCCACCTGGTGTCTCAGGTCAAAATCAATCTTTGATTAGATGGGAACAATGAAAAAACACAGTGGAACTGGATTCAAGGTCCAGAGTTGAGTTTGAGCACTCTATCAAATGGCATGTGTGCCCCATCTAAATACGTAAATAGTGCAAGTCAATCGTTTTTTACGATATACTTACTTACTTACTTTATTGTCCCCATGGGTAAATTGTGTTGCAGTGTCATATACACGTTTAAAGTGGCGTTTAAATAGAAAACAAAATTGACAATACAACTTTCATAACAGTTACATACCAATAAAACATTTTTTTTTTAAAGGTTAGCCTGCTGGCCTTACTGAGTCGATAGGAACATTAGCCCGAGCTATTTAAGAGGGATATCACACCTGGCACAAATGATTGTCTAGTTCTGTTAACATATATACTTCGTATACCACACTATTGAGCAGAGAATATGTTACGGAGTCTGTTGACGCATTGATTGCAGCAGGACAAATACAGATAGATCTACTGATTCTGATCCTACAGTAAAATTACAATCTGTTCCTTGTGATCATGTTTGCAAGTATAGAAATTGTTATTGTGCAGGGTTGATCACAAGTGATCTGCTGGTTGAACAAGGTTGTGAAACAACCAATCAAATCAGAGCATATTCAAATTAAATCCTCTCCAACATAGCCAACTGCACCGCCCACAACCACAGGGCTCTCCAGAGGGTGGTGCGGTCTGCACAATGCATCACCGGGGGCAAACTACCTGCCCTCCAGGACACCTACAGCACCCGATGTCACAGGAAGGCCAAAAAGATCTTGAAGGACAACACCCACCCAAGCCACTGCCTGTTCACCCCGCTATCATCCAGAAGGCGTGGTCAGTACAGGTGCATCAAAGCTGGGACTGAGAGACTGAAAAATAGCTTCTATCTCAAGGTAATCAGACTGTTAAACAGCCATCACTACATAGAGTGGCTGCTGACTACATACAGACTTGAAATCATTGGCTACTCTAACAAATGGATCACTAGTGACTTTAATAATGATGTTTACATATCTTGCATTACTCATCCCATATGTATACACTGTGTGTTATACCATCTATTGCATCTCGTCTATGCCGGTCGGTCATTGCTCATCCATATATTTATATGTACAAAATCTTATTCCATCCCTTTACTTAGATTTGTGTGTATTGGGTAGTTGTTGTGGAATTGTTAGATTACTTGTTAGATATTGCTGCACTGTCGGAACTAGAAGCACAAGCATTTCGCTGCACTCGCAATAACATCTGCTAACCATGTGTATGTGACCAATACAATTTGATTTGATTTGATCAGAGTCCCTGCATCTGCACCCATTATAATGAGTTAAGTCACACCCAGCAGATGTAGCAAGGGGTAGGGTGGGGTGTGGGTGTTCTCTAGCTCAGCTGGCTACAGCCCCGCACCCACCTCTACTACCAGCTCCCCCTCCCTTATAGGGGTTTTAATAAAATTCAGGGGGAATAAATAAGAATTTGTTCTTAACTGACTTGGCTAGTTAAATAAAGGTTAAATAAAACGTTTTAAAAATGGGGGACTTACGTCACATTCTGTGGCCAAAGTTATCGAACACATGGTGTTGCAAGACATTAGAGGCCAATGTCAATCTTGACAATATAGTGGTGTGGGGGAAGGGGTGATATGATATGGGGTTGTGAACGACAGGGTAAGTGATGTATAAGATACCGGTGGCTATTTTATGTTATTGGTGTCTGTGATATTGATAAACATTTGTATCGATCAAGTTTGGGTTCTTCTATTTCTGAACCACAAGGTCAATATCAGTAATGATGTCTTCCATTGCAAAAAAATGAACTGATGTACTGTTAGGAGACGGCCCTGGCCAAAGAGTATATAAAGAGGAACAAATCCCACAAACTGGAGAATGAAGACATTACTTTTACTTTGGACAGAAGGACACCTCTATTCTAAATGTGACTTGCCAAGCCTTAAAGGAAAACTTCACTCCAAAACGATATATATATATTTTTTTCCCCGTTAGTGCACTGTTGATAGAGTCACAAAATATTTGTCAGCTGTCAAGTCTTTCATCTTGCATCCTCATGATGATGTGGCCGGTGACACTTTGCTTCTTGAAAGTCCAATATCTTGAAAACTTGACTGCTGACATGCAAAACATTTTGAGAATGTTTCAACATTGGACTAAAGAGAAAAAATACCAAAAGATAGATTTTGAGTGGATTTTCCCTATAAGCTTCTATAGGTCCAAAATGGCAAAGACAGGTTCCAAGTTTAGCTCAGACCAATATATCACATACAACAGACAGTACCTTACATTATCAAAATTATGTGGACACCTGCTCGTCGAACATCTCATTCCAAAATCATGGGCATTAATATGGAGTTGGTCCTCCCTTTGCTGCTATAACAGCCCCCACTCTTCTGGGAAGGCTTTCCACTAGATGTCGGAACATTACTGCTGGAACTTGCTTCCATTCAGCCACAAGAGTATTAGTGAGGTCGGGCACTGATATTTGGCGATTAGGCCTGGCTCGCAGTTATCCCAAATGTGTTCGATGGGGTTGAGGTCAGGGCTCTGTGCAGGCAAGTCAGGTTCTTCTACACCGACCTCTACAAACCTTTCCTGTATGGACCTCGCTTTGTGCATGGGGGCACTGTCATGCTGAAACAGGAAAGGGCCTTCCCCAAACTGTTGCCACATAGTTGGAAGCACATTAGAATCGTCTAGAATGTCATTGTATGCTGTAGCGTTAAGATTTCCCTTCAATGGAACTAAGGGGCCTAGCCAGAACCATTAAAAACAGCCCCAGACCATTATTGCTCCTCCACCAAACTTTACTGTTGGCACTATGCATTCGGGCATCGTAGCGTTCTCCTGGCATCAGTCAAACCCCAATTCCTCCGTCAAACTGCCAGATGGTGAAGCTTGATTAAACATTTCAGAAAATGCATTTCCACTGCTCCACTGAGTCCAATGGCGGTGAGCTTTACACCAATCCAGCCAACGCTTGGCATTGCACATGGTGATCTTAGGCTTGTGTGTGGCTGCTCGGCCATGGAAACCCACTTCATGAAGCTCCCGACGAACAGTTCTTGTGCTGATAGAGGCAGATTGGAACTCGGTAGTGAGTGTTGCAACTGAGGACAGACGATTTTTACATGCTATGCGCTTCAGCACTCAGCGGTTCAGTTTTGTGAGCTTGTGTGGCCTACCACTTCATGGCTGAGCCGTTGTTGCTCCTAAACGTTTTCACTTCACAATAACCACACTTGACGAACTGACTTGTTGGAAAGGTGGCATCCTATGACGGTGCCACATTGAAAGTCACTGAGCTCTTCAGTAAGGCCATTCTATTGCCAATATTTGTTTGTGGAGATTGCATGGCTGTGTGCTCAATTTTATACACCTGTCAGCAACGTGTGTGGCTAAAAAAGCGAATCCCCTAATTTTAAGCAGTGTCCACATACTTTTGTATATATAGTGTATACAGTGCCTTCAGAAAGTATTCACACCCCTTGACTTTTTCCACATTTTGCTGTGGTACGGGCTGAATTTGGTGTCACTGGCCTAAACACAATACCCCTTAATATCAAAGTGAAATGTTTATTTTTACAAATTAATAAAAAATGAAAAGCTAAAAGTATTGAAAACCTTTGTTATGGACTAAATAAGTTCAGGAGTAAAGATATGCGTAGAAGATACATAAAGTTGCACAGACTCACTCTATGTAGAATAACAGTGTACCTTATCTTTATACCCCACCCATACAATTATCTGTAAGATCCCTCAGTAAAGCAGTGCATTTCAAACACAGGTTCAACTACAAAGACCAGGGTGGTTTTTCAATGCCTCGCAAAGAAGGGCACCTATTGGTTGATGGGTAAATATATTTTTTAAACCACACTGTAACGGCGTTCCTCTCTCTCTTCATAAGAAGAGGAGGTGTAGTGATCGAGCCAAGGCGCAGCGGGTTGTGAAAACATGATGAGTTTTATTTATAAGACAAAACGAAACAAACTATACTTGAATAAACTAACAAAATAACAAAACGAAAATAGACAGACTAGTACGACGAACTGACATAACACACGCAGAACGAACGAACAAGTATTTACTACAAAAACGCACGAACAAACCGAAACAATCCCGTATGGTGTAACATCGACACAGACACAGGAGACATTCACCCACCAACAAACAGTGAGAACACCCTACCTAAATATGACTCTTAATTAGAGGAGAACGCAAAACACCTGCCTCTAATTAAGAGCCATACCAGGCAACCAAAACCAACATAGAAACAGATAACATAGACTGCCCACCCAAAACACATGCCCTGACCTAAACACATACAAAAACAACATAAAACAGGTCAGGACCGTTACACACACATTGAATATCCCTTTGAGCATGGTGATGTTTTTAATTACACTTTGAATGGTGTATCCATACACCCAGTCACTAAAAAGATACAGGCATCATTCCTAACTCAGTTGCCGGAGAGGAAGGAAACCGCTCAGGGATTTCACACTGGTGACTTTAAAACAGTTACAGGGTTTAATGGCTGTGATAAGAGAGAACTGAGGATGGATCAACAACATTGTAGTTACTCAACAATACTAACCTAAATGACAGAGGGAAAAGAAGGAAGGCTGTACAGAATAAAAATATTACAAAAGGTTGCCGGAAGGTTGCTGGATTGAAATCCCGAGTCGACAAGGTAAAAATCTTTTGTTCTGCCCTGGAGCAAGGCAGTTAACCTCCAAAAACTGCAACCTGGGCACTGATGAAGTCAAATAAAGCATCCCCCTGTACCTCTCTGATTCAAAGGGGTTGGGTTAATGCAGAAAATACATTCAGTTGTGCAACTGACTATGTATCCCCTTTCCCAATAAGGCACTTTACTTTATGTCCTGAATACAAAGCGTTATGTTTGGGGAAAATCTAACACAGCACATCACTGTGTACCACTCATCATATTTTCAACCATGGTGGTGGCTGCATCATGTTTGTCACGTTCCTGACCTGTTTTCCCTTGTTTTGTATTTGTTTGGTATGGTCAGGGCGTGAGTTGGGGTGGGTATTCTATGTTGTGTGTCTAGTTTGTCTGTTTCTGTGTTCAGCCTAATATGGTTCTCAATCAGAGGCAGCTGTCAATCGTTGTCCCTGATTGAGAATCATATATAGGTGGCTTGTTTTGTGTTGGGGATTGTGGGTGGTTGTTTCCTGTCTCTGTGTTTGTGGTCTGCACCAGATAGGACTGTCTCGGTTTTCACGTTTGTTGTTTTGTATTGTTGTAAGTGTTCACAGTTCGTTAAATTAAACATGTTGAACACTAACTGCGCTGCATTTTGGTCCTCTCCTTCATCCCAGGACGAAAGCCGTTACAATGTTAAAGGAGGTTTTTTTTAATAAAAAGAAACGGAATAGAGGTAGGCACAGGCATATCCTAGAGGAAAACTGGTTGTCTGCTTTCCAACAGACACCTTTCAGCAGGACAATAACCTAAACCCTAAGGCCAAATATACACTGAAGTTGCTTACCAAGGCAACATTGAATGTTCCTGAGTGGCCTAGTTACAGTTTTGACTTAAATCGGTTTGAAAATCTTTTAAGAGTAATGTGTATTGACTCAGGGGTGTGAATACTTATGTAAATGCAATGTTTCTGTATTTATTTCTTATTACATTTGCTAAAATGTCTAAAGACATGTTTTCATTTTGTCATTATGCGGTATTGTGTGTAGATGGGTGAGAAAATGTATTATTGAATACATTTTCAATTTAAGCAAACACAACAAAATGTGGAATAAGTCAAGAGGTATGAATACTTTCAGAAGGAACTGTATCAGTATAATAGAGCAAAATATTTGAGATATATGGCTCTCTAAGGTGTGCTCAAATGGCTAGGCCTCAACCCAACTTTGCACTGAATAGCCACGATAATAATATGCATCTCTATAGCCTTTCTGCATTAGACATTGCTTCTTGACGCATCAATAAAGAGATCGATCAGGGGTCCCCTTCTTTTGTATGCCAATAAACGCATTCACATGGCCCTAATCTGGGTGATATGATGCCTTCAAGGCAGCAATGTAATCACTATGGCCTTGGCTGCTACATATTGCTAGCTAGTGACAAGGCAATAGGGTGCTAGATTAAGGCCTTTGAAGTTTGCCCACATGTGCTCTCTCTCTCTGTAAGATTACCAAATGTTGATCCAACTATGCTAATCATCCACTATAACCTATGTGATATGTTCTTATATTGATGTGGGATGGAGTGCTCAAATTAGAGGATTAATCCAATTTCAGAGGTGGAGGGTCCGAAATTATTTTTTTCTTCTTCTGAGCAGCAGGGGATCCCCCACCCAGTCCCCATCCTGGAGGATGCGACCCTAACCCTTCAGGGGCCATGAGAGAGTTGGAGGAGAGTTGATGGAAGGGGGGAGTGGGGGATGGAGGGGACAGCTTGCTTCCGGCCACCAGGTCTGCACCGAACCCCCACTCACTTGGGAAACCATTGTCTCCTAGGCCATTGGCCCTGAACTTTACAGGCTATTGTAATGGAGGCCAGGGATCACCTTAGCCAGCCACCCACCCCTCAAAAAGAGAGGGAGAGTGAGTGAAAGGGGTTCCTGAGCGCCTGAGTGCCCGGGATAAGGCAAAACCTACGCAAATCCCCTCATTGATTGCGTTACGCCTTCCTCTCACATAGCCTTACCCCGCTCTCTCTTTATCTATGTTTGAGTGGCAGCCAGCTACAGCTGCACTGTGACTGAAGAACCAGTATATTAAAACTAAGCCTTGGACCAAACGTACATACAAAGTGCTATAGGCTTTAATAAGGCAATAGACAATCTATTGAATGGACTTGGATGGAGGGGTTGCCTGAGAAACTCATACTTTACAGGGCTGTTAAAGAGCAATGAAGTGTTGGGGCAAGGAGAGAAGATTTGGTCTCATATTAGTAATCAGGTGGCATATTCGAGGCATCTACTGACACTATTGGCCTATGTTTTATAATCAATAGCGCATCAACATGTAGGCTGCACTTGTGCTGAAAATGTCTAAAAATAAAATAAATAAAAAGTTTGGTAGTGCTTGACTTAAAGCCTGCAGGCATAATGCTTTATAACTTGATATAACTTATTATGAGCTTTTATAATGTCTGATAATAAGTCTTGCAATATCTTATGGTAAAAAAATGCAAATTTAAGAAAAGTGCATTGTGACATTCTTTGGCTACTTGGTTCACAACTGATTATAATTTCAATTTCTGTGGCCAAAAAATGATTAAAAAACGTAAGAAAGGCTATTGAAACTCCATCCTTCCTATCTAAAAAGTAAACCACGGCTTTTTGTGTGGGATTACAAATGTATGCTATGCACCTCCAAAAATTGCTCCTCTCCCCTCTTCTCCCCCATTAGATCCATTAAAGCAGTGAGGGATCCGGAGTAAACAATGGCTGAATGCGGAGCGAGGGAGCTATGGAGCTTGTGGGAGGAATCCTGAAGGAACAGGGTCTGGAAAATGGGAATCGCTGGGAGGCGTGAGACTCAGTGCCCTGCAGCTCGCCCCTTTGTCTCGCTAATAGGAGTTAAACTCTCTCCCTCGCTCCGAGTCCGCCGCCTCCTTTTAGTGGTTATGCAAACATGCTATTGTAGCGGGCTATCAGCTTGCGAGGGGGGGGGGACACACCGAAGTCGCCCAAGTCTTTTGTTTAAGGATTGATCGTCATTAGCTGGCATATGCCAAGTTCAAAGTGGAGTAAACACGACATCACTGTTTCCGATGTTGAGGAGGAAGCTAAGCATGTGCCACCCATGTTTGAACTCCTCCCTTATAAATGGCAATAGGGGGCAATTAACTAACACTGCATGCAAATTGCTGCACTGCTTTTGATTGTAATGGACACACCATATTATCCATTCATCCAGTTCATTGGGAGAAAAAACAATGAATCAGCTATTTATGAGCTTGGCTTTCTTAGTTGTGGGATTGTTTTCATACCTGGAGACCTTAACACATTTAACTGGCAGCCTTACATTTGATGCTATTTGTGTGTTTGGATCAACTACAAAATTCAGGCTCAATTTAAAACACCTCCACTCCACCTCAACACAAAGAGCCATGATTTTTTATTATTTTTTTATTATTGATCCTCTCAGTTCTGATTGATATCACCGGAGAAGGTCACCAGAGGTCAAAAAGCAGAATTGACCATCTGCATTTGTAGATTGGATTGTTTCTGATGGGGATGGACAAATACACAGGTCTTAAAAGGACCTGAACAAATTTCTGCCAACTCTAGACCCCTCTTAGGATCAATAAGAAATCATCTCCAATGCAATGGGGAGGAGACCTTACTGCATGCCCTCTTGTTTTTAATCAATGGGATGTGGGCAAGCAGAAGGGGACACAGCCAACAAGGAAATCTCATTAAACAAAGAAAGGCATTGTGGGCCATGGTGGGTCCTCCTAGGACATAACACAATAATCTACAAAAAGGGCCCTATCTTGTAAGGTCCTACCACACTGGGCCTAAAGGCTTTCAACAAATCAATCTACTGGTATACCTGCAGTATCTGGGTGGTGATCAGCAGGGCACACTGTAGAAAAACGCTTTGCAACGGAAAACAAAAACAAGCTTTTCTTATTGGATGAGTTCAGATAGTTCCTGAAAGTTCGGCCCAGAGTTTGAAAACTATTGTCTGATCATTGATAGGGTCACTAATACTTCTCTTCGCCTTCTCCATGTCTGAATGTCTGTTTGAATTGGACACTGGCTAAAGAATTTAGAGCCTCTATGGTAATTTTTACTATAATGTCCTCGTTTTTGGGTTTGATACCACAGTCACGACCACTGGATATGGTTTCAGAAAATTGCACCAAGCAAGGTACACTGTTGGTACCACTACAATTGTCATTGACAAGTCTGTACTTTATTTACCGACACGATGGGTTGGGACTTAATGAAAATCTACAATGATGCAGCCTTTTAATTAAAAACACCAGCTCCTCTGTAAAGGTTACCTCACACTCGGTAATCACCAGAGGGTGTTTTAATTAAAATAACAAATGTGTGTAGTATACACTGGCGCTCGGGTTAAACAACGAGCGTTAATAAGAGAGAGGATTAACTAACCAGGTGTTCGATCAGGCCACTATTTGTCTGGCGGTCTATTGATAAACACCCATGCCAAGAGCGATATCCAATGTCCCAGGTGCCCTTGATGATAAACACACGTAAGCCTTACTGAAACCATTGGAGTGTGTCAGACAGTGTTCTATGTTTGTCACCAACTTCAAATGACTGTCTGCATCTCATATCCGCTGCAGTTCTGTATAGCAAGCCTGTTTTTGTCTCACTAATAGCCCACAAATAGCAAATGGTATTAGTATATAACTATCCGCAGATAACGGTTTGGATGACAAAGCTGTAAGAATACAATAGCATGTCCCAATGGTGCTTACTGCTTGTGCTTACTGCTTGTGTAATTAGAAATGTCAGTAGCATCAATTAGCAGATCATGACAGGGACTCCTCTGTCCCCATCATCCCATTAGTGAGTGTCAGTGATTGGGAAGACTATAGAAGGAAAAGGGGATACCTAGTCAGTTGTACAACTGAATGCCTTCAACTGAAATGTGTCTGAATCAGAGAGGTGTGGGGGGCTGCCTTAATCGACATCCAAGTCTTCGGCGCCCAGGGAACAGTGGGTTAACTGCCTTGCTCAGGGGCAGAATGACAGATATTTACCTTGTCAGCTCGGGGATTCAATCCAGCAACCTTCTGGTTACTGGCCCAACTCTCTAACCACTAGGCTACCTGCCACCGCTCATGCAGCAGCCAATCAAATGGGAGCTGCTCTGCCACACAGGAAGAGTAGATTGAACCTCTGTTAAGGCCAGGTAACTCTTTAGTAGCCTAGGTGAACTCACACTGTTAAACACTTACACTATTTAAGCACCTACAGATGTAGGATCTTAATTTGACCCTTGTAGTGTATTTGAGGTTTAAAAAGGCTTCTGATGTTTATAATTTTCCCTTTGAAATGTCAGACTCAATTTTCCCTAATGTATCAACACCTATAACAATGTCCCTTGATCATAATCCACATAATAATTAACATTTCCTGTTGCTCCAGGATTATTGCCCTGCTGTAGCAAATTGGCTCAAATTAAGATCCTACATATGTAGGGATTGTGATATGCTAATATCATCCAATACCATTCCGAATGTATCTGAAAAATCACACTAGTTTATGTTTTGAGGGTTCTGGGGTTGGATTAGCTCCCTCAGACTCATGCTGCGATATGCCTGTCACATTGGCCCCCATAATTGTACCTTCAGCAGAGAAGATCTGCTGTATTACTATGTATTACTATAAGCCCTAGGAGGATAGAGATGTTGCCCTCCTTTAATGCTGTATGGAGAGATGGAGCAGTGGCCCAGCACAGGGCTATTGTTCACGTGTGGATTAAACCAATGGGGTGTCTTGTTGGACTTGGAGGGGTCCTATGGTGTTATCCCTATATCTAGCTACCTCTGGACAGTGTGTGTGTGTGTGTGTGTGTGTGTGTGTGTGTGTGTGTGTGTGTGTGTGTGTGTGTGTGTGTGTGTGTGTGTGTGTGTGTGTGTGTGTGTGTGTGTGTGTGTGTGTGGAGATGTGATGTGGACATGGTCATCTGTGGGAGGATTACCCTTGACGGACACACACACAGCCTTTTTAATAAGGTCTCAATCTGCGCCAGATTCACAGAGAGGGAGCGGGGGCCAGTGTTATGGAGATGAGGGTGTGTGAAGGTCAGATCACAACTGGGGCGGGGTGAGGCGCCTAGTCATTGTCTCCTGGGCTTTTCTTGTCCCCCCATCACCAATCACTCCATTGACCAGGAGGGGGACCCCAAGGGTTAAGTCCCCCACCCTAACCCACCCCCCTAGGTCACAACAGCCCCCTCTTTCTCCCAGAAAGGTCATAGGTCCCTCCCTCGACCCCTTTCTCCAGTCCAACTATCCCAGAACACCAGTTCTGCTCCTTCAGTGAGTTGTTGTTTGGATGGGATACTATATGAGGCCTGATTTGATTACAATACAAAGGACCGCAACACACTGGACCCTGAAAATTGGGCCTAGAGCCTATTTTAAGTTAGGCCTTAACTTTCTAAAGCATATGAAATGTTACATCTTAGTTTCTTGATATTTACTTTTTATATTAGTTGTTAGGCTTATTCATTTCTTAGTTTGTTACAAGAGGGGGTGATTTTTTTGGTACTGTTCTGAAAGGAGCTGAAATTAACTTGACTTTGATTTGGAGAGGTGATCATCACATTCTAGGGTTGAAGAGAGTTGTTCCTATCTGTAAATCCAATGTGGTGTATGTGTTAGGCAAATGATGTATAGGCCTAATCTAACTACCCCTGGCCTCTTCAACTCATTTGATATCGCCAGATTTGGTCTTGATATTTATCATTGACTTGAAAAAAGGTCAAACAAAATAGCCACTTCTTTTTAAATTTGAGTTGGAAGATGAACTCTACATCAGCAATGGATGGAAGGGGAAGGGGTCAAAATAAATACATAAATAACAATTTGCATGACGATGCGCAAGTGAAGGAGATCCTCATTTCAAACAAGTGCATTAGTTGGCACATTTCCCCACCTTATAAAGGTTGTATCCAAACAGATTCCCATATAATCACATAGGTATACCCTAACTCCAATATAAGGCACACACACGTGTGTGTTCAATGTTCTCTGAAAAGGAACAAATGGAATGTTATCCTGAAAAGAGCAAAATTGTTGTAAAATGATTAACAATACATTAATAGATAATAGACAATACATACGTGTAATAGAACCAGTTTATGAGAAAGTTAAGTAAAACTCTTCTGACGTGTATTTCTCAACAATCTTATATCATTGATAGGCCTACTCATCATCCAATTAACAAACTGATAAGGGTCCCGACCAGAACAGCTGTGTAAACTGGGCTCACACAACGCTCCACTCATGTTTATGCACGCGCGCTAACAGCCTCATTAATTAAGCCTAATCAACCACGTCGTTTCCCAGGGGGTGGCCTTCGGGATACAAATGTAGGCCTACTGTTTTCAATTGTAATTAACCGAGTAATACGAAATAAGGCCCCCCCCTCGATTCAATATCCTCAAATCAATACTGTTCGCATTGTTTTTATTAAAGGGGGGGAATGCACACTGCTTAACACTGGTACTGATTAGGCCTAATAGGTGTGCTGATGAATATCGGAGTCCTATTTCAGGTCATTCTCAGCCATCCATTGTCATTGTGGATTCACTGATATACATAGCTATAAATTATTTCGATGTACATTTTATTATTCATCACTTTCCTGATCAGATATGTTTGATTTGGGTTTTACTATCAGTGTCAATAAGCGTTCTACTCAGTGAAAAACGCAACATCCAAAGTTTCACTTGAACTTGACGTCTTCGGTCAACACTTTATTTCAAGTTCCAAAAACGTATTGCACCTATATGATGGATATTGTTGATATAATTCAAAGCCATAAAATCTACAACATCATAGCAGTTAAAATCGATCACATATGTTCAATTATCTTGATTAAACCCGAATCGAATGGAATGGACCATTCGTTCGTGCTAATTATATTTAGCAGGTGCTAAATATTAGTTTGCTGTGCATCAGATGAAAACAAGTTGGTATGTCTTCTTCCTAATACACAACCATCAATATCTGTAGATATCGTAAAAGCTGGTGGTACACATCCCATAAACTTTGACTCGTCATATAAAACTTTAATTGCAGCTGACCAAATCCATCTTTAACTAGGCCTACCACTATCAATTCAAATCAAGAGAGAAAATACTGTGTCACAAAACGTAGAGCCGATATAAAGAAAATGCATATAGGCTTACACACGGCTATTGAAACAGAATAACCAGATTTTGTTCAATTATACAAACTAAACAATGAACAAAACGTTCGATTAGAAACCATGCAGTTTCTATGAATTATAGGCCAACTGTTACACACTAACTTCGTAAACACACAGACAGAAGAATGAACCGCTGAACCCTTGTTGCCTGTCAATAGGTCCCCAGTCCCCCACTACAAAGTTGTAGTGCAAAAACAACAAACCCATATAACCACATAAATAATATAATAAAAGGCATACTTACTCAAACAGATGAACGCCGCCAAACAGGCGAGCGGCATACTTGGCCGGTTCATTTTTTACTAATAAAGAAAACAGTATTTTGGCTTTGCTGAAATGTCTTCTGCCCCCCCCCCCCCAATTTTTTTTTTTACAAATATATATTCCAATTGCTGAGACGAGTCTTTGGAAAGCTTTTGCTGAGATGTCTTCTTTGGAGAGCTTACAATAAACGTGATTCACTTTTATTAAAACATTTCTACTCTTCTTTAGAATCCCTTGTCCAGCGTATTGGCCGGAGCTGGCAACTGGTCACGTCCAAAGCTACTTTCAGAATACTGTTTTGCCTATTCAGGACCAACGGAAGGGACAGCGGACATTAGGTATGCAGCGTCATTGTTGTCCCTGCTGACACCCGCGGTCAGTGAATGGACATTGACACAACAGCTTTCACCGGCGCTGGCAGGTTGGTCCCGCCCAATGAACCAATCACATAACGTGGGGCTTCGGAGGCGGAGGTGCGTTGTGCCTCAGAGGCATGATTGATTTTCATTTGAATGGAGCCCCGGCCACTTCTCCGCTCCGCTGCTCTGGCTTGATGTCACATACACATACCATAATCACTACGGACAGCTGTGGTCACCCCGGAGAGCAGTGACGTCGCATGCGCGCTGTTTTCTTCAGGATATAGTTGTGGCACTATGAAGGCAAGGCAGGTCTTGGTTTGTTGACAATATTTTGAGAGAAGTGGAGAGAGACATGCAGTTGGTAACACTATTTTAAGCCTGCAGATATGCATTTATGATGTGGTTATAATGCATTGTAAGACTTATACAATATATGACTATATTGCAATATGTAATAAGATAAAGTTCATTAGTTTATTTTAATATGTGAAAAACAGTATCGGAAAGATGCATTTTTATGCAAAAATAGGTTATCCATATTTATTGACCCCTTTCACATAATCCTTTTTATTTTGTCCATTGTCATCACAAGCCATATGACCTTAACCAAGTCCTTTTCAGAGCAGTTCATGTTGCATAATGGTCATACAGATTCATATCGAGATAGATGTCCTATGGCAAGAAATCCCATGACTGTGTGTTATGTAATGAAAGGTGAGATGCGCACAGTGAAGTCTAATAAAATGGTCAGGGGCATATATAGCCTACCCTGGAGACAAGGTTCAATCCCCCATTCCACCTCTACCTTTCATCCCTCCTTCAACTGTTTCCCTCTGAAAATGTGTCTATATTTGTATGAACACAATAAAGCAGTGAAATAAATTAATGATTGAAGATTACTTTGGGTTTGCTGCCCATCATTTTTACTATGGACTTTACTCACAAGTACCAGAGTTTTTTTTTCTCCATTGCCACCTAGTCATCCGAACTGGTTCATTCTCATTCTGCCCCATCCTACCCTGCTCTATAGTGCGGAAACCTGGACCTGCCGGAGGTCAACTTTATATCAACGTTATGTCATGTCAAACCAACTAACTGAGTTGATTTCAGTTGATTTGGCCATGACATTTGGAAAGCTGCTCCGATGTCACTCCTGACCCCCCCCCCCCCCCCCCCCCTCCAAAAAAAACCACACAATTAGCCGTCGTTTTCCTAAGAATTATGCAATCGGGAACCCTCAGGAAACTGACAAGCAACAGACTGGGAGTCAGGAGTCATTCATTGAGGAGCCTAGCACGGTTTTCTCTCAATAGCCCTGTGAAATGGACATTGGGAGGGCTACACTATACGTAAGCTGTATGTTGTGCATAACGGGCTGAACATGCCAGGGATTCTCGCCAATTAGAAAGGGTTATAGTTGTGAATCATACCGAAAACTCTTGACAACTCTAACTAATATCGTAATGTTACCTGTAATGTTGAAAAGGGATGGTTTCATAAAAGGGATGGCTTACTGTGTTGCACTGATTATAAAGGAGAATGGAATCCCCTTGTCCTTTAGCATTTTTTTGACATTTATTTAGAAGTTAGGGAACAGAAATGCCAATATAACCAAGGTCTTACAAATATGTGTTTTCTGGAGTTTGCAGTGTTACCACCAGCTATGGCACTCTATGTTAAACTTGAGGGTAAATATGTTACACATTTAAGCCTAAACGGGAGGTGCAAAGCGACAAAGGTTACGATTGTTCAAAGCGTTTCTGTTCCAAAGTGACAAGGCACAACAGTGACAACTGTCTGTCAGTCTGAATGGTACTTTGTCAGAGAACTAACGATGATCAAGAATCAGTATACAGAACATAATGATATATTTGATTGAATTAACTTAAGCCATAGTCCTCAGCAGAGAGGGATCACCTCATGAAAATGCCATAGACTGTTGGTGAAAATGTCAAAGATTCAAGTCACTGGTTTCCTTGACCTTTCAGTTATGGTTCTTCATGCTGATCGATTCAACTAAGTGAAGTTTAGAGCAGTGGTGGATTTAGGTAGACGACATGGGCAGCCGCCCAGGGCGGCGTTTTGCAGGGGTTGGCACGGGGCGACCGCACAAAATAATTCAGCAAGGTGACATTTGCACGATCGGTATTCTATCGCTCATTTGCACATCACGTCAATGATATTATGTCACCGTGTGGGACTCTGGGTCAATTAACCTTGTTGGAGTGGGCACCCTGATTCTAGTTTGTGAGCTAGGCAGGCTACTGCCTGGGAAGGTCTCCCACTCAGAAGTATGAGATGGGGAGGGGGGCGGGGGTAGGTTGACCTCAGGTCTCCCCACTGGAAGCCCGAGGTAGGGGGAGAGGGGGAATCTATCAAATAGCGCACCACTAACTTTGTACAGTACAAATGCAATTAGTAAAATCAGTCACACTATGAAATGTTACCAAATAAACCACAATTCAAATCAAATCAAATCAAAGTTTATTTGTCACGTTCGCCGGATACAACAGGTGTAGACCTTACTGTGAAACGCTTACTTACAGGCTCTAACCAATAGTGCGATAAAAAGGTATGTGTGTGTGTGTGTGTGTGTGTGTGTGTGTGTGTGTGTGTGTGTGTGTAGTTAAGTAAAGAAATAGAACAAAGAAATAGCCCCAGTGATGTATTGGGCCGTACGCACTACCCTATGTAGTGCCTTGTGGTCGGAGGTCAAGCAGGCAGGCAGGCAGTGATGCAACTGGTCAGGATGCTCTCGATGTTGCAGCTGCAGAACCTTTTGAGGATCTCAGGACCCATGCCAAATCTTTTTAGTTTCCTGAGGGGTAACAGGCTTTGTCATACCCTCTTCACGACTGTCTTGGTGTGTTTGGACCATTCTAGTTTGTTGTTGATGTGGACACCAAGGTATTTGAAGCTCTCAACCTGCTCCATTACAGCGCCGTCGATGAGAATGGGGACGTGCTCGTTGCTCCTTTTCCTGTAGTCCACAATTATCTCCTTAATCTTGGTTATGTTGAGGGATAGGTTGTTATTCTGGCACCACCCGGCCAGGTCTCTGACCTCCTCCCTATAGGCTGTCTTGTCGTTGTCGGTGATCAGGCTGTTGTGTCGTCTGCAAACTTAATGATGGTGTTGGAGTCGTGCCTGGCCATGCAGTCGTGGGTGAACAGGGAGTACAGGAGGGGACTGAGCACGCACCCCTGGGGAGCTCCAGTGTTGAGGATCAGTGTGGCAGATGTGTTGCTACCTACCCTCACCACCTGGGGGTGACCCATCAGGAAGTCCAGGATCCAGTTGCAGAGGGAGGTGTTTAGTCCCAGGTTCCTTAGCTTAGTGATGAGCTTTGAGGGTACTATGGTGTTGAACGCTGAGCTGTAGTCAATGAATAGCATTCTCACATAGGTGTTCCTTTTGTAAAGGTGGGAAAGAGCAGTGTGGAGTGCAATAGAGATTGCATCATCTGTGGATCTGTTTGGGCGGTATGCAAATTGGAGTGGGTCTAGGGTTTCTGGGATAATGGTGTTGATGTGAGCCATTACCAGCCTTTCAAGGCACTTCATGGCTACAGACGTGAGTGCTACTGGTCTGTAGTCATTTAGGCAGGTTGCCTTTGTGTTCTTGGACTATGGTGGTCTGCTTGAAGCATGTTGGTATTACAGACTCAATCAGGGACATGTTGAAAATGTCAGTGAAGACACCTGCCAGTTGGTCAGCACATGCCCGGAGCACACGTCCTGGTAATCCGTCTGGCCCCGCAGCCTTGTGTATGTTGACCTGTTTAAACGTCTGACTCACGTCGTCTACGGAGAGCGTGATCACACAGTCGTCTGGAACAGCTGATGCTCTTATGCATGCCTCAGTGTTGCTTGCCTCGAAGCGAGCTTAGAAGGGATTTAGCTCGTCTGGTAGGCTCGTATCACTGGGCAGCTCATGGCTGTGCTTCCCTTTGTAGTCTGTAATAGTTTGCAAGCCCTGCCACATCCGACGAGCATCGGAGCTGGTGTAGTATGATTCAATCTTAGCCCTGTATTGACGCTTTGCCTGTTTGATGGTTTGTCGCAGGGAATAGCGGGATTTCTTGTAAGCTTCCGGGTTAGAATCCCGCACCTTGAAAGCGGCAGCTCTACCCTTTAGCTCAGTGCAAATGTTGCCTGTAATCCATGGCTTCTGGTTGGGGTATGTACGTACAGACACTGTGGGGATGACGTCCTCAATGCACTTATTGATAAAGCCAGTGACTGATGTGGTGTATTTCTCAATGTCATCGGAAGAATTCCGTAACATGTTCCAGTCTGTGATAGCAAAACAGTCCTGTAGTTTAGCATCTGCTTCATCTGACCATTTTTTTATAGACTGAGTCACTGGTGCTTCCTGCTTTAATTTTTGCTTGTAAGCAGGAATCAGGAGGATAGAGTTGTGGTCGGATTTACCAAATGGAGGGCGAGGGAGAGCTTTGTGTGTGTGGAGTACATGTGATCTAGAATTTCTTTCCCTCTGGTTGCACATTTAACATGTTGATAGAGATTTGGTAGAACTGATTTAAGTTTCCCTGCATTAAAGTCTCCGGCCACTAGGAGCGCCACTAGGAGCGCCGCAGCCTTCATTCATAATACTGTGAATATATATTTTCACAGACATATTGTTGCATTTTTTTCTGGTTTGTGTGAAATCGTTAAGAATAATATTAAACCAGTCTGCACACCACCAAGGAGAATATGTTTAGTCTTGACTCTTGGTTGACAGTGTTGGGGGATGGGTAATGTATTGATGCTCGAGTGCCAAATCAACACAAATGGATAAGAAAAGGTCTAAGCCATCAGGTGCCCAGTTTAGGAAAAAGGAAAGAGGAGAAACGCGCAAAAGATAAAAGGTATGCAGCTATGTCATCTCTTTATGAGTATAATATTATGCATGTAAAGAAATAGGCTAGTATAACACTTATGTTTGTTAGCCTATTGTAACGGCTGTCTAATGCCTCCTCCTCGGATGAGGAGGAGGAGTAAGGGTCGGACCAAAACGCAGCGTTGTATGCAGACATAATGGAATTTATTAAAGAAAGACGAAACACGAAAACTCTTACACAAACTACAAAACAACAAACGACGTAGACAGACCTGAACTTGAGAACTTACATATAGACACAAAGAACGCACAAACAGGAAAGACTAGCCAAACGAACGAACAAACGAAACAGTCCCGTGTGGTGCAACAGACACAGACACAGGAACAATCACCCACAAACAAACAGTGAGAACAGCCTACCTTAATATGGTTCTCAATCAGAGGAAACGTCAAACACCTGTCTCTAATTGAGAACCATATCAGGCAACACATTTAACCCAACATAGAAACACATAACATAGAATGCCCACCCCAACTCATGCCCTGACCAACTAAACGCATACTAAAACAACAGAAAACAGGTCAGGAACGTGACACCTATGTTGCTTGCTATGCTATTACACATAGGGTGACAATATTACGTTTTCTGTTCAACTAGCTTACTTAACATTGGATATAATTTCACACAGTTTTATCATGATAATGTTTGTAGCCTGCAGCAAAACGATTACAACCTAACTAGCACGTTATTGATTTGGTTAACTTTCATTGAGGTGACATCATAAAGGTTTTCTGTGATTTTAATGACTAGGTCCTGAGGTCAGTAAGGGGAATTTCCAGTGCTGTAGGCTAACTTAAAATACGTCTATAATATGCTGATATTTTGTATATTTTGTGATATATTGAGTATTTTGTGGTGTCTTATGCCTAGAATTAGCCAAGTCGGTTGTATGGTTCATTTGGTTCCTATTCTGAAAGTTTGATCAATTGTGCATAATGGAATGAATATTTAATTGTGCAACATATGTATTTAGGGTGTCAGACTCATTTCTGTCGGCGTCATTTCCCCATTACAGCTCAGTGTCTATCCACATCGGCCTGTTACATTATTGACAGAGGTGGGATGGCCTTAAGCATTTGGGGCTTGGAGCGAATGCGAGGATGCTTTGAGAAAGAGGGGGAATACTGTAGCATGGTACATGTGACCTGCATCTGCACCGCAGGATCCATGGATCGATCTCACGTTACAGCTCGCTCTCTCTCCACATCAGTCTGTTACAGTAATAAGGAAGAAGCTGTGGCACTTACTCAGAAAGATATTTGGGGAAAAGAGCTATACAATGTGTGAGGGCTGTGTTTGGGGGTCGGTGGGAATTTAACCAGGTGTCCCGGTCACCAAACCAACCATTAGGCCGAGTAAATACTCAATGTCTGAGGGCAACATTTGGTCTTAAACAAGGCGACCTCGTAAACAAGGCTACCTCATCACGAGACCATGATTCCAAATGACCTCCGCTATGGAGGCACCAAGGACAGTAGAGAGGACCTTGCAATAGGGTTTGACTTGGCTGCGAGCCATTGGTAATGGAGCTGTTTATAGGGTCCTTTGCCATGAGAGGAGGTTGCATTAAACACCATTGGCCATGGCCAGTGGCGCCGTATAGGTTAACTGATTAACCTATCGTCATTAATATGTTATTTACAATGTACTAATAAAACTAAAGGTTTATTTTTCTTTTCTTGTTTTTCGTCCAGAGAGCCTCTGTATTCGTCCAGAGAGCCTCTGTATTGCCCCACTCTATTTACATGAACGGTACTTGCTAGCAGTGAATTGCCAGTGAGGAGTGCCGGTGTCTCAGCTTCCAAAAGAAAAATCTGGCTTCCAAAAACGAAAGGAAAGAAAAGAAAGACAGGAGAGATCAAAGAAAGGGCGACAATATGTCACCCAATTTTTCATAAAGGAAGGTGGGTGTAGTCCGAGAGTGGTGGAAATTAACCTGTTAGCTTAGTCCATAGGGAAATAGGCTACTTTTGCTCCCCTAACATTAACTTCACAGAAAATTCAGAGTGTTTACATTTCGCTCCTATTTTAGCCAATATTTAATCAATGCAGGCTAACTTTTAGCAAGCTATTCATACTAAATCAGTTGTCCCTGCCTGTTGCCAAGTCCAACAGATGCAGCTTCAGGCTCAGCAGCCCTGTCGCCCCATCCCCATCCCCCTGAACCAGCTCTACTCCCGAAGGAAGGAGGTGAGCAGCATTGTGTTGAATGAAATGTCAGTTGGCATAATTGCAGGTACTGCAATGCATTGAGGACAGGAATGTGATTCTCCAGTCAGGAAAAATCTCATTTGGCACAGAGGCAGCCAATATCAGAGCCTTAAAGGAAGAGATGCAGGCTCTTAGAGATGTTGCACCTCAATTTAGCAAGGAACACAGCCGCCAGAGGAAAAGGAAGAGATTCCATGATGAGACCTCTCAAGAGGAGACAGCTCAGGACAGTGCAGCAACGGTGTTTCGGAACACAGTGTTTTTTACTGCTATGGACAACATCATAAGTGACTTGGACATGAGGTTCCACACCACCGCAAAAATTGTAGAATCATTTTCTGCTGTTCTGAAAGTTGGGCTGATTAGTGAGGATAAAGTCCCTTCTGTGTGCTAACCACTGATCATGAAGTATTCCAGAGATAAGTAAGACACCGGAACACTGTATATGCTGCCACTTTCCCCCCTAACTTGTCCCCTCTTGGTCTCCTGAATGAAATTTGTAAGATGCAGTTGCAAAGCATTTTTGGAAAAGTTTCTACTCTGTGTTTTGTTACGTGTTTGTTTAGTCTTCGTCCCCGTGCCTTTACACGGCACAGCGTAATTTGGGTAAAACCCCATTTTATGCATTCCTGGGTCTGTCTCCCGAATCATTTATACCAACGTGACAATTGCTTTACGTATATTTTGCACACTGTGACAGTGACTGTTGCTGGTGGCGAGAGAGCTTTCAGTAAGCTAAAACTGATTTTTTTTAACTATTTGAGGTCCGCTATGTCCTAGGACAGACTTTGCAGTATTGCAATGCTGTCCATTGAAAGTCAGTTAACTAGAAAGCTGGACTTCAAAGACTTGATCAGTGACTTTGCTAGCAAGAAGGCTCGTCGCTGGGCTCTTGGTGAGTAAGGAGCAAGGGCCGGTGATAACTGTTAAATGGCATGGCTATGGATATTGGATCACAACACGCATGATGCCCACAGGCTGAGAACAAAACTGAGAACAGACTGAGAACAAGATATATCTCAAAGTAATGGCTGGATTGCCATAAAATTTGCTGTGCACAATCAAGACCCCAAGTGGAAGAAACCTATTGATTTGGTGACCTCTTGACCTTTCCTCTAGCGCCACCATCAGGCCTTTTCATGTCGATTTCCATTTTGTTTTCCATTTTCCAGTTACACTTTTACAGCTGCTTATTTTCTAGTTGGTATATATGCTTAGTTCAAACATCTGCTGCTGATTTTATTATTTTGTTTGCTATATCAGTCTATATATGATAATGTAAATGTATTTTCATTGAAGAGGTTAATGTATATTTAAGGTATATATATATATACTTTATATATAAAGTTATTCATTAATGTTAAGAGAATTTTCCATTCAAGAATTTTCCCATTAAAATTACATTTAGACTGTAAAAGATGGCCTTTAGCACATTTCTTATAGAGGGTATCAGTCTTGCATCAAATAGTGAATTCCACTGTATGTAGAATGTTGCATCCATGTCTGCACAGTGTTATATTTTCACAGCTCACTGTCAGTAAATATCATACAGTAAATATTGGACTACAAGAGAGTTGCAAGCCTGCAAAGGTAGAGTTATTTAAAGCTTTGAATGGGTCAATTGGGTTCTGGAGGTGTGTGGGTACAGCAATTGTGCAGAGTTGGTGTGGCCTGTGGTGGTGGGGCCCAATGTGATATCTTTTCATGGGGCCCAAAATCCCTGGCAACGGCCCTGGCCCTGGTCACTTTCATAAGCTGTTGACTCCATTATAAACAGACAAAAAGAAAGAGAGAGAGGCAAAGAGAAAGCAGAGAAGGAAAATGGGGGTATAGGAGAGCCTTGAGGGAAGAAGGAGAGAAGAAGTAATAGAGGAGGGGAGAGAGGGCACGACTGTAAAAGGGGATGCAGAGAGAGATGGGGGAGTGCAGGAGAGAACGATGACAGCGTAAAGGAACTTGAATAAGAGAAGAGAGATGAGTGAGAGAGGAGGGGTGAGAGGCAAGGGATTGAAAAAGAAGGGAAAGAGAAAGCAGTGAGTGACAGAGGGAGTTTAGGAGAGAAGAGAGAAGGAGCCTTGGTGGAGGGAAGAGAGAAGGGTGGGAGATATGAGGGGATGAGAGGAACGAAGCAGAGTCGATGTTCGACAAAGTTTTAAAGAGGTTGAAAAATGTGACTGCATTTGTTTTTCATAAAACACACTTAATACAGTATAATTCAATCAATGATGTACTATCACTGTAATATGCAAAGTTTCTAATAGAAATACAAGTTAACACATCGGGTGAATTGTCACAGAGCTATAGGGCGAAGATTTGCAACAATACATTCAAATTCAATGCCTTAAAGTAACTAGCCTATATCTTGTACAAGTGGGGACAGGACAATGGGCATGGCATCTTTCATTCACAGTGACTTTAAGCACAGAACAGTACTGAGATCATTTTAGGGGAAGACAGGTTCAAGTTGAAAAACAGGCCAGGCCACACACATGGAGTCAAGTTCTAGTCCACTATGTGGCACACAAATATTAAACAGTACAATTTCATTCCATTGTAATAGCCCATTGAATATACTGTAATCAGTGGTGATTTTAGCATGTAAATCTTGGTGGGGCAAACTCAACATAGCCATTACACAACACTAAACAATAGATCAATTGCACTATAATGGTGACAAAGAGTGCTCACAAACTGTTAGGGCCTACATAAAGCTGTCCCAACGGCAGAGCTTTCTTTTCAGCACCATGGAGTGAATCCTTACTACTGCAACACCTGGCTATCAGTGGAGCCTTGTCTGGCAGCGAAAAAATTAATTCAGTCTTATTTACTGCCATTTAAAAAAAAACATAGCTGATATGGCTGACTTGCGGATAAGAGGCAATCCATAATTTAGATTAAGACATTCATGAGAGCGCTAGGATGGACGTAGTCAATATAACAATTTGTATAGCAACAGAATTCAGAACATGGACCGTTCTTACAGTATTCTCCCTGTACACCAAGTCAGAACCGTAGGATAAATAGCGGGGGCATATAAGCACATAATGAAAGCTCTTACAATATTTGATGATTACCTTTCTCTAAAACAGGCTATAGGCTACATGTGCACCACCAAGTCAGAACAGTAGGCGAAATTAGGAGGGGAAACTGGACAAAATTATTAGGGTGAGGCACATGGGCTACTAACAGCTTACTACACAACATACACTCAGTATTATTTTCGTAGCTACAGTATAGTGTACATATCTCCCTGGCATATTACATAATTTATGCAGCAGTATACAAGACATTTTTGGACTCACCGTTGCTGTGCTGTGCTCATTTGAACAAATAAAAATAAAAAATCGAATCAAATCAAACTTTATTTGCCACATGCGCCAAATACAACAAGTGTAGACCTTACCGTGAAATGCTTACGTACAAGCCCTTAACCAACAGTGCAGTTCAAGAAGAAGAAAATATTTATAAAGTAGGCTAAAATAAAAAGTAATAATATAAAGTAACACAATAAGAATAAGAATAACAAGGCTATATACAGGGGGCACCGGTACTGAGTCAGTGTGCAGTGGTACAGTAGGGGCAAAGTGGGTGCAAAGTGACTATGCATAGGTAACAAACAAACAGCGAGTAGCAGCAGTGTACGGGGGGGGGTCAATGTAAATTGTCCGGTGGCGATTTTTATGAATTGTTCAGCAGTCTAATGGCTCTAATGGCTTGGGGTAGAAACTGTCGAGGAGTCTTTTGGTCCTAGACTTGGTGCTCCGGTACCGCTTGCCATGCGGTAGCAGAGAAAACAGTCTATAACTGGAGTCTCTGACAATTTTATGGGCTTTCCTCTGACACCACCTATTATATAGGTCCTGGGTGGCAGGAAGCTTGGCCCCAGTGATGTACTGGGCCGTTCGCACTACCCTCTGTAATATCTTACGGTCAGATGCCGAGCAGTTGCCATACCAGGGGGTGATGCAACCGGTCAGGATGCTATCGATGGTGCAGCTGTAGAACCTTTTGAGGATCTGGGGACCCATGCCAAATCTTTTCAGTCTCCTGAGGGGGAAAATGTTTTGCCTATTCACGACTGTCTTGGTATGTTTTAGAGGTCGACCGATTAATCAGCATCTGCATTTTCGGATGCCGATTATGGCCGATTACATTGCATTCCATGAGGAAACTGCGTGGCAGGCTGACCACCTATTACGAGAGTGCAGCAAGAAGCTACAGTAAGTTGCTAGCTAGCATTAAACTTATCTTATAAAAAACAATCAATCTTCACATAATCACTAGTTAACTACTCATGGTTGATGCTATTACTAGGTTAACTAGCTTGTCCTGCGTTGCATATAATCAATGCGGTGCCTGTTAATTTTTCATCGAATCACAGCCTACTTTGTCAAACGGGTGATGATTTAACAAAAGCACAATCGTTGCACGATGGTACCTAACCATAAACATCAATGCCTTTCTTAAAATCAATACACAGAAGTATATATTTTTAAACCTGCATATTTAGTAAAAATAAATGAATCTTAGCAGGAAATATTAACTAGGGAAATTGTGTCACTTCTCTTGCATTCATTGCACGCAGAATCAGGGTATATGCAACAGTTTGGGCCGCCTGGCTCGTTGCGAACTAGTTTGCCAGAACTTTACATAATTATGACAATGTTAAGACATAACATTGAAGGTTGTGCAATGTAACAGCAATATTTAGACTTAGGGTTGCCACCCGTTCAATAAAATATGGAATGGTTCCGTATTTCACTGAAAGAATGAACGTTTTGTTTTCGAAATGATATTTCTCGGATTTTACCATATTATTTATTTTTATTTCACCTTTATTTAACCAGGTAGGCTAGTTGAGAACAAGTTCTCATTTGCAACTGCGACCTGGCCAAGATAAAGCATAGCAATTCGAAACACAAAAACACAGAGTTACACATGGAATAAACAAAACATACAGTCAATAATACAGTAGAAAAATAAGTCTATATACAATGTGAGCAAATGAGGTGAGATAAGGGAGGTAAAGGCAAAAAAATGGCCATGGTGGCGAGGTAAATACAACATAGCAAGGAAAACACTGGAATGGTAGATTTGCAGTGGAAGAATAGGCAAAGTAGAAATACAGTGGGGCAAAAAAGTATTTAGTCAGCCACCAATTGTGCAAGTTCTCCCACTTAAAAAGATGAGAGAGGCCTGTAGTTTTCATCATATGTACACTTCAACTATGACAGACAAAATGAGGAAAAAAAATCCAGAAAATCACATTGTAGGATTTTTTATGAATTTATTTGCAAATTATGGTGGAAAATCAGTATTTGGTCAATAACAAAGGTTTATCTCAATACTTTGTTATATACCCTTTGTTGGCAATGACAGAGGTCAAACGTTTTCTGTAGGTCTTCACAAGGTTTTCACACACTGTTGCTGGTATTTTGGCCCATTCCTCCATGCAGATTTCCTCTAGAGCAGTGATGTTTTGGGGCTGTTGCTGGGCAACATGGACTTTCAACTCCATCCAAAGATTTTCTATGGGGTTGAGATCTGGAGACTGGCTAGGCCACTCCAGGACCTTGAAATGCTTCTTACGAAGCCACTCCTTTGTTGCCCGGGCGGTGTGGTTGGGATCATTGTCATGCTGAAAGACCCAGCCACGTTTCATCTTCAATGCCCTTGCTGATGGAAGGAGGTTTTCACTCAAAATCTCACGATACATGGCCCCATTCATTCTTTCCTTTACACGGATCAGTCGCCCTGGTCCCTTTGCAGAAAAACAGCCCCAAAGCATGATGTTTCCACCCCCATGCTTCACAGTAGGTATGGTGTTCTTTGGATGCAACTCAGCATTCTTTGTCCTCCAAACACGACGAGTTGAGTTTTTACCAAAAAGTTCTATTTTGGTTTCATCTGACCATATGACATTCTCCCAATCTTCTTCTGGATCATCCAAATGCTCTCTAGCAAACTTCAGACGGGCCTGGACATGTACTGGCTTAAGCAGGGGGACACGTCTGGCACTGCAGGATTTGAGTCCCTGGCGGCGTAGTGTGTTACTGATGGTAGGCTTTGTTACTTTGGTCCCAGCTCTCTGCAGGTCATTCACTAGGTCCCCCTGTGTGGTTCGGGGATTTTTGCTCACCGTTCTTGTGATCATTTTGACCCCACGGCGTGAGATCTTGCGTGGAGCCCCAGATTGAGGGAGATTATCAGTGGTCTTGTATGTCTTCCATTTCCTAATAATTGCTCCCACAGTTGATTTCCTCAAACCAAGCTGCTTACCTATTGCAGATTCAGTCTTCCCAGCCTGGTGCAGGTCTACAATTTTGTTTCTGGTGTCCTTTGACAGCTCTTTGGTCTTGGCCATAGTGGAGTTTGGAATGTGACTGTTTGAGGTTGTGGACAGGTGTCTTTTATACTGATAAGTTCAAACAGGTGCCATTAATACAGGTAACGAGTGGAGGACAGAGGAGCCTCTTAAAGAAAAAGTTACAGGTCTGTGAAAGCCAGAAATCTTGCTTGTTTGTAGGTGACCAAATACTTATTTTCCACCATAATTTGCAAATAAATGTCTTCGGACGAAGAGGAGGAGTAGGGATTGGACCAAAGCGCAGCGTGATAATTTGACATAATGAAGTTTATTAAAGTAAAGACGAAAATCGAAAACACTTCACCAAACTACAAAATAACAAACGAACGTAGACTGACCTAAAACATGTGAACTTACATATAACGAAGAACGCATGAACAGGTACAGACTACAAACAAACGATACAGTCCCGTGTGGTAACATATACGGACACATGAGACAACCACCCACAACAAACAATGTGAAACAACCTACCTATATATGGTTCTCAATCAGAGGAAAACGTAAACCACCTGCCTCTGATTGAGAGCCATACAAGGTCAATTAACACTGACACTAAACATAGATACACAAAACATAGAATGCCCACCCCAACTCACGTCCTGACCAACTAAACACATACAAAAATAACAGAAAACAGGTCAGGAACGTGACAATAAATTCATTAAAAATCCTACAATGTGATTTTCTGGATTTTCTTTTCTCATTTTGTCTGTCATAGTTGAAGTGTTACCTATGATGAAAATTACAGGCCTCTCTCATCTTTTTAAGTGGGAGATCTTGCACAATTGGTGGCTGACTAAATACCTTTTTTGCCCCACTGTACGGCTACGAATAATACAGATGAGAACTCTCTTGGTAGATAGTGTGGTCGACAACTTATCATAAGGTACTCTACCTCAGGTGAGCAATACCTCGAGACTTCTTTATTATTAGACATTGCGCACCAGCTGTTATTGACAATAAGACACACACCCCCACCCATTGTCTTACCAGAGGTAGCGTCTCTGTTCTGCCGGTGCATGGAAAATCCAGCCAGCTCTATATTGTCCGTTTCTTCGTTCAGCCACGTCTCGGTGAAACATAAGATGGTACAGTTTTTAATGTCCTGTTGGTAGGATAATATTGATAGTAGGTCATCAAAATTCTTTTCTAACGATTGCACATTAGCAAGGAGAATGGAAGGCATTGGGAGTTTACTCGCTCGCCTCCGGCATCTCAGAAGGATCCCCGTTCTGGGTCCCCCTTTCCGGCATTAAAGGCGTGGATCTTGGCCTGTTCAAGTGAAAGCAGGATATCCTTCTCGTTGGACTCGTTAAAGGAAAAAGTTTCTTCTAGTCCGCAGTGAGTAATCACTTTTCTGATGTCCAGAAGTTATTTTCAGTCATAAGAGATGGTAGCAGCAACATTATGTACACAATAAGTAAAAAAATAAGTTACACAAAACGCAAAAAATAATTTACAAAATAGCACAGTTGGTTGGGCGAATGTAAAACGTGAGCCATGTTCTTCGGCGACATTCTTAATCTCAGGAAGGTGGCGCGCTGGTCCTTCTTGTGGGCAAATTTTGTCATTAAACTTTGTCATCAAAGTCTGGCATTCTCTGGATTTATGTTACTTTCAAGACAAAAACCAGGTCGAATCATGACGTCAGTGATCTTCAGGTTGTAGCTCTAGAAAGAGGCCTGAGTTCGCGACTTGGAATTCCGAGTTGGATGACCGTTAAAAATGTATTTTCCCAGATGGAGCTCGTTTTTTTTTTGTTGAGTTTACAGTTGTCTTGAACTGACTGAAGTCTGAGATTTCCCATTTCCAATTTTCCAGTTATTTCAGCACGGCAGAAGTCATGCTGAATTGACAGCATGGCCAATGTATGCAACCTTTTCTGGCCCATGGTGTTGCGTGCGAATGTTTATCCTTTTAAGCTTGGAAAAGAGATCCTTAAAACTAGACTGGGGAAGGGGAAGCAAAATAGTGATTGCTTTGCAGCACTTGAAGTTAGCCATTAATTCCTTCCAAACTACTCTTTGTTGAATTTGCAATTTCCAACTTGCTGTGTAATGTTTACGGCCAATGGCTGATGAGCATGTTTAATCTATAGTTTATCTTCATATGACAAGGATTGAAAAGGATTTGTCAGTAGATTAATGACGTGATTTGACATCATTTTATATGTGGCCAATGACCTTGAGCCTTCTTGGATGGGCACTTCTAATGTAAATATATGGCAACACCCAAGTGGGCTTGAACTTTCTGGCTCTCCCTGTAGATTTTGCAGTGACATGGTGTCCCCATGAGTGTCAGAACACTGAGCCAATCACGGTGCACCTAGAGAAGATTACCAACCCCTACACTCTGTACTTTTCGCTGGCTGCCCCTCCACCACAGAAAGCACTGAGCTAGGCTTAAAAATCTGCATTATGGAGCTGCCTTACTCAAGAAAGAAAAAAAGAGACCATGTATGTATGCAGCTTTATTAACTCAATAATAATTTTTTTACATTGTTTGCAAACTGATATGTGACATGTATTAATGCCAAAATAACATGGAAAACAGGCAACAATATTATTTATTTTTATGTATACAGTGCATTCAGAAAGTATACAGACCCCCTTCCCTTTTCCCACATTTTGTTACGCTACAGCCTTATTCTAAAATTGATAAAATACATGTTTTTCCTCATCAATCTACAGACAATACTTCAGAATAACAAAGCCCCCCACCCAAAGAATAAATTAATAAACTCAGTCAAGGTCTCAACTAACTACCAAATACCATGTCAGCTATTCTTTTTGTTCTAGGTAAGCTATCTAGCCAGCTATCTAAACATTGTCAAAATCATGGCCGAATTAACAACAAGGCACACAGGGCACATGCCCAGTCCTCATAGATTATTTTAGTCAATTAGCTTTAAAACTACAACATTTTCTCTCCACCCTATGGCAAAATGTGTATAATTGCAGGAAATTAGCAGAAAACTGAATAAGTTTCTCTACGCCCCATGGGAAAATTAGCAGAATTGCATGAAATTAGTTTTTAAATTGTTAAATTCTCTCTCCACCCCATGGCAAAATGTGTAGAATTTCAGAAAACTTTCTTTAAAACTACGATTTTCTACTCATGGCAAAATGTGTAGAAGTGCAGGAAATGTACTTTATAATTGCATTTTCTTCTCTCCGACACCAAGAGGGGGGCCACTCAAAAGTTTTCCCTGCGTGGTGGGGGTGCCCCTCAACCAAATCTCGCTTAGGGCCTCCAAAAGTTTAGGGCCGGCCCTGATATGGTCAAATGGTGAGATTAAAACCAGTTAGATGTGTTTTTTACAGTCAGTATGCAACCTGATGTCCCTGTGAGTAAAGATGGTACGGTAAAGTTTGGGGTCAATACAGGAATTAGTTAAAAGATCTAAGTTGCATAGAATGGGTAAATTTAAGTTAAATTAATTAGTAAGCAAGATAGAGGGTAGGATCACATACCAGGTTTAGAGATTTACCTGTATTATTGGTTAGATTCCTGGTCATTAAGATTATTCAAGAAAATAAATTGCTGTCACTACTAGGCCTACCTCACTTTTAAACCAAGTTGCATAAACCATGGAGAAAGCTGAAGATAAAAATGTATTCAGCAACGCTTGGTAGCACAATGTAACTTTCCATCAAACAGAAATAGTTTAGGATATGTTACACTACAAAGGTGTCGGATCAAAGCACATTGACCCTGATTTACTAAGCATTTGCAACAAGTGCAGAGGTCTGTTTTAACAGCAAGGGATTAAACATGTTAAAACATGAAACAGTGATTATTTCAAATTTAATTTAATGTTTTATCATTTATTTCTGTCCACATTCTACCTTCTGATTGTGGAAACATTTGCACAAAATCTTTTGCAAACAATGATTAAGCAATTTCATCCAACATGATCAGACCAAGATAACTCTCATCACTAATAAACCCAGTAACCTCTTATACCTAACTGTCCTCCAGTAAGCATATATGTCAAGGGTGATACAGTTAATTAATTCATGAAAGAAATTAGAAGAGGAAGCACTCCCTCTACTGGGTAAGCAAAACTCCAAGCAGCAGTAATTGGCCCTCAGCCTCGTATGTTACCAACAAACCAAATTGTCACTCATATCAGGGAACGCTACAAAGTAGAAATATTAAGTGAGAGATTACTTGATAAATAATGATAACTAATGCAGCCATACTACACCACCTTGTTGTATAATGAGGGGAGGTTCTCATAGCTAATTATAAAAAACAAGTTCATTCAAACCAGGAGCAAGAGAATAGTATACAAAGTAACAATGCAACAAGAGTCTATCTATTTTCCAGTTCCACAAGGAAGGCACAATCATTTTCTGAGAGCTTCAGCTCTTAGCGTTTCGCTGAGCTCTGAGTTCAGATTTGTAGGTCTGTCAATGAAAATCTCAGTACAATTAATGATGCACCTACATCTTATGAAACTCTTTTTTTAATATTTTGGCACATTTTGGATACATTCTTACTTGTCCACTTGATAAGAGGTTTTAATGCCTTTGACGTTACAGGGAGCAAACCAGTTTGTCAAAATAGCTATTTGCATTCTGTTACAATAACCCTGAAGGTGATGTCCTTGTTGCTGCTACCTAATATGAGTTTCATTATTACAACCAGTAATTGGTCCTCCAAGCTCAGACATCCACACTCTACTTCCACACTGTTCTTTAGGTTGTTGAGAATCAATTTAAAAACCACTGTCACGACCGTTTTGTTGAATAAATGGACCAAGGCGCGGCGTGCGTAGAGTTCCATATCTTTAATAATGAAACTCACACACACACATATACATATACATATATATATATAAACAGGATAAACGATACGTGACGCAAATGCAGTGCTCACAGGCACTACACAAAACCAAGATCCCATAAACAGGTGGGAAAAGGCTGCCTAAATATGATCCCCAATCAGAGACAACAATAGACAGCTGCCTCTGATTGGGAACCATACCAGGCCAACAAAGAAATAGAAAACATAGATTGCCCACCCTAGTCACACCCTGACCGAACCAAATAGAGATTTAAAAAGATCTCTAAGGTCAGGGCATGACAATCACGGTCATTCCAGTGAAAACAGAACTGCAATCCTTTTGTTTAATAGAACTAAAAGAAAAACTGACATTTCTGAGCGTTTCTTTTATGTATACTGAACAAAAATATAAACGCAACATGTAAAGTGTTGGTCCCATGTTTCATGAGCTGAAATAAAAGATCCCAGAAATGTTCAATATGTACAGAAAGCGTATTTCTCTACATTTCTTTACATCCCTGTTACTGAAAATATCTCCTTTGCCAAGATAATCCCTCCACCTGACAGGTGTGGCATATCAAGAAGCTGATTAAACAACATGATCATTACACAGGTGCACCTTGTGCTGAGGACAATAAAAGGCCACTATAAAATGTGCAATATTGTAACCCAACACAATGCCACAGATGTCTCAAGTTTTGGGGGAGCGTGCAATTGGCATGCTGACTAGAGGAATGTCCACCAGAGCTGTTGACAGAATTTAATGCTAATTTCTCTACCATAAGCCGCCTCCAACATAGTTTTAGAGAATTTCGCTGTAAAACTCATTCTGACTGGTTGGACCTGAATCCCCAGTGGGTGGGCCTATGCCCTCCCAAACCCATCCATGGCTGTGCCCCTGTCCAGTCATGTGAAATCCATAGATTAGGGCCTAATGAATTTATTTAAATTGACTGATGAATTGTAACTCGGTAAAAAAGTTGAAATTGTTGCATGTTGCATTTATATTTTGTTGATTATTGGGAAGGATTTAGACCTTCACTGTGACGATACTCCAGTCCAGTTGGTGGCGGTAATAATGCGCCTTAAATTTGGTTGCCAACCGCCAAGTAAAAATCCACAGAAGAAGAAACGTTCTTTCCTTGCTGATTTGTGACACGAAAGAAGGTAAGACTCTGCTTTATCTATTGTGGTTTGTAGCGTTTTATCTTCTGTTAGTATCGAACAGACTGAGGAAATCGCGCGTTTTAATACCTTGCCAACGATTCGCGTATTATTTTTAAATCTACAATTTGCAAGTTGGCTACAATCTTGACTGTCAGTCGTCTTCCTAGTTTTTAGCCAAGTACACGTAAGCATAAGCTTGGGGGGCTAATTGCTTGCTAGCTAATGTTAGTTAGCTACTGTATCTAGCTGCTAACGTTAACTGGCATCTTCTCGTAATGTAACTTTTTTTCAGACTGGTTAACATTTTTTGGCAGAATAGTTGACCATGTATTTGTATAGTCAATTCAAGCTACATAACAATCTTTCCATTTTAACATCTGGTCTTAATGTAACTAGTCAGCTAACGCGCCTAGCTCAAAGTTGGCAACATGTACACGTATGCTTTCTTTGAGTGAGTTTGTTCTATTTTTTAAATCAAGATTGTGGTAGATTGGCAAATAATCTTTATTAACGTCACGAGCTAACGTTAAGTATATGTATTGAATTATCCATTACTATAGTACCATGTTGAGAACGGTATAGTTTTGACACGAGAGAATAAAATATTGTCTGTCGCTTTGGCCAGGAATGGCATCGGTAACGTTATCTTCACTTAGATAGCTAGTTGGCACTTCGTTTTTGCTTGATACAAAGTGAATGAGTTCGGCAATATTTAGAAATATAACGTAAGGAATATACAGTACATATTTTTCTTAATATTTATAATTTTGTCTTGGATCGAAGATGCATTTAATAAACCCAAATACACACGCAACTTTTCTACTCTGTTGCAGATGAGGACCCTGTACGTTTTTGCTCTACTGGCTCTACTGGGTCAGGGGACAGGAGAGGAGGGAGCTCGTCTGTTGGCTTCCAAGTCCCTGTTGAACCGTTACGCTGTTGAAGGCCGTGACCTCACACTGCAGTACAACATCTACAACGTTGGAACCAGGTATTGTACAACATCATCCATCTCTCCCTAGTTTGTCAAATAATACCTGAGATTACACTAGTCTTGAATGGCTTCATATCCTTCAAAGCAATGATCTGAAATGATTGTTACAACACTGCATGGATTATGGTGGAAACACATCCATTCTAGTTCCAGTCATTGATTGTGAAGAAAAGAAAACTGAAAATGTTAATTGAAACCCAGCCTCGGTGGCATTGATGTAAGCCCCACATTATGGAAACACTACATTGTGTGTTAATCTGTGCCAATACAAGGCATTGAATGTCAGTCTGTGTGCTGAAAAGAAATGTATTGGTTTAGTTCCAATTCTGTACCCCGACGTGTGCGGTTTCAAAATTCGCCTTAACTCAATCTCCGCTCCACAGCGCTGCCCTAGAGGTCGAGCTGTCTGATGACTCCTTCCCACCTGAGGATTTTGGCATCGTCTCCGGGATGCTGAACGTGAAATGGGACCGGATCGCCCCGTATCCTTTAAAGACACAATCCTAAAATGTGTTTCAGCCCAACGGCCTCATGGCTCCAAAGCACCAATCTTTTTCAATGAAGCCCGCATTGTACCCAGAAGTCTTATCAGTTTCTCTAGTTGTTGTTTGTACCTTAGCCCTACCCAGTGCCAGCAATGTCTCTCATACTGTGGTACTGCGCCCCCTGAAGGCCGGATACTTCAACTTCACCTCAGCTTCAGTCAGCTACCTGGCTCAGGAGGGAGGACATGTCGTGGTAAGGGAGAGTAAAATCCTCTATGGAGATCAGGGCCTGTATTCATCCTGTATTCATAAAGCGTAGTAGGAATACTGATCTAGGATTTGTTTTTCCCCATTTACGTCTTAGTGAATAAGATTGCATGGACACCGTGGACTTTATCCTCGATCAGCACTCCTATTCTGAGATGGTTTATAAATATGGGCCCAGACCTGGGTTTAAATACTATTTTGAAAACTTTCAAATACTTTGATTGCTTAAGCAGTGGCATGTGGTCAGGGTTTGAACTTTTTGTGCTTTTGTATTGGTTCCATTGCAACAGGCGTGCTCAATCAAGCAGAGCTGAAGTATTTGAACTCAGGTCTGATGCAGACTCAATCTTTTCTCTGCTGCTCTCTCCAGCATGGAACTTTTCCTCTGCTACATTAATGTGCAGAATGTAGCCTAACACACTGGCCTACTATTAGGCTGGTGTTGATTTACTGGCAAAATAGTTTTTATGCAATTGTACACTTCCTGTTATTGATTTCAAGTCATCGGAAAGTCCCTCTAGTCAATTGAACTAGAGACTGATGCAGAGTAGTGATGTTCATGACCTTTTGTGGAAATTAAACCTTATGTCTTCTTCCTGCAGGTTGGCTACACCAGCGCCCCCGGACAGGGTGGGATCTTGGCTCAGAGGGAGTTTGACAGGCGTTTCTCCCCCCACTATGTAAATCATTCGTCCTTTCAAACCATTGGCATGGTTATAGTAGACTTCTCTCAAAGACCTCTTACAAAAGTACCAGTCAAAAGTTTGGACACACCTACTCATTCAAGGGTTTTTCTTTATTTTTTTTTACTATTTTCTGCATTGTAGAATAGACTTCAACTATGAAATAACACACATGGTATCTTGTAGTAACACAAAAGAGTTAAACAAATCAAAATAGATTTTATATTTGAGATTCTTAAAAGTAGCCACCTTTTGCCTTGATGACAGCTTTGCACACTTGGCATTCTCTTAACCAGCTTCATTCTGCGGTCCAACTCATCCCAAACCATCTCAATTGGGTTAAGGTCGGGTGATTGTGGAGGCCGGGTAATCTGATGCAGCACTCATCACTCTCTTTAGTCAAATAGCCCTTACACAGCCTGGAGGTGTGTTGGGTCATTGTTCTGTTGAAAAAGAAATGATAGTCCCACTAAGCACAAAGCAGATGGGATGGCGTATCGCTGCAGAATGCCGTGGTAGCCATGCTGGTTAAGTGTGCCTTGACTTCTAAATAAATCACCAACAGTGTCCCCAGCAAAGCACCATCACACCTCTTCCATGTTTCACGGTGGGAACCTCACATGCGGCGATAATCCATTCACCTACTCTGCTTCTCACAAATTTGGACTCATCAGACCAAAGAACAGATTTCCACTTGTCTAATGTCCATTGTTTCTTGGTCCAAGCAAGTCTTCTTCTTATTGGTGTCCTTTAGTGGTTTCTTTGCAGCAATTTGACCATGAAGGCCTGATTCACGCATTCTCCTCTGAACAGTTGATGTTGAGATGTCTGTTACTTGAACTCTGATGCATTTGGGCTGCAATCTGAAGTGCAGTTAACTCTAATGAACCTGTCCTTTGCAGCAGAGGTAACTCTGGGTCTCCCATTCCTGTGGCGGTCCTCATGAGAGCCAGTTTCATCATAAAGTAATGATGGACTGTCATTTCTCTTTGCTTATTTGAGCTGTTCTTGTCATAATATGGACTTGGTCTTTTACCAAATAGAGCTATCTTCTGTATACTACCCCTACCTTGTCACAACACAACTTTTGGGCTCCCGAGTGGCGCAGCGGTCTAAGGCACTGCATCTCAGTGCTGGAGATGTCACTACAGACCCTGGTTCAATATCCTGGCTGTATCACAACCGGCTGTGATTGGGAGTCCCATATGGTGGTGCGCAATTGGCCCAGTGTCGCCCGGGTTAGTTTGGCCGGGGTAGGCTGTCATTGTAAATAAGAATTTGTTCTTAACTGATTTGCCTAGTAAAATAAAAATAGGCTCAAACGCATTAAGAAGGAAAGAAATTCCACAAATTAACTTTTAACAAGGCACTAATTGAAATGCATTCCAGGTGACTATGACGAAGCTGGTTAAGAGAATGCCAATTGTGTGCAAAGCTGTCATCAAGGCAAAGGGTGGCTACTTTGAAAAATCTCAAATTTAAAATATATTTTGATTTGTTAAACACTTTTTTTTGTGGATACTACATGATTTAATGTGTATTATTTCATAGTTTTGATGTCTTCACTATTCTACAATGTAGAAAATAGTAAAAATAAAGAAACCCTTGAATGAGTAGGTGTCCAAACTTTTGACTGGTACTGTACATGTACATGTGCATAAACAGTGCATTCGGAAAGTATTCGGACCCCTTGGCCTTTTCCACATTGTTACGTTACAGCCTTGTTCTGAAATTCATTCAATTATATTTTTTCTTCATCAATCTACGCACAATACCCCATAATGACAAAGCGAAAACAGGTTTTCAGATTTTTGCAAATGTATTAAAAATAAACTTTTTATTTAGAAGTATTCAGAGCTTTTGCTAAAAGACTAGAAATTGAGCTCCGGTGCATCCTGTTTCCATTGATCATCCTTGAGATTTTTCTACAACTTGATTGGAGTCCACCTGTGGTACATTTTGTTGATTGGACATGATTTGGAAAGGTTCACACCTGTATATAAGGTCCCACAATTGACAGTGCATGTCAGAGCAAAAACCAAGCCATGAGGTCAAAGGTATTGTCCGTAGAGCTCCGAGACAGGATTGTGTCTAGGCACAGATCTGGGGAAGGGTACCAAAACATTTCTGCAGCATTGAAGGTCCCTAAGAACACCGTAGCCTCCATCTTTTTTGAATGGAAGTAGTTTGGAACCACCAAGACTCTACCTTGAGGTGGCAAAACTGAGCAATTGTGGAAGAAGGGCCTTCGACAGGGAGCTGACCAAGAACCCCATATGGTCCCTCTGACAGAGCTCCAGAGTTTCTCTGTGGCGATGGGAGAACCTTCCAGAAGGACAACCATCTCAAGCCCTAGGCAGGGTTGAGGGAAAGATGAACGGAGCGAAGTACAAAGAGATCCTTGATGAAAACATGCTCCAGAGCGCTCAGGATCTGACTGGAGCAAAGTTTCAACTTCCAAAAGGACAATGGCCTAAAGCACACAGCCAACACAATGCAGGAGTGGCTTCAGGACAAGTCTCAATGTCCTTGAGTGGCCCGGCCAGAGCCCGGACTTGAACCCGATCGAACATCTCTGGAGAGATCTGAAAATAGCTGTGCAGCGACACTCCCCATCCAACCTGACAGAGCTTGAGAGGATCTGCAGAGACGGTGAGTTTCTCCCATTCAAATACAGGTGTGCCAAGCTTGTTGCGTCATACAAGAAGCCTTGAGACTTCCAAAGGTGCTTCAACGAAGTACTGTGTAAAGGGTCTGAATACTTAAGTAAATGTGATATTTCAGTTTTTTTATTTGTAATAAATTAGCAAAAATGTCTAAACCTGTTTTTGCTTTGTCATTATGGGGTATTTTCTGTAGATGAGGGAAAACTATTTAATCCAGTTTAGAATAGGTCTAATGTAACAATGTGGAAAAAGTTTTTTTTTTTTTTTTTTTTTTTTCCTTAATTTTAACCACTTGATCCACTTGTCCTTCAGACAAGGTGACTGAAAATGTTGTGGTGTTTGATGCAAAAAAACACTTTACAAAATAAATGCATTGTTATTCCCATACTACTATGACAGAGAATCAGACCAATTGTGATACCCTCTGCCTATTGGTTACTTAGGTTATTCAAGTCTGTCTCAAAATACAACACTGACCCTTTAAGTAAAAAAAAAAAAGCTATTTTTCCTAACTCTCTTTTCAAAGATGTCTAGAAATGTACATGTTTCATCATCTTGTAGGAAGCAATCACTACCATTATTGCTGACTACAAATTATCTATAACTGGGCTAATAACTAACTAGCAAAGGAATATGAACAAATGTGCACACATGGATACATGCAACGCTCTCTTTGATTGCGAAACAAGCGCATTACTCACGACCACTTATGCTGTAAAGGCAGTCCAGTTCAAAGTGAATGGCACAGATCCATATGGCAATGGTCTATTTGCATATAGACCTACTGCCGCTCTGATTGGCTATGCCACACCGGTCTGTGTGGAGTACAACAGACCTGGCTGAGTCTTGTGTCAGTGTAATACAATCCTATTCCGACGCGTTCTGCCTACAACAAAATCTCTTGCATAGTTAATTTTGCATAGTTTGTTTCGGTATGTTGCATTGAAAGTGGCTAACATTGCAGTGATTCGATCACAATTCCCACAGTAAAGGGAAATGTTGATATTGTGAACTAAGGGGGAAACCACTGAACTTTCTAATCTCATGCTTCTCTGCGCAGGTTAATTCTTCTACGCAGCAGTTCCTGGGAGTTTAGAGGGAACATGGCTAATAGTCTTAATAGCATGCTCAATAGATAACCTTTTATTTTTAGTGTAGAAATGGGCTCAGTCTGAGTCCAGGAAACCAGCCCTTTGTCGTTCTTAGATTTCCATTTCTTTGAATATTACTTTTTAAGTAAATACCTGCAGTCAACTTGTGCAATACGTTAGGAGATAAAGAATGTTGCCTTTATTTCGCCTGTCACATTATGAAGCTTACGGTAGTCCCCAGTCAGAAGTCACGTGGTGTTTGTTTACGAGCACACAGCGGCGAGACCGGAGCCTTGTGAGTCACTCACTGTTATGTAGCAAGGTGATATACTTACATTATCGAATTCACAACTAAATGTTTCCTGTCTAGATATCTTATAACTAAAATGTGCTAAATGGTCTGCAGTTGTGCGTATGGTTTGCTAATTTAGTAGCTTGTTGGCTAAATTGTTAGCAAGCGAATGCTTGATTTTTGAAAAAGCTAACAGCAGAGAATCCCGTCCTGAATCAAGAGCCTTGCTGGCTAATATTTGTTTTGTTCGTGCAGGAAACTAAGTAGCATTTTTGAGTTACTTGAGTTACGTTAGCATTCTTTGGGATTTTACATGCACTTGTTACTCTAATCCGAAGGTTAACAATGCTATCAGTAGTGTTTGAAAACAGCTCAAGCCTTGTGTTCAATGCCAGTATTGCTGAATATCCCAGTATGACAATCAGGATACTGCCCAAGCCGGTCCTATCCTCAATTGATGGGACATACGAAAATAACTGTCAGGGCCTCTGTTTACAAACGAGTTAATAGCCACCCCAAACGAACTAGACTGCAAACAACCATGGTTAATTTTTTTTAAATTCTCCACTCTGTCCATGTTGTATACAATTTAAATAGAACCCTACTTCAGTAGGGTTTTGTAACAAAACCCTTTTGATGGACGAGTTCTAGAAGTATCTCCCTGTTTTCCAAATGTTTTCTTGCTAAATTTGACCTAGGCCTTTTAATTGGCTGTGACCTTTTCCCTCACCCCCCTCTTTCTCCCTCCAGCTGGACTGGGCCGCCTTCGGCGTAATGACTCTCCCCTCCATCGGCATCCCTCTGCTCCTATGGTTCTCTAGCAAGAGGAAGTACGACTCGCCCAAGGCCAAGAAGAACTGAATACTACTCTCCACTGTGGAACTAGCTATGGCTGGGGGTTCAAGAACTTGCACCTTTTCACACTATTGTGCTTACATAAACTGTGCTGGCTCAGATATTTTCTTGTCACTTTGTTCTTTCCAGCATAGTTCGAGCAACCATGCTGGATGTGCATCCAGACTAGTGCAGTACATCTCTGCTCAGTAGTGTGAAAAGGGTATTAGTAACTCAGAATGGGAGGAGTGGCTGTAATAACATACTTACCCATATTGGGGTAAAACAAAACATGTAATATGAGTGATCTGGGAAGATGTGCTTCCCTGTGATTGATTGTGGGATTATGAGCTTTGTGGACTATAGCGTTCGATGATGGCGCGAATGGGCTAGTGCTTTCATTGCTGGTTATTCTATTCCATACACATGCATTGCATACAGTACATATACAGAGGGGTGTCCAAGTCAGACTACAGCTGCAATGCAAGAATGACATTAACTTTTTGCCTTTTGTTTTATTTTGTAATTAATTTGTTTTGAAACCCTAAAAGTGAATAGTTTCCCAGGTGGTTCTGGGTGGGACTTTGTCTTGTTTGGGAAATAAACAAGCTGAGTTTTATAAAGTGTGATTCTTGTATTTTTACACATTTCTTTATCTTTGTGGGGTAGTGTGCAAGTGTACACTTCGAGGGTAGATCGGGACACAAAATGGAGCACAACTTCTGTAGATGCATTTTTGGCACACAGATTGACATTCGGGGCTGTGTCTAGCCTCTTGTGTTAAATAGAAAAGATAACTTGATCAGTTGATATAAGTGCACAGTAAGTAAGGCTTAATTCTGGATATTTGCAAAGAGGGTCTTTGAAGAGTGTTTAGGATTTATAGTTTGATATATTGTAGATAGGGTGGTCAGTATTTTGTTTACAAGGGGTGTTGTATGATAGGGTCTTTAGTAAGGAGTGGTTGGGTTGGGTGGAGGCAGCGGAGGCCTTGAGCTGGTTGGCCTCTCTGGGAGCTGTTCATAGATGCTGGTGCTCGGGTCTTGGGTCAAAGGTCCTTCTGAACAAGGTGTCAGAAAGACTCCAGGTCGGGATGGGGAAGAGGACAAGATGGGATCTCCACATTGCTAGAAAAATGCATGGAAAAAAAGAAATGAAACACCTTATCAAAATACTTTTATATAAAATCTGTATTTTTTTTATCTAACATTTTCAAACTACCTTATCTAGCAATGTGTAATTTTTACTCAATTACTGAAAATGCCTGATTAACATCAGTTATTTAGAATTGCATTAGCTTATTATTTTCTTTATTGCCAACCTCTTACCAAAGTGGTGTAGATCGTGTGTCAAACGGAGAGCGGGGTTTCACTCCCGTGTACTTGAGTGATGAATTAAGATCACTAATTAGTAAAGAACTCCCTTTACCTGGTTGTCTAGGTCTTAATTCAAAGGAAAAAACAAATACTTGCAGACACTAGGCCCCCCATGGAGAGTTTGACACCCCTGGAGTAGATAATATATGCACAACAATGTATGTTTGGTGTTCCAATACCTGCACACTTCCGTCCTGTTGAGGGGGGCAGTTAACGGGCCTGGGAGGCAGTCGTAAAGGCCGGTTGGGGGCTGTCCTGGCTGGAAGGGGGATGTGACTGGGGGCCTCTCTTGTTCTTAGGTTCACCTCTGAGTAGAGGTGATGCTGGGGGTCTACAAAAGAGAGCAGATATATTGTAATACATTCATATGTTCATTGTTCATTCTAGACATGCAAAAATGTGTATTGTGTAATTTCAGGTCAAATCAGGCATGCCGTGCCTTGCTCAGGCCAATAACAATACAACCCCTGAAAGACAAGTAGCTAGTCTTGTCTTTCACCTCGCCCACCTGCACTCCTCTCGGCATCGCGCCAGCGCCCCATGGCGTAGAAGTCGATGTGTTCCTTTGTCTCTTCTTCACGTTGAACCAGATGAGGGGTTTCCTCGTAGGTGTGCAGGGGCTCCAACTTCCAGTAGTTTGGGTCCCCCGTGGACCCACGGTGCATGAGAGGGACGGAGGACGCTGTCTCTTCCTGGCCTGGAGGATTGCCCACATTGACGTAGGGAGATGTATCTGTCTGGGAAAGCATGCTTGGTGGCTTGTTGACCCGGGCGTACAGTGCGTCGAAGGCGCCCTCCCCAAATGCTCCTGCACAGCTAACGTCAGGTTCTGTCACATCTTCGGGGAGGATCAGATTTGTCACCTGGAAAATGTTTTGTCATGTAGTCTGTAAATCCATTAATAGCATTGACTTTTTTTGTGGGTTTGTTTAACTTACAAATGTTAAAGTGAGAATAGTTCCTCACCAACAGTTCGCCAAGCTGGTTTTCTGGTTGAGAAAGGGACTTTTTTAGCACCTTCTTCACCACAGCATACTCTGGCGTCCCGTCGTCTGTACGGACTGAGCTGGCCAATATCTCTTGGACATGGACAGTGGCAGGAGCCACTTCCTTTTCGGTCACTTTCGTTGTCTCTCCACCTTCATCCTGCAACCCCAGTTTAACTGTACCCTCACAAGCTTCACTGGACTGAGCGTGAGAGAGTAAAAGAAGAAAGATTGAGAAAAAAAATGTTGCAGTTGAGTTTACCTAAAAGGATAGTTTGCCACAAAATGTAAGTTTGTTAGGTGTTTAGGTGGTGCCAATGACTATTTCCCTTTCGCTTATGAAGAAGGCATGGTGTGGAATATGTACTCGGCACCTCGTCACAGGGCGTGGTGAGAATCTCGTTGAAGGGCCCCACGGGATACTGGGTGTAATAGCTGACCAGCTCCTGCAGGCTGCTATGGCGACTCTCCTCCCCAGCGATGAGGTAACACGCCCCTCTGCCACCCTCTTCTTCCTCTATGATGAAATGGCGGCACCTATCCTTTCCTCTGAGGGGAAAAGTGTGTGTCTGTATAAAAATGTCTTTAAGTGTTTGTGTGTGTGGTCTGTTGTGACTTTACCTGTACGAGAGTACAAAACCAATCTTTGACTCGCTGAGCCTGAGCAGAAAACAGCCCTGCTGCTTGTCCTTTAGAAGCTCCTCTGCCTCCCTATCCAAACAGTCAAGAGAGAGACACACACACACACACAGAGAAAAGTGAGAACAATTCATCTTTAACAAACTGCATAAGCTGTACAAACAGCACGTATGTATGTATGTATGTATGTGTGTGTGTATAATTATGTCTTTGCTTCGACTCATGATGTGTGTGTCACGCCTTATCCGTTCCCCTCTAGTGCTGAGTAAAAGCCAAGTTATACTTGATCCAAAAATGTGGTCGGAGGCTCCGTATGGAGGGTGTGACGCACCAGAGGCGTGCAGAGGCCTAATTTAGCTCTGTACCACACTGCCGTCCGCCTCCCAAATTTTGTGACAATGCGATTTGATTGGTTGACAGTAGGTGGGGGCGGGAGGTCCTGTATAAACACAAATTCACTTTGTTGACAACTTCCTTCACAGCAGCTCTGCGCTGCTCCATGAAGTGCTAGAAGTATGAATGCCCTGACTTCTGCAGAGGTCGTATCACCGTAATGCTGCACGGCCAATGCAGATGCCGGATTGACTATGCAGCGCCTTTAACACTAAAGTGGTTCCATTGAGGAATAGTCTTTCTGAACTATTTTCTATTTTGTTTACATATCTAGCTTTTGAACAGTGTTCTTCAATTCTGCGCCGTATTCACTAGATTCAAAACGGTAGCAAATGGGCCGAAACAAGGAAGTACAAAATGCTTGTTTTTGAGAATTCTGCAGTCCCAGATTTGGATTCAATTGTATGTGTACCGGTTTCTCTAAGTGAGAAATATTTGTGTGTGTGTGTGTGAATATGAATATGACCTGTATATTTGATTGAATTTATTAGACAATTTTAAAAACAACAAATTCTCACCCACGTACTGTTGGTCTACTGCTCACTTTTGAGACGGGCTACTAAACTCAGCAAAAAAATAAACGTGCCTTTTTCAGGACCCTGTCTTTCAAAGATAATTTGTAAAAATCCAAATAACTTTACAGATCTTCATTGTAAAGGGGTTAAACACTGTTTCCCATGCTTGTTCAATGAACCATAAACAATTAATGAACATGCACCTGTGGAACGGTCGTTAAGACACTAACAGTTTACAGACAGTAGGCAATTAAAGTCACAGTTATGAAAACTTAGGACACTAAATAAGCCTTTTTACTGACTCTGAAAAACACCAAAAGAAAGATGCCCAGGGTCCCTGCTCATCTGTGTGAACGTGCCTTAGGCATGCTGCAAGGAGGCATTAGGACTACAGATGTGGCCAGCGCAATAAATTGCAATGTCTGTACTGTGAGACAGCGCTACAGGGAGACAGGACGGACAGCTGATCGTCCTCGCAGTGGCAGACCACGTGTAACAACACCTGCACAGGATCGGTACATCCGAACATCATACCTGCGGGTCAGGTACAGGATGGCAACAACAACTGCCCGAGTTACACCAGGAACGCACAATCCCTCCATCAGTGCTCAGACAGTCTGCAATAGGCTGAGAGAGGCTGGACTGTGGGCTTGTAGGCCTGTTGTAAGGCAGGTCCTCACCAGACATCACCGGCAACAACGTTGCCTATTGGCACAAACCCACTGTCGCTGGACTAGACAGGACTGGCAAAAAGTTCTCTTCACTGACGAGTCACAGTTTTGTCTCACCAGGGGTGATAGTCGGATTTGCGTTTATCGTCGAAGGAATGAGCGTTACACCGAGGCCTGTACTCTGGAGTGGGATCGATATGGAAGTGAAGGGTCTGTCATGGTCTGGGGCGGTGTGTCACAGCATCATCGGACTGAGGTTGTTGTCATTGCAAGCAATCTCAACGCTGTGCGTTACAGGGAAGACATCCTCCTCCCTCATGTGGTACCCTTCTTGCAGGCTCATCCTGACATGACCCTCCAGCATGACAATGCCACCAGCCATACTGTTCATTATGTGCGTGATTTCCTGCAAGACAGGAATGTCAGTGTTCTGCCATGGCCAGCGAAGAGTCCGGATCTCAATCCCATTGAGCACATCCGGGACCTGTTGGATCGAAGTGTGAGGCCTAGGGCCATTTCCCCCAGAAATGTCTGGGAACTTGCAGGTGCCTTGGTGGAAGAGTGGGGTAACATCTCACAGCAAGAACTGGCAAATCTGGTGCAGTCCATGAGGAAGAGATGCACTGCAGTACTTGATGCACTGCAGTACTTAATGCAGCTGGTGGCCACACCAGATACTGACTGTTACTTTTAATTTTGACCCCCCTTTGTTCAGGGACACATTATTCCATTTCTGTTAGTCACATGTCTGTGGAACTTGTTCAGTTTATGTCTCAGTTGTTGAATCTTGTTATGTTCATAGAAATATTTACACATGTTAAGTTTGCTGAAAATAAACGCAGTTGACAGTGAGAGGACATTTATTTTTTTGCTGAGTTTATTTAGCAATCTTTTCAGTGAGAACTTGAAACTGACCATGGAGGTTATGCATTTCAAGGTCTTTGGAAGAATATTCCAAAGAATGGCAGCTGAGTACATACAGGTTTCCCTCCCCCATACCACTCTTAAATCTGAAAGGAGCAAAGTCAGTTTCACTTCTTCTAGTGGAATAGTTATGGTTATCCCTGACCAAGTAAAAGTACACTGAACAAAAATATAAATGCAACATGTAAAGTGTTAAAAGATCCCAGAAAAGTTCTATATGCACAAAAAGCTTAATTCCCTCAAATTCTGTGCAGAAATTTGTTTACATCCCAGGTAGGGAGCATTTTATTCTTTGTCAAGATAATCCATCCAACTGACAGGTGTGGCATATCAAGAAGCTGATTAAACAGTATGATCATTACACAGGTGCACCTTGTGCTGGGATCAATAAAAGGCCAATCTAAAATGTGCAGTTTTGTCACACAACACAATGCTTGTGATGTTGTGATGACTGCAGGAATGTCCACCAGAGCTGTTGCCAGAGAATTTAACATTGTTTTAAAGAATTTGGAAGTACGTCCAACTGGCCTCACAACCGCAGACCACGTGTAACCACGCCAGCCAAGGACCTACACATCCAGCTTCTTCATCTGTGGGGTCATCTGAGACCTGCCACCCGGACAGCTGATGAAACTGAGGAGTATTTCTGTCCCCTTTTTGTGTGAAAAACTAATTCTGATTGGATTGGATGTGCCCCTGCCCAGTCATGCGAAATCTATAGATTAGGGCCTAATCCACATATGTCAGAGTCAAGGCCCGCGGGCCACATCCGGCCCGCGAGAAGGTTTTTTACGGCCCCTGGGATGATCTTGATTTATTATTAGAACCGGCCCGCAGACCGCAGCAAGCCGGCAGCCCGCAGATCTTTTACACGCACCAATACTACATTTCCCACAATGCAACGGTGACGCACCGAGCAGTAGGCTGCTTCATTTCAATATTTATTGGCACAGCAGTCGTCAGCATCACAGTAAAATTAACTTTCAGATACCCATCAAAAATGGCAAAACGGAAGGTGGACACTGAGAACCGGGGGTTTCAAACAAGGTGGGAGTCGGAGTATATGTTCACGGAGGTAGCTGGAAAACCTGTGTGTCTTCTGTGTGGAGAAAGTGTGGCGGTACTGAAAGAGTATAATCTGAGACGACATTATGAAACGAAACACGCGGACAAAAACAAGAATATGGACATGGAACAAAGGCTACAAAAGGCAGAGGAATTAAAACGAGGCCTCAAATCTCGACAGGCTCTGTTCAAAAAAGCCAAATCACAAGGCCAGGCTGCTGTCAAGGCCAGTTTTATTTTGGCAGAAGAGATCGCTAAATCAGCCCGGCCATTTACGGAGGGGGATTTCATCAAAAACTGCATGATTAAAGTTTGTGACGAAGTTTGCCCAGAAAAAAGGCAACTCTTTTTAAATGTGAGTCTGAGCAGAAACACCATTGCCGAGAGAGTAGACCAGTTGTCCATCAATCTAAAAGAGCAGCTTGTGAAAAAGGGAAAAGATTTCATTGCATATTCCTTGGCTGTGGATGAGAGCACCGACATTTCTGACATTGCCCAGTTGTCAATTTTCATCCGCGGAGTGGACTCCAGCCTAAGCGTGACAGAGGAGTTTTTGGCTTTACGTCCTATGCATGGCACAACTACGGGGCATGATTTGTATGAAGAGGTGTCAAGATGTGTAAATGAGATGGAGCTGCCTTGGGAAAAACTCGTGGGTTTGACAACCGACGGAGCACCTGCGATGTGTGGACACAGGAGCGGACTGGTGGCGAAGATACGGGAAAAGATGCAAGAGGAAAACGCGACAGGTGAGCTGACAGCTTATCATTGTATCATACACCAGGAAGCGTTGTGCGGTAAAGCCTTGAAAATGGAGCATGTAATGAGCATCATCACGCGCACAGTTAACTTTATCAGAGCCAAAGGTTTGAATCACCGCCAGTTCAAGGCATTTCTGACGGAGTTAGAAACGGAGCATGGTGATTTGCCTTATCACACAGAGGTGCGATGGCTAAGCCAGGGAAAGGTGCTTCAAAGATGTTTCGAGCTTCGTGAGGAGATTTGTCTGTTCTTGGACAGCAAAGGGAAAGACACAACACAACTCCGAGACGAAATGTTTCTGTGTGAAATGGCTTTTCTGTGTGACATTACGAGTTATCTGAATGCAATGAACTTGCAGCTGCAGGGTCGGGATCATGTCATCTCTGATATGTACAGTACAGTGAAGGCATTTAAAACCAAACTGACTCTGTGGGAGACGCAGATGCGGAAAGAAAATTTGAGCCACTTTCCCAGCTGCCAGACCATGAAAGAGAAGCTCTCTACCAGTGCGTTCCCGAGCGCACAGTTGGCTGATAAAATAGGTATGCTTGCCGCTGACTTTCGACGCCGATTTGCTGACTTTGAAGCACAAAAAAGCAGGTTGGAACTGCTCGGTAACCCATTTGCTGTTGACGTGGAAAGCTCACCACCAAACCTCCAAATGGAGTTGATTGACCTCCAATGCAATGATGCACTGAGGGCAAAATATGCGGCAGTGGGTGCTGCGGAGTTCGCCCGTTTCCTCCCCGACACAATGCCCCAGCTGCGCATCCAGGCTGCTCAAACGTTGTCTATGTTTGGCAGCACATACCTGTGTGAACAACTGTTTTCTTTGATGAACCTGAACAAAACATCACACAGAAGTCGACTTACTGCTGAACACCTCCACTCAATTCTGAGGATTTCCTCAGCTCAGAGCCTTACCCCGAACATTGATGAACTTGTGGAAAAGATGGGACACCACCAAGTATCACCCTCAACCTCAAACAAGTGAACATTACTGTGCAATCACATATTTAGAGTTTTTACTCAGTTCAAGTTTAAAAGTTAAAGTTTAATATTTGTTTTCACTGCATGTTACTTCTCCTTAAACAAAGTGTTGTTTTTGATTAATAGATTTTTGCACTTTATTTTATTGTATTTCAATCCAATTATATTTTAAAAATATTTCAGTTGAGTGGATGATAGAAAATTGCTATTATTGTTTTTTTCTTTGAAGTAAATTTAGCCCACTTTTGCTAAAATAGAAAATATAGGCTACTGATGGTGCCTTGAATACCGGTTTCTTTCATTTAATGTTCATGTTATGGGGATTTTTATATAAAGGAAATTTGTCTTTTGTGTCTGTTGAAAATTAAAGATTACTGACAGAGCCATAAGAAAATATTGCTTTATTTATCTGATCATATTGGAATATATTTGTTAGGTTTTCAGTAGGTTCAATTAGGTTCACTAGACTATATGCGTCATTTAAAAAATTTTCAATGAACATTCGAACAGTCCGGCCCTCGGCTTGTAGCTAAATTTTTTATTTGGCCCTCCGTCCATTTGACTTTGACACCCCTGGCCTAATCAATGTATTTTGTTGGGTTCTGAGAATATGAAATATACGTATTCATGTTACTGAGGGAGAGCGAGGAATGTATAACGTTTACGTTCTGTCCGGATATATTATTGTTAGCCATCAGAGATCCTATGGGAGGGAAAAAGACAGTCTGGTACGAGTCAACATGACAGCCGTGAGTTTGGGAGGAGTGAGCACTTTGGGGCAGAGGTCAGGTCAGAGGAAGTGAGGAAGAACAGATATAACTAAGGTTCTGTCTAGCAACAGAGATGCATTGGCTGTTCAGATGTGTAGGAGGAGACTCAACCTAGGAGAAAGGGTTAAATATCAGTGCTTGTGTGAATATGTTTTTTTGTCTTATGCAGATGTAATGACTCAATGGGTGAATAAACTTGGTTTAAGCTTTACTAATCGTCCGTGAGTTTTAATAGGTTAATTTAGAACCTAACAATTTCAATTGACTTATTTCATTTATGAACTGTAACTCTGCAAAATCTTTGAAATTGTTTATATTTTTGTTCAGTATAATTACATAGTTACTTGAGGACCATACTGTGGACAATCTCATATACAAGACACAATTTAAATCTGAGAGAATCTCTCCTCCACTTTGAGCCATCTGAGGCTTTCAAAGTGTGAATGTTCAAGATGAGTATGTTTGTCCCTTTGTATTTGTCGTGTCATCTGTGGTCGTGTGTATGTGTGCATGTGTGTGTTTGATTGTATGTGTGTGCATGTGCGTCTGCGGTCTTTTTGCATATGCACTTGTTTCCCTGGATGCGCCATGTTTCTTTTTTCTATCGCAGATAATATGTATACAAGTATATGTTTCTGTGTGCTAGCAGTCTGACCTGCGCGTGGCGAAGCCGTGTAGCCAGCGGGGCATTGGGCGACCAGGCCGACACAGGCGGGGAAGCTGTGTCCTCTCAAACCACAGCAGGGTGTGGGCCCGAAGGGACGGGGACAAGGGCTCCAGGGGCCCGGGGCCACCCAGAGTCAGAGCAGGAGACACCCTCTTCACTACTGTCTGATAGAGGGAGATAGACAGGGAGGATTGTGAGATTTATAGGGCACATTCAATAGTTTCTCTGTTGTGCTGTTGGGTATCTTTCGATTATTGTGGAGACTTTAAGGCTATACTGAAAAGAAAACAAAAAGGGGGAAAAGGAGAGAGCATGAGAGAACAAGGCCCGGTCCAGAAATAGCACCTACCAACGATAATAAATATGTATAGCTCCACCTTGTCTGAAAGAGGGAAGGAAAGAGATGGGAGAGAGGGGGTGGGAGGGAGAACACAGCTGTTGTTCACACAGGTAAGCTTGGATACGTTCCCACAGAAGTTACCTTAGCAAGAGAAGACAGTTACATTTTAAACACTTGATATGCTCATCCATGCCTTTTTCGTTCCAGCGTGCAGTCAACTACATGAAAGTGGCCGACATGCCATCCTGGACATTGGGCCCTACCCGCAGCACGTCCAGTAGGTGCTCTCTGTCACAAACCTGCAAGGCACCACAGTCCCCGGCATCTGCTATAACATTACTGTGAGGCCAGTAGACAACAAGGCTTATAATGTGTATGTATGGTTTAAACCTTCAAATAAACACATCATGGTATTTCACCTATCCTTTCCCATTTATGCACATCAAACCGGTAGGATCTTGTAGAAGGCTCTAGAGACAGAATCTGAACTGGGCTGACCCATGCAACGCTGAACGTAGAGAGGTAACTTTCAGTTGTCTTTATTTTAACGTTTCTATCCCACCATGAAATGGACGTTTTTATTGTTCGAGCCACAGGAAGTTGTCTGTCTCTAACTGCACTATGTGGTTTAGGGTGTAAAGTGTGGCTGCTGGTTTCACACATGACAATCTGACTGGAGGCGTACGGAAAGTCCTCTACAAATACACAGACATATGCATTTTAGAAAACAAGCATTCACATACAGTAGAAATTGTACAAATGTTTGTCTGTGTTGTGTCTACCATGCATAGAAAACACTATTGAAAAGCATGCAAATTGCAGGATTTTGACCCAATAGTAGAGTTTCCACTGATCTGGTAAATCTAATGTAACATTTTTATTCTGTAACCTCATTCTCCTGGCCATTGGTTTGTTTGGCTGGTAACACCACCTCCTCACGAAGAGTTTTGGGGACCTTTAAGCTCCGCCTGGGTTTGATTGGAGGAGTCTGGCGGGTGGGCGGGTCTTGAGCAGAATGCTGGTGTGGTACAGGCTTTTGGGGTTGGATTGGCAGGCAGCTGATTCGCTCTTCTCGCCTGAGGATTTCAACATCTGCAAAACAACACAAAATAATATATAAAGCTAACCTTAACCATCACTAAAATGACGGCCACAGAAACCATATTTTTTACATTTAACAAACACAATATTATGAACTAACAAAATATTATGAGCTTAATAACAGTACAATATTTTATTGAATTATTTAACTAGGCAAGTCAGTTAAGAACACATTTCGTGAGTTTTCGTGAGAAGACCGATTTGTCTCATGGTCTGACAAACACCGCAGTAACTCGGTTACCTTTCACAACAGATGCTGAAGCCCGACATAAGTGGATGCGGTCGATTGAGCCCTTGCAAAAAATGCCTAAATTGACAGATTTTAATGGGGATTTTGATGTTTTCACTTTGTCATGATGGGGTATTGTGTGAAACAAAAAAATATTTTATCAATTTTGAATTCAGACTGTAACACAACAAAATGTGGAATAAGTCAAGGGGTATGAATACTTTCTGAAGGCCCTGTAGTAAATCACATGAGACACAAGACAACATAAAAGGTGATCAGGTAACTACTCTTGTGTGATGAGTAACCTTTTTCTGAGACCTGCCTTAGCTCCCACAGCTAATGCATGTAGGTTTTAGCTTAGTGGGCTAACACAATATTTAGGTGCGCAGACAAACCTGTCTCTCTAACTCTTTCAGCCCAACAGCAGACCCGTCACTTGGCTTAGTATAATGCTGAGTGATTGGGATGGGGAAATGTAACCACTCTCAAATTCATAGATGGAGCTATGGCCAGGATTCACAGTCCGTGAGATCGACATGATCTTTTTAAACATATTTCTAAACTATTCATTGTTTGTTAATAAAGACTCAAACGGCAATAAAAATGTAAGCAATGGTAAACATTATCAATGATATTAAACGAGTTAGTAATGAAAACATTGTTCCGACATAGTTTTGACTTAATATAAAATGGTTAAAAGTATAAGCCTGACCTTTTAAGTGCTGGTAGTCAAAGTCCATGATGACATTTAAAATAGGTTGTCACAAGACGGCTGTATCAACGGATGTCTGAACATCTCTTTCCTCCTCTACATCAACTGCTGAGAGAGAGAGAGAGAGAGAGAGAGAGAGAGAGAGAGAGAGAGAGAGAGAGAGAGAGAGAGAGAGAGAGAGAGAGAGAGAGAGAGAGAGAGAGAGAGAGAGAGAGAGAGAGAGAGAGAGAGAGAGAGAGAGAGAGAGAGAGAGAGGAGAGAGAGAGAGAGAGAGAGAGAGAGAGAGAGAGAGAGAGAGAGAGAGAGAGAGAGAGAGAGAGAGAGAGAGAGAGAGAGAGAGAGATTAACTATAAAAGTTGTTGTGTGTGGGGGAGGGGTAATTTAATCTTTACCAATTTCTTAATTACATAATTATGTCCTAAGTTGTGCATACATATACCATGTATTATTCTTATTTTTTTAAATATTTTCTTTTTACAAAGAACAACTGCTCATGTCCATCACAAAAGAAACAATAACTTGCATGAGCTGAGCTGAATCTTTACCCTGTTGCCTACAAGTTACCCAGCGCTCTCTTTTTGGTGCACATTTTGCATTTGTCAAGTTAGAGAACTGAGAGACATGTGGCACAAAGAACAAAGTGGCAGTCACATGCCCCCACCCATGCGCACACACACACACACACACACACACACACACACACACACACACACACACACACACACACACACACACACACACACACACACACACACACACACACACACACACACACACACACACACACACACACACACACACACAGGAAGAGTGAGGAACCGCAACTTAACAAATGACAACAGAGATAGGACTGGAGAAAATGAAAGCGTGAGCTGAACTTAGTCAGACAGACTCAGGACTCAATTCATTCAATTGCAGATGATGGAAAATAGCACTGTGAAAACGAGATGACTCAGAATGTATAGCTCTGTGAACCACGTTAAAACTGTCCCTCCCCACAAGTTGTTCCTCTCGCAGACTTTGTCATTGGTTATGTGAAACCACATCTGTCTTTAATTTAAAATACACTGCTCCAAAAAATAAAGGGAACACTTAAACAACACAATGTAACTCCAAGTCAATCACACTTCTGTGAAATCAAACTGTCCACTTAGGAAGCAACACTGATTGACAATAAATTTCACATGCTGTTGTGCAAATGGAATAGACAACAGGTGGAAATTATAGGCAATTAGCAAGACACCCCCAATAAAGGAGTGGTTCTGCAGGTGGTGACCACAGACCACTTCTCAGTTCCTATGCTTCCTGGCTGATGTTTTGGTCACTTTTGAATGCTGGCTGTGCTTTCACTCTAGTGGTAGCATGAGACGGAGTCTACAATCCACACAAGTGGCTCAGGTAGTGCAGCTCATCCAGGATGGCACATCAATGCGAGCTGTGGCAAGAAGGTTTGCTGTGTTTGTCAGCAATAGTGTCCAGAGCATGGTGGCGCTACCGGGAGACAGGCCAGTACATCAGAAGACGTGGAGGAGGCCGTAGGAGGGCAACAACCCAGCAGCAGGACCGCTACCTCCGCCTTTGTGCAAGGAGGAGCAGGAGGAGCACTGCCAGAGCCCTGCAAAATGACCTCCAGCAGGCCACAAATGTGCATGTGTCTGCTCAAACGGTTAGAAACAGACTCCATGAGGGTGGTATGAGGGCCCGACATCCACAGGTGGGGGTTGTGCTTACAGCCCAACACCGTGCAGGACGTTTGGCATTTAACCAGAGAACACCAAGATTGGCAAATTCGCCACTGGCGCTCTGTGCTCTTCACAGATGAAAGCAGGTTCACACTGAGCACATGTGACAGACGTGACAGAGTCTGGAGACGCCGTGGAGAACGTTCTGCTGCCTGCAACATCCTCCAGCATGACCGGTTTGGCGGTGGGTCAGTCATGGTGTGGGGTGGCATTTCTTTGGGGGGCCGCACAACCCTCCATGTGCTCGCCAGAGGTAGCCTGACTGCCATTAGGTACCGAGATGCGATCATCAGACCCCTTGTGAGACCATATGCTGGTGCGGTTGGCCCTGGGTTCCTCCAAATGCAAGACAATGCAAGACCTCATGTGGCTGGAGTGTGTCAGCAGTTCCTGCAAAAGGAAGGCATTGATGCTATGGACTGGCCCGCCCGTTCCCCAGACCTGAATCCAATTGAGCACATCTGGGACATCATGTCTCGCTCCATCCACCAACGCCACGTTGCACCACAGACTGTCCAGGAGTTGGCGGATGCTTTAGTCCAGGTCTGGGAGGAGATCCCTCAGGAGACCATCCGCCACCTCATCAGGAGCATGCCCAGGCGTTGTAGGGAGGTCATACAGGCACGTGGAGGCCACACACACTACTGAGCCTCATTTTGACTTGTTTTAAGGACATTACATCAAAGTTGGATCAGCCTGTATTGTGGTTTTCCACTTTAATTTTGAGTGTGACTCCAAATCCAGACCTCCATGGGTTGATAAATTTGATTTCCATTGATAATTTTTGTGTGATTTTGTTGTCAGCACATTCAACTATGTAAAGAAAAAAGTATTTAATAAGAATATTTCATTCATTCAGATCTAGGATGTGTTATTTTAGTGTTCCCTTTATTTTTTTGAGCAGTGTACATAGGAAACATTTTACTTAAATGGAAGTTAGGATTGAGGATTCGCCCCTGAGTGAACCCGCAGTGTAATTTCCTGTATCTGTGATAGACTGAAATTGGGCCTACGTTTAACTATGACCAAAGTAGCTCTCATTGGTTCACCATAAGGTCAACTAACACTGAAATACACTCTCGATACTGAATAATGAAAAATTAGCAGGACTTAATGAACATTTCCTGTTATCTTTCTCACAGCTGCATTGTTGTTGTCACGTTCGTTTTCTTAATATTTTTATCTTCACATCTTTCCCGTTCTCGCTGTCTCCCCATGCCTCAAAAATCTCTCCATCTCTCTTGAAATACACAAATATTTATTTCACATGAACAAACCTGCAGGCACAGGCTGACAATATCTCACCATCGTTGTGTGTTACAGCGTAGGATCATTGAAACATAATGGCCCATATGGCGAATTGACAAGTTGCTTCATATCTAGGAAGTGTGGTTGTCAGGTTAGTTTTTTTCGAATTGCATAGCATGCCTGTACAACTCAATATAGTCTATATGGCACTTACTAATTATGAAACATTTAGAGCAGTTATTTTTTCTAAGAGCTCATATTATGTCCACAACTGTTCTGTTCCATCCGTGTAGGTATACTTACTGTGTATTACTGTATAAAAACAATAATCATAATAACAATTTGCTACATTTATTAAATCAGGTGTATTCCATGCATTAAAAAAATATATATTTATCGGAGAATTAGGCCATAGACTTGTGGTTATTCCAATGTTAAAGTTAAAGAGAAAGGATTAGGGCAGAACTACAGTAGGATTAGGCTACTTATAAATAACAGTTCAATTTTAATTCCACAGAGCGGCGCAAGAACCAAACACATCCCAAGATAATGTTTTGGGGATGATACAGCACACGTGCCATAATAAAAACATGACATCTTGAAGCAAACGATCATAGGCCAATTGCATATCATCATGGTCATCCATAATTTTCTTCATCATCAATCCATGAATGTCGTTGATCTAATTTTAATGAATTAGTGTGTATAGCCATACAATAGGGAGCCACCACACACACACAGGCTGACAATATCTCACCATCGTTGTGTGTTACAGCGTAGGATCATTGAAACATAATGGCCCATATGGCGAATTGACAAGCTGCTTCATATCTAGGAAGTGTGGTTGTCAGGTTAGTTTTTTTCGAATTGCATAGCATGCCTGTACAACTCAATATAGTCTATACGAACCGCACACTTGTTCAACGATTTTCTTGTTTGAGACAGCAGTTTCGTGCCTCTATTTCGGACCTCTGTTGGACTGGCACGATTCGTGACGTCTTCGTGCGCAGCCACGCGAACAGTTTCGAAAACAGGTGAGCTCTTTTCATAGCCGCCTTTGGTGCGTAAAACGACGGTATCGTTATTTACTCATACAGAAAAGCAGAACGATAGCGGGGGTATCAGACAATGTTGCATTGCTGTGGTATGTCGCAACTCAAACGAAACAACGTTGCCTGAATGCTATCAAACGAAACCACGTTGCCTGAACGCTTATAATAGGCTACATTCCGAGAAAAGGATTCCAATATTTTGCAGGTATTTATTTTTTATCCAGGTGGGTCTTTTGTCGAATTAAATTCACACAGTTGTAAATACCGGTGGTCGTGTTTTGTATGACATGCTATTCTCTGTAACGTGTGTGAGTGACAGAGAGAGAGAGCGGGAGGGCTTTTATATTCATAATGTATAGGCTACTGTATAATCAAATGCTAAATCCTAGTTATTTTTATGTGATACTCTAATGTAAATCTGGTTGTGTTGTGTGTAGTGGTACTACTTCGAAGTAATGGGAATTGGGTGCCTGTGCACTGGAGCAAAGAGCATCGTGAGCTCTGATTGCAACCTGGTCTCAGAACATTTCGTGTTATTCTGTATATTAACCCGAGATACTCCATTTAGTGTGGTGTATTATGTTTCGTATGGTATGCATTAATTTGTGGATGTCCATCATCCATTTCGTATGATATGTTACGAATTTTATATATGTTACAAATTATAATTCTTATGATATGAATTGGCAAAACATACAATACGTTACGAATTCGCAAAACGTATGATATGTAACAAACTATTATTTGTTTTGGCTAATGTTAGCTAGGTGGCTAATGCTAACGTTAGCGAGGCTAAGGTTTAGGTGTTAGGGTTAAGGTTAGGAGTTAGGTAAAAGGGTTAAGGTTAGGGTTATGGGAATGGTTAGCTAAAGGGTTAGGGTTAGCTAACATACTAAGTAGTTGCAAAGTAGCAAAAAAGTAGTAAGTAGTTGAAAAGTTGCTAATTAGCTAAAGTTGTCCGTGATGAGATTCGAACACGCAACTTTGGGTTGCTAGATGTTCGCGTTATACCTTTTGTTTTTGCCTTAAGTAACCTTTTGCCTTATGTAACCATACCAAACATTACAAATCATACTAATTTGAGTGTCCCGGATTTACATTTACTATGTTACGTCTAGTCTATTAGACCAGGCTGTTGATTTGAACATACAGTTCTCTGCACTGCTCCCAGGGGCTTGACTCACATGACATCACACTGACCATTGCACTGTGTAGTGGCTCTGACTATGGCTCAGTTGTAACCTTTATCTACATTGAAATATGGATATACAGTACTGTAGGCTACTGGGGTATGGCTAAATTAAAGGGGCAATCTGCGAATGATACATCCATTTTTTGTTTTACTTTTAAATGATTTATATAGGCCTATACCCATTGATTATTGAAGAATATAACTTATAAATGCCTCATGAGAACCAGAAATTCAATGTTGATGTCATAGATGGTCAGACCTTATATTCATAGCTCTGTCTATGAATTTGAGAGTGGTAACATTTCTCCAACCCCAACCCTTAATTAACTGTTTAATAAACAGTGGCGGGTTGATTACTTACAGATTACTTCTTTGATCTTCACAGATTCAATTATGTTTGATTATCAAAAATGTAAGGCTTGAAAGTAACGGGAGATACTTTTTTATTGGCATATCTAATGTCTCATATCATAACAGATCCCACTTCTGACACCAATGTAGTGAGGTTGAGGCATAGCTGACAGCTGGGTTCAATTAGTCATCACCTCATACAGTAAGTCAAAAGTTTGGAAACACCTACTCATTCAAGGGTTTTTCTTTATTATTTTTTTACTATTTTCTGCATTGTAGAATAATAGTGAAGACATCAAACTATATAATAACACATATGGAATCATGTATTAACCAAAAAAGTGTTAAACAAATCAAAATATATTTTATATTTGAGATTCTTCAAAGTAGCCAACCTTTGCCTTGATGACAGCTTTGCACACTCTTGGCATTCTCTCAACCAGCTTCATGAGGTAGTCACCTGGAATGCATTTAAATTAACAGGTGTGCCTTGTTAATTTGTGGAATTTCTTTCCTTCTTAATGCGTTTGAGCCAATCAGTTGTGTTGTGACAAGGTAGGGGTGGTATACAGAAGATAACCCTTTTTGGTAAAAGACCAAGTCCATATTATGGCAAGAACAGAACAATAAGCAAAGATTAAAACAATTGTATTTAACCGGGCAAGTAATTTAAGAACAGATTCTTATTTACAATGATGGCCTAGTAACAGTGGGTTAGCTGCCTTGTTCAAGGGCAGAACGAGAGATGTTTACCTTGTCCGCTCAGGGATTTGATCTAGCAACCTTTCGGTTACTGGCCCAATGCTCTAACCACTAAGCTACCTGCCACCCCACAAAATAATAGTCCATCATTACTTTAAGACATGAAGGTCAGCCAATTCAGAAAATGTCAAGAACTTTGAACATTTCTTCAAGTGCAGTCGCAAAAAACATCAAGCGCTATGATGAAACTGGCTCTCATGAGGACCGCCACAGGAAAGGAAGACTCAGAGTTACCTCTGCTGCAGAGGATAAATTCATTAGAGTTAACTGCACCTCAGATTGCAGCCCAAATAAATGCTTCACAGAGTTCAAGTAACAACACATCTCAACATCAACTGTTCAAAGGAGACTGAGTGAATCAGGCCTTCATGGTCGAATTGCTACAAAGAAACCACTACTAAAACATCAATAAGAAGAAGAGACTTGCTTGGGCCAAGAAGCACAAGCAATGGACATTAGACCGGTGGAAATCTGTCCTTTGGTCTGATGAGTCCAAATTTGAGAGTTTTGGTTCCAACTGCCATGTCTTTGTGAGATCCAGAGTAGGTGAACGGATGACCTCCGCATGTGTGGTTCCCACCATGAAGCATGGAAGAGGAGGTGTGATTCTTCACTATTATTCTACAATGTAGAAAATAGTACAAATAAAGAAAAACCCAACAATGAGTAGCTGTCTCCAAACTTTTGACTGATACTGTACTTGCCAACCCAATTAGATACTACTGTGGTGTTAAACTGTCTGCTAGGTCATCTTAGTGAACAACACCAAATAGTCCCCTGGCCTGTGATGTTCATAGATAATGATTGTAGATGTTGATATTGTTAAATTAGCTATCCATATTTTCACCAATGCAAAAGAAAAAACTGATCATAGGCCTAAACTCTAACCACAAACGTTACGGAAAGATGTCTTTACTCTATAAGATGATTGTAAAGTTTATGACATGGCCAAGGATAATGTCTCACCATGTATATCATTGCCTCAGTAGTTCCTGTAATCAGTGTACTATGTAATCCTTAGTGGTCTGGAAATGCTCTGCAACCCAAGGAGAAATTGTTGAGCTTGCTTGGCACATTGGGACCAATGGAATAGCCACAACAATGCAAACCCCGCCATTCTGGCACTCCAAGAAGGCTCAAACATTTGAAAGATATTAAATTCTACTTGAAACCAGGTCTGACTTTGTGTATGGCAGTATGGGTACTCCATTCTAGCCTTGTCAGACAAGCACAATGCTGAACATGACAATGATTTGTGAATAGTTTTTACTTAAGGCTCACAAATGTTGATTATGTAATGATCTGCGTACTTTGCTGGTGTGAGTGCATCTAAGTTAACATCATGCACAAACACACCTGACTTTTCCAAAATGATATACCTCCTGTGTCACTTTGTGGGACCTGCTATAATTGGCATTATATATGAAATACCATGATGTCAGATGACATGAAAGTGAACAGACAACTAACATAACAGTGTTTTGACAAGTTTGTTGTGACTTATCTCATATGGTAAGCCAGAGTACTTTTTGAGTGAAATCTATTTATAACCATGAAAAGAACCAAAGTGATTCAGCCGCTTGAATGAGGGAAACCACTGTTTTGCAGCTAGGATAGACTTGCCTACATTGCAGTGTTGTGTTCGAAACCACCTACAGCGAGACCAATTCAAGACCAAGACCGGAGCAATCGAGTCCGAGTCAAGACCAAGACTGGAGGGGGGGCAAGACCGAGACCGGGCGGGGAACAAGGGGTCTGAGACCGAGTCAAGACTGAGACCAGGAAAAACATAAATTGCCACCATAACAAAAGTTCAAAATGTCCAGTATTTCTGTGTTCATATTTCATATTCAGGTAAACATATGGATTTTTCTGACATTCAGAATGGTGAAAAAAATGCATTTGAGGACAAATAGAGCCACAATTATTACTAACCCAAACACAGTGGAGAACAATGAGGGCCTTCTACGCCTTCAGAGAAGGGCTAAGGATTTATAAAAGAATAATAATAACAATAATAATTATAATTATATTGTTATTTTCAATGATGTTCTGATTTAATCTCTTCAGTTTTTGTTGGAAAGGAAAGGGTTAACACTGAATAGACAAACATATCCAATCAGGCTAAATCAGCCATTGGCTAGGCTATCAGAACCTAGTTAGATGGAATCTGCCATTCCACTGTATTAGGGCAACATTTTGGACTGGCAGTGGAATCAACCAATCACATTTTGACTTGTAATGGGTGGGACCATTTTTACAAAAATCTTTCTCTTTTCAAAACAGGTAATTTCGCAATAGCAAGCCGTAGTTTTCCCACAGTCTAGCTAGCTATCTTTTGTTGTAAACTAGTTTGCAGCAGGTGTTATCGAAGAGGATGTTGTTACTAATTTGTTAGCTTCTCCCTTTTCAAGAATAGCTTTCAACAAGAAGTTAACCTTTTACCGCAGTGGGCTAGATCAGGGTCACACAGAGGGATTATAGGTAGTCTTTAACAAATCTACTTTGAAACAAAAGTATACACCTCACACATGGTTAAGGGCTTAAAAAAGACACCTGTACCATGTCAGATAGTTTTTTTTTATTTGCATCCCAATATTAATATTTATATACATCACAGAAGACTGAGATATAACAAAACTGTTTGACACAGAATTTTGTCTGAATTTTTAAAATCTTTATTATTTATGATAAAAAATAGTAATAACATTCCACCCATGAGGCCAAAGAGTGTGCTTTTGGTCATTGGCTGAAGGAAAGGGTTGTTTCAAATTATCATCAGCTGGTGAGTGGAACTGTGTTTTTTGTAATAATAATGTATAATTTTTTTGTCTTTCCTCAATCTGATTGGGTGGGCCTGGCTCCCCAGTGGGTGTGCCTGTGTCCACGAAGGCCCACTCATGCCTACAGTATGCCCCTGATGCAAACAGCTCATGATGACTGAATTGCACATCACAAATAGCCAACTAACCAAGACTGCGGACCAAACTTTTTCAGTACCTGGTTTACATACTCATTGTTGCCTTAGTTAGCATTTACTGGTAGATATCATAAATTTATATTTCCTACCTACTGGCTACGGATGTCATTCTTCTGTAAACTGCTCCATGCCAAAACCAGTTGAGAGTTGCGCGCGCTTGCTGCCTACATATATTCTGCTGAAACTAGGATGTGTGCAGCGCGCATGTGAACACATTTCAAGTGATTTGCGATTGTGTAGGCTACTTTGTGTATGATTTCACTATTGTACTACATAATTGATATGTCGTATACCTCCACTACACTACTTTAATAAGCATCCGTGGGGATTAAGAAGTGAGTATACGCAATACCCACTGTAGAAAAAAAGTGGGTATACGGTATATACCTGCATAGCTTCCACTACACCATTGGCCCGTTGTGTTTTACAAAAAGTGCACTCTCCTAAACGAGTGCGCTGGTATTACCGTTGCTGTCCTTTCAGAATCACGAACCTGTCACACACTGAAAACCTATGTCCGATAGGTTTGCCACTGCCTATAAAAGACCGAGACCGCTCTCGAGTACTACAACACTGCTGCATAGGGTTGAACGTTGTTCATTTTTGTCTAGTTGATGTTCTTCTGATGTTCCTTAGGGACATTGTTCGTGATATCTCCCACTGTTACAATTTACAACTAAACTTTAGACTCAGATTAGTGTGTTAATAGAATAGGAATGCGTTGTCTGTATTGTACAAGTACCACATTCCAGTAGTCATCATAACATATTCATTGTGAGAGTTTCAAATCCATATATTTTGTATATAATATCTGTGTGTGTGCGCGCGCCTGCGTTGTTTCCTTGAGCAATTCACGACTACAATGAGGAACTCCGTAGTGGCGTTATCATTGGAAACCACAGCTACAAAGTCATAATTATGGCATAACCACGCCTATTTCTAAAATGTCTCTTCTTAAAAAAATGATTTTTAACCTACCCCCACTGCTAACATTATACCAAAACCTAACATTAAATTAATACCAAAAAGCAACAAAAAAAAATCATTAATTGTTACGATAGCCAATGTTGACTTTGTGACTTTGGTAACTAGAGACAACCTAGTCATAGCGGATTTGCATCTAGGCAAGCAAGCACTCCCAACAAAGTTACGCATAAACCGAAGGAGGGGTGAACTTTTCCGCATTCCACGGTTAACTGTAAAGAACTCTGACTGTAGGCCTATTTACACATGCACAGGGAAGTTTGCTACGTCGTTGATTAGTTGTCCTACTACTTGTCACCGAGAAAAAGTAATTGCAACGCATTAGAAGAACAAACACTTATTTGTTTCAGTTTGCAAAAGAGCCTGGTCTGGCATTCAGTTGGGTGAGTGTTTCTTCTGACGATCTTCTCGACGCATTTGTTTTTTCTCTGATTTATGCTTCTATATATATATATACGTGTGTGTGTGTGTGTGTGTGTGTGTGTGTGTGTGTGTGTGTGTGTGTGTGTGTGTGTGTGTGTGTGTGTGAGAATGTAAACCACCCAGGCTACCCAATAAATTAGATTCTCATGGTAATAAACGATGTGCCGCTCTCATCACCCACTTTTCTCTCAAAGACAATTGCGCATCATTGCTGCAATCTCTCGATCGTTCCCGATTAGTTGAGTTTGATGAAAAACTGCAATACCTTTTGAAATAGAACATTTATTTTTGGGTTGTGTTCTGCTATATTCTGATGGTAGTAATGGATTGTCAGAATCTGAAGTTTGGCATTTTTAAAATGAGAAAGTTGGGCACGTTACACACCATTTATTTTGGAGTAAATTATGTGATTGTTTTTCATAACAGGTTCATCTGAGTTTCTGATGATATTTTTTTGCATAACGTTTAGGCACCCTCACTTCTCTTTCTCTCCATTGACTTTCATAGTTCCCCAATTCCAACCGATTCAGCTTTCATATATTATTTTTGCGGTGTCCACATTATCATAATCTTCCCTAAATGTTTTGCTCTATGTGGTGATCAATTTAGTATTTTCTACAAGTGCTATCCTATGACTAGCTGGTCAACGACTTTATATTTACACACAAACACACACAGGGGAAGGCCAAACTCAACATAATGTTGAAAAATGAACAGATCACATTCCCTTAGACACACCAGTGTCGTCAGGATCTGCAGTAGCCCAATAATGGATTAAATTAGCCTAATTTTACTCATTATAGTCCAAGGACCTTACATGTTCTGTTTAGAGGTGAATTGGCTCCGGCAGCCGAAACAGCCAAATGCTCCATCTAAACGTGAATTGGATGTGAAACACTCCTGCCCCATAGCATGTTGGCTGGAGTACATTGGGGACATGACTGAAATCTGAACGTCAATTGTCGCTCATGGAGGGCCAGACTAGTCTCTTTCTCAGTTGGCTAATACAGTGGGTTTTGAGTGGTGTTTGTTGTTGTACAGAAGGTTGCAAATTTGAGCTCTGCTCCTGGCAGAATAGAATACACTCTGTTTACATGGTACTGGTCCATGGCTTGTGCCCACACTGACATCAAGTGGGTTGAGCAGTAGTTATCTCAGAACAGATCAGTCTCTCTACACTCCATGATGATGGCATATTTTCACCAGAACTGAACTGTACTGTCTATCTCTGACTCATCTCTTGTGAGGATAGATGAATGATAACAAGGCATTTTTTGTTTCATGGGGCTCCTAGTCAGCCAGCGCGCGCACACACACACACACACACACACACACACACACACACACACACACACACACACACACACACACACACACACACACACACACACACACACACACACACACACACACACACACATAGAAACCAGTTTGCTGGTGGCACCCATAAACAACCGCTTCTTCACACTTACTCTTCAGAATAGAGTGCCCTAAATAAGACAGTAAAGCCACGGTCTGTCTGTCTATTTTGGCCCACATTTAGGAGCGAGGCCTCACTTTTAGCCGCTTATCAGACCTCTTGACATGATGACATAGTGCACCGTTCATAGACAAGCGCCATTGTTCCACTGTAGTGTAATTTGGGGAAGGGGTGGTTTTGGAGTTGCGGGGGAGCTGGTTCTTGAATCAACGCTGTTGTTCTCAGGATATTGTCATGTTGTTGACTTCCTGGTATTGGGGTGGGAAGCTGGGGGTGGATCATGAGGGGAGTCTCGGGAATGTCTTCTTGTGAATGATTTTTAGCAGGGGAGGGGACATGCACATAAAAACTGTCAGACAGAGTCTGAGAGTGAAAGATATTATTGTGTTCTGTAGTTAGTATATATACAGGAAGACTCACAAACACTCACATGCTGTCACAAATAGACACATTTAAGTTTACACCAGTTGTATTCGGCGCATGTACATTACCTCTATATGATTGCAGACCGTTGAAGTTGACCCCTCTTGTCCTCACTCCCTTTCTCTTGCTCTCTTTTATCTCTTTCTTTTTCTGTCTTGTTCTGCCTCCCTCCCTCACACCATATTTTGCTCTGTTTGTCTGTCTGTCTGTCTGTCTGTCTGTCTGTCTGTCTGTCGCTGGTTTTTGGAGACAACATGCTTTTCTCTCGTTGTCAGCATTTCTCTCTTTCTGTCTCTTTCCCCCTCCCTGTATTTGGTTCATTATGTTAGGCACGACTGGACGCCGACAAGGATAATTCTTCCCTGCAATTAACATCAGTAATCCTTTCAAAACTGATCACCAATCTCCATTGAGAATATTCAAAAGGGCCACATTACATAACCAAGGGGGAAAAAACACTCACTGATGCATGGGCTGATGTACTTTGACACTTGAGGCTTTCTGAGGGTTTTAGCCTGTTATTTTAATCACGTTTATTTTCATACTGTGGGTAGAGGCAGAGTAATACTCTGTGAACTTTCACTTCAAAACACTGTCTCACTCTTCAGTCCCTCTGCGTTCACTGCTAATAAAGGCTTATGGGTCATTCCATTTGATTTCAATAACTTTTTGACCGCACCCCTTTTGATTTGAACTTAACTTCCCATACATATTTGCCCATAGTAGAAGTGGTCAGAACTGACAAAACATTTACAAGATAGAGGTGCTAAAAGTTTACCCATTTTGCAAACTCCACCATACCACAAGACATCCATGTCTTTATCACTGGTAATGATAATGTCTTTATCATAAATTGTGTAGTTTGATACCATTTAATTAAGTGATAATGCCCGAGAAGCTGGTGTTTGGAGGATATATTGGCATGGGTGTTGTTAGGCCCGAGATTAAGTCCAAACACCGGCTTCGAGGGCATTATCACATTTATACAACGGGTTACCAACATATTCAAATAATGATTGACATATATTAATTAAAAACATTATTTTGATGAATTTATTCATACTATTTAACCCTTCTACAAGATATAGTCCCTAAACAAATCTAGGATTGCTACCCAAGCCGGCTGGTCGTTCGTTCTGTTGGTTCAGTTGCCAGAAACATGACCCAGTCGTTCAGTCTTTTTGTTCTGTATCTGTTTGTTCTAAATGTTCCATTGCCATACTGGCTGGCAACGTTCTTATCCCTCGCTTGCTAGCTAGCCAACTACGGCTAACTTATAGTGACATCAAACAGTGCAGACAGAATAACAACAGTAGCTGCATTTGTTTAAGCTGTTTTGTTGAGACATTTATTTGGATACATCCATAACAATGAGCTAATGAGGCACGATTTCACCTGGCATAGAAAATGTTCTCTCTCGTTAGGACACTATTGTTCAAAGGAGCAAGCCAACAACACAACTAACACAATAACTTCAAACTGAAGCTGAAAAGACTGCAAACTAGCTGTTCTTTGTTTTATTTGACCTTTTTTCAATTGACATTTCTTTGTATATATCCATACAAATTATGCCAGCTGATTCATGATTTCGACTGGCTGAGAAACGCTGCCTGCCTCTATTCCTCATCCCGACCCCTACACGTTCATTACTATGGGATAGATTGAAACAATGTTGCAAATGTCGGAGAGACAGACAGCTAGGTTTATACAAATCACCACTGTTGAAAACTAAATGTTAGTCTAAAAGAAATGTGAGATAATGTTTAGATCAGTGGCGATTTTAGCATGTAAATCTTGGTGGGACAAAAAAAGTGAAAAATGTGGGATGCATGCCAGCAAAGCCACTACACAACACTGAACAATACATTAATTGCACTATAACGGTGACAAACGTTGCCCTAAAACTGTTAGGGCGTACATAAAACTGTCCCAACAGCAGTACCAACACCTTACCACTGCTACACCTGGCTATCAGCGGAGCCTTGTCTGGCAGCGTAACAGTTTATTCATTCTCATTTACTGTCTTTTAAAAAACCAAGCTGATATGGCTGACTTGCTTGAACAAATGTGGTTTCTACTGACAATTGAGATGTACAAACTATGGCATAAGGGGATGACAAGCGGATAAGAGGCAATCCGTAATTTCGATTAAGACATTAATGAGCGAGCTAGGACGGATGTCGTCAATATAACTATTTGTTCAGCACTCTTGAAATGTACAGCGACAGAATTCAGAACATGGGCCATTCTTACAGTGTTCTCCCTGTACACCAAGTCAGAACCGTAGGAAAAATAAAGGGGGCATTTAAGCAGACAATGAAAGCTCTTACAATATTAGATTATTACATTTCTCAAAAACAGGTTATAGGCTACATGTGCACCACTAAGTCAGAACAGTAGGTGAAAATTAAGAAATTAAAATAGACCAAATTATTAGGGTGAGGCACAACAGCTTACTACACAACATACACTTAGTATTACTTTCTTAGCTACAGTATATACATGTCTCCCTGGCATATTACATAATTTATGCAGCAGCATACAAGACATTTTTGGACTCACCTTGTTGTGCTGTGCTCACTTGGAACAGGAAGGTAGCACGGTGGTCCTTCGTGGGCAAATGTTATCATCAAAGGCCTTCTTTGGATTTATGGTGCTTTCAAGACAACTTGGAACTCTGTAAAAAAAGAGGTTGAATCATGATGACGTCAGTGATCTTCAGTCATAGCTCTAAAAAGAGGCCAGAGTTCCTGATTTACAATTCCGAGTTGGATGAAAGTTAAAATGTATTGTCCCAGTCGTAGCTCGTTTTTCCCAAGTTTCCAGTTATCTTGAACTTACAGTTAGCTACTGATTCCTTCCAAACCACTCATTGTTGAACTTGCGATTTCCAACTTGTTGTGTAATGTTTATGTCCAATGACCAATGAGCACCGATACGTTTAATCTATAAAATCTCTTCATTATTTCTCTTCATATGACAAAGATTAAAAAGGATTTGCCAGTAGATTGTCGACTTGAATCATGATGATGACTGCTAGCTAAGATTTTGAAAGTATGATGTTGACATGATCAGTCCAATCAAAGTTACTGTAGATATAATGTGATTGATGTCATTTTATCTGTGGCCGATGACCTTGAGCCTTCTTGGATGGGCACTTCTAATGTAACTCTATGGCAGCACCCAATGGGCGAACATTTTCGAAGTCTACCCTTAGACCTGGAGGTGAAGTAGTGTCTCCATGAGTGACAGAACACTGAGCCAATCACAGTGTAACGCTCCATATTTTCTGCTGGCTTGCTCCACCACCACAGAATGCACTGAGCTAGGCTGAAACACCTGCATTTTGGAGTTCTCTTACTCAAGAAAACAAAAAAGAGACCATGTTTGTATGCCGCTTTATTAACTCAATGATATATATGTTTTACATTGTTTGCAAACTGATATGTGACACGTATTAATGCCAAAATAACATGCAAAACAGGCAAGCCCAAAAAGAGAGCGAGAGAGAGTGGTGGACATGGAGTGTGCTTGACTTGAAGCACTGAACATCATGACGTGAATTGGAATGTGTTTATGCTATTACTAGCATTATAACGTCACTGAATTACAGAATTATACTCTAGAAATTAGGAATATTTTTGGAACTAAAAATAACATTATTAAACGGTTCTCAAGATTTGAAAATAACCGTTCTGTTCCGAAACACTAGCGATCACTTTCGTTCTTTTTTTGGTTTTTGGTTCGGTTCCCTGAACCGGTTCCAACCACTGATTCCCATTCAAGTCACATTTTCTGATCTGTTGATCTTCCACCATCTTTGTGCTCCAATTTGAAAGTTAAAATGTCTATTGTATCCCCATTTTAGTACATATATCAGCCAAAACATGACACCCACCCTGTCTCAACCGAAGGCGGGCACAACACAAACACCTCAGATGATGTAAAATATGGTCTAAGCTACAACATATGTGAAAAAGAAAAAAGATAATTAACGTTAAATGTTAAAAAAGGACAATTTTTTACTAAACATTTTTTATATACGAAATTATCAAATAGTTTGACAACCCTTTTGAAAGCTTTTAAATGATCAAACTCAGCCGTGTATCTTTTCCAGTGATGAAGATATGGATGTCTCATGGTAGGGTCAGTGGTGTAAAGTACTTAAGTAAAAATACTTGAAAGTATTACTTAAGTAGTTTTTTTGGGTATCTATACTTTACTATTCATATTTTTGACAACTTTTACTTTTACTTCACTACATTCCTAAAGAAAATGATGTACTTTTTTCTACATACATTTTCTCTGAAACCCAAAAGTACTCGTTATATTTTGAATGCTTAGCAGGACAGGAAAATGGTCAAATTCATGCACTTATCTGGCTATCCGTAAATTTAAAAACAAGAAAATAATGCCGTCTGGTTTGCTTAATATAAGGAATTTGAAATTATTTATACTTTTACTTTCAATACTTAAGTATATTTTAGCAGTTACATTTACTTTTGATACCTAAGTATATTTAAAACCAAATACTTTTAGACTTTTACTTTTACTTGAGCAATTTTCTATTAAGGTATCTTTACTTTTACTCAAGTATGACCATTGGATACTTTTTCCACCACTGGGTAGGGTGGGTATGCAAAATGGGTCAACTTTGAGCACCTCTATCTCCTAAATGTTTTGGCATTCATGTTCAAAAAGTTATTTTCTTACCACTTCTACCATGGGCAAATGCATATAGAAAGTTTTGTTAAAAAAGTGATTGACATCAAATGGAATGACCCTCATGCCACTACTGTTGAGTCATTGTTCGATCACTGTTTGTGGTTTTAAGTTATTTGTGCTGCAATAGATAGAAACAGTAATGGGGTCTTTTTGTAAGCACTAAATCCGCCATGGTTCATTGGACAAAGCCTATGGAGAAAATGAATGGCATTTTTGTAGAAGTTTTGTATAAATGCTGTGAACACAGGCTTAGGAGATCTTGTACGTTTTGTTCTATGAGATCATCAGCTAGCTAACTTCTTGTGAATTTTGAAGAATTTATGTAATTTAAAAAAACTCAAAAGGCTTCATAATTAATAACTGTCATGTTAACTGACAGCTATTATCTCATATAACAAAACATATAAGATCTCCTAAGCCTGTGTTAACCTCAGACCTTATTTTCTGCGTTTATACCAGAACCCTGTTCTTTCGCCATTAATTTTTCCCATAGGGATGCCTGAACGAACCAGAGGTAGCTCATTTCCGTGTTTTAGAACTACAAGCTGGCGAGCTCTATAGAGCCTTCTTCTTATTATGAGCGGAATCCTAATTTCAGATATTTCAGATTGGACTCGAGCTAAAATCATCCATTGGCCTCAACTGAAGATATGTCTGAACATTTGAGTTGCGGGTGCACGTCTCAATATTGGTTTTGTGTTATAAATATGTAGTGGTGTTTTTTGTGTGATGTGCCTTGTGTTTGGACCCCAGAAAGATTAGCTAATGGGGTCCATAATAATAATAATTTTAAAAAGTCAGGATTCAATTCATCCCCTATGCACCTCAAACTCAACTCTGGACCTCGAAGCCAGTTCCACTGCATTTTTTAATTGTTCCCCTCTAATCAGGGACTGATTTAGACCTGGGACACCAGGTGTGCACAATTACTTGTCAGGTAGAACAGAAAACCAACAGGCTCCGGACCTAACAGGGTAAGAGTTGAATACCCCTGCATGCTATCACATTTGCCTTAGAACTGTGATATTAATTGTTTTCTTTCTCTCTTTGTTCAGGTCCCGACCTTGTGAAGACATAGTTGAAAGCACCATGCAGCACATGGATGTGAACCAACAGTAACATACAGTGAGGTGAAACTGAAGAGAAGAAGATCAGTATGGCAGTCTTTAATAAGCTTGATAATGTGGAAGACCTCTATGAGATTGGAGAAGTACTTGGGAGGTAAGGATGGTCATTATAAAAGGTATTCTTGTATGAGGCTGTTTAAGTGAGGAAGCGATTATAACTCTTAATTCAGTTGCTTTTCAAGGTCAATTTTGCATATGCTGTCTTGTTGCATAGGTCAATGTTAACAAAAATTCAACGTATGCAATTGAAATAATAAAGAAACGGACCGAATTGTGAATAGAAAGAAACTACTCATGTCTGAGTCTTGTTGCTTTTCAACATCACAAATGACATAGCAGAACAGCTACATAAATAAATCTGTGTTGTGTTCAGGAGGAACATATTTTTATTGGACAAACTCAGGTAGTACCTACCCATTTCAAGATGTTTCCAAACAAGTAAATACATTGTTGCACTCTGTCGCCGCCCCAGTGGCCACTTTGGGCAGGTGCGGGAGGTGCGCGAGCGGGCCACGGGGGCTCACTGGGCTGGGAAGTTCCTGAAGATTAGGAAGTGCGCCAGCAGCCGGCTGGGCATGGAGAGGAAGAGCGTGGAGCGGGAGGTGGAGGTCCTGCAGGCCCTGCAGCATCCCAACATCATGGCCCTTAAGGATGTGTTCGAGAGCCGGGCCGAGGTGGTGCTGGTGCTGGAGCTGTGAGTGGAGGGAGGGGAGAAAGGAGAAAACAATACTATTTGAACCTAGGTCGTACATGCAGGGCAAGTCATTGATTCCATGAAGTAGCTGAATTATGTAGTATAGTTAAGTTCTAACACTTCTCTCCATTTATTTTCCTCCTTCCTCTTTCAGTATTAGTGGAGGAGAGCTGTTTGACTTCATTGCTGAGAAGGAGAACCTGACAGAGAGCGAAGCGATCGAGTTCATGAAGCAGATACTACTGGGTGTGGGCTTTATGCACAGCAAACAAATAGGCCATTTTGACCTAAAGGTAAATTATGCTAGTGTATTGATTTTACATATCTTTAGTTTGTTACTCACTCCATATGACATTTAGAAATCCAGTGCTGCAATAGTCTGTGGTAGTGATTTACATCTAACCTCTTACCTCCCCAATAACACTGCTAATGTAGTAGTATGCATGAAAATAGTAACACATCAAAGCCTGTCCATTTATTGAATCCAAAATCCTAGGCTTTTAGGCATAAGTACTTGTGAAAAGAGAAGAGCATATCTGTATTCATCCATCCCAAAACCACATAAGACACACATGCTGATACTGCTACTTATTAGCAGAGATGTCCATGCCGCACGCTTACCGCACATGGTCATGTTTGTATCCACAGGTGCCACTAAACGGAGTGTGCCTGTTCACTAGTGTTGATGAACATGCTGTTTGCGTGCCGGTTGGTCAGAGTGCGGTCAGCATGCAATTGACTATTATGGTCAGATTGACCTTTTGCATGTAACATGTTTACTCCCCTTCCCCAATCAGCCGGAAAACATCATGCTGTCAGCCAAGATGGCGCCAAACACTGTCATTAAGATCATCGACTTTGGGCTGGCCCACCGCTTCCAGCCAGGGGAGGAGTACAAGTGCATGAGTGGCACCCCCCAGTATATTCGTGAGTAGAACAGTCATTTCATATGAGTTAGGCCCAGTTTAAATACCATGTAAATGCATCCTTCCTCATGCTTTGCTGTGAAGCACTGACATGACTGGATTCTTGAGTACTGGATTCTTGAAACACATTGCTTTCGTTATATCCAATTGTCCCACCACTGATTGAGGGAGGGAGGAAGGATACTTTAGAAAAAGACTAGGACAGACTGTAAGCTAGGTTCAGGACGGTTTCTGCCACCATGGTGCATCAGTCAGAATGAGAATCAGGAGATGGAACAAGAATCCAGGTTTAGGGGTATTTATTAAACAAAGTTCAAACACAGGAACGAACAGAGGCACATGGGCGAGTGTTTTGGAACAGAGGTAGGGCTTGTGCTTTAGGATGTGGCTCTTAAGGCCTTGGAGATAGGATTGGATGTAGTGGTCAGAAAGGGAGATTCAAAAGGGAAACATTAGGAACACAACATAAAGCTGCTGACGTGACAAAGTAGTGCCAGGTGACTTATAGGGAATGAGCTTAACATATAACTACAAACTAAGAAGGCTGCCAGGGCTAAACACAAAAGGCCTATTAGCATAGCAGGGATATAAAGGATACAACATAACAAGTTCAGGCAGCATAATATACATGGTTAACATTTCTCCTACAATATAAGGCACTTACTTAATCATATCAAGCACAATGGCAGGATGGAGCCACCTCGTGGCATCACCAAGCAAACTATTCTAGTGTGTAGGAAGGAGCATGCCACTTAAAGAGAACCTGATAGCGGTGGAAAAAGACAAAAGTGGCGTGATTTAGGCGTGGAAACAGAAGTGATGGAAAGGGCCACGGTCTAGGGTAATTGGAGACAATTAGAAGACTGTAGGAGTGGCATGACCCTTCACAACAGATGCATTATTAAAGAATTGGAACAGGCCCTTTGTAATGCAGTCCCTACTGTGTTCTGTGGAAGTTAGTGTGTATTTCCAGGTCCAGCGTTTTCCATGGAGACAGTGAAAGAAGTGCAGTGTCATGATCTGGGTTGATGGTGTTATGATAAACTAGGGGGGTTGCAAATCCAGTTGAAACAGGAAGTGATTTGGAGGATGTAGGATAGTCGCCATTTCAGTCATAAGTCAAATACACCCCCAACCCAGAAAATGTAAGAAACCTCTTAACAATATAATAATTATATTCTACATATATTTAAAATCTACATATTTAGTAAAACAGTATATCATAAAGCAAAAATGCATAACAAAGCAAACATATCTTTAAAATCCTAACCGCTGCCCCAAGACAAAGAGCTGTTGTCAAACACTAGCTGCTTCAACACAGATTTGCCAGCATGATAAGGTTGGCATGGTTACAAAGCTCTTCCTGTTTGGAATTCAAATGTGTTTTCCCACCAGTAGCAGCTACTGTACGGTAGGTTTAAGTAATACAATGCGACTGGTGGAGGAAGTTATCGCAAAACCACTGGAGTTGTTTGACTTGTAGGAACAATCTATTCATGTTTTTCTGATGAATGCAGTGTTCATTTTGAATTCTTAAAAATTTGAAATTGTTCCTTCAGGCAGTGTGAAGTCTGACAGGCCTTCTGGGCTTGTCATAAATGCAGCTACATGCATAGACATGTTTCTCCGATTGATTTATTGGCATGAAATACAATTTGTAGATATTGCCAAACCAGTATAGCATTTCAGTAAATACAAGGGAAAGAGGATACCTAGTCAGTTGCACAACTGAATGAATTCCACCTCATTTAACCCAACCCCTCTGAATCAGAGAGGTGCAGGGGGCTGCCTTAATCGACGTCATCAGCACCCAGGGAGCAGTTGTTGTTGTTGGGGGTTAACTGCCTTCCTCTCTCTCTCTCTCAGCCCCTGAAGTGATCAACTACGAACCTCTGAGCACAGCTGTCGACATGTGGTGAGTGTGTGTACTGCCCCCTCTTCCAACATATACAGACACCTAAAATGACCCCCTTCCATCTTGATGAATAAGCCCCTGGGATGCGTTTGGACATGTGTAGGCACGCTTTCCCTAAACAGTGTGACTGTTTCTGGTTGAATGCATTAGGTACAACCTATGTGTTCAGACACTGTATAACAATCTGATTCTCTAGTGGGTTTCGACTAAATCAAATTAAATACGGTGTTTTTATACACAGAAATGAACTGGTCGGAGTCTAAAGGGTTGGATTTGGTTGTAGTACAGTAGAATATGAGTGTACCTAGATGCGCTCCAGCACAATGTTAATAAATGGTGCTCAAAACTGAGGTCACATTGTGACTATCCCCGAAAAGTAAAGGAGCATTCAGATGGCTGTGTTTATCTTTGAGGTTTATTTTAGGGAAAAACAGATAAGCTTATGTTTTCGATGTGTCATGCCTCTCCACCAGAACCTTAAACAGGAAATTGCCAGAGACAGCTGATTATAGTACTTTTAGAAATACAAAAGCAAGCATTAAAAAACTACTCACCACAACAGCTCTTATGTCTACATCCATTGGAATAAAGTTAAGATAATGAGATAATAACTGAGTCTCTCTAGGCCTCTGTGAGCAAAATAACAACAACGTTTTTTCTTTGTTTGTGTTTGCCTCCCCCTATAGGAGCATCGGAGTGATCACCTACATACTGTAAGTTGGGGGAGAAAAAGGTGGTGCTACTGTACGTTTGGATTCACACATATGACCAATTCCAAATCAACCCTTGGTCTACCATAACCCTTCATTTTTAATGATTTTTACAAAAAAAAATTTGTGGTGGGGTAGATAGATTGTGGCTTCCATTAATGTAATTGTCTGCATCATTTCCAATCCCCCATATATTGTGTGTATATGTAAACTCTGCAAAAAAAAGAAACGGCCCATTTTCAGGACCCTGTCTTTCAAAGATAATTTGTAAAAATCCATAACTTTACAGATCTTCATTGTAAAGGGTTTAAACACTGTTTCCCATGGTTGTTCAATGAACCATAAACAGTTAATGAACATACCTGTGGAACGGTCGTTAAGACACTAACAGCTTACAGACGGTAGGCAATGAAGGTCACAGTTATGAAAACTTAGGACACTAAAGAGGCCTTTCTACTGACTCTGAAAAACACCAAAAGAAAGATGCCCAGGGTCCCTGCTCATCTGCGTGAACGTGCCTTAGGCATGCTGCAAGGAGGCATGAGGACTGCAGATGTGGCCAGGGCAATAAATTGCAATTTCCATAATGTGAGACGCCTAAGACAGCGCTACAGGGAGACATGACGGACAGCTGACCGTCCTCACAGTGGCAGACCACGTGTAACAACACCTGCACAGGATCAATACATCCGAACATCACACCTGCGGGACAGGTACAGGATGGCAACAACAACTGCCCGAGTTACACCAGGAACGCACAATCCCTCCATCAGTGCTCAGACTGTCCGCAATAGGCTGAGAGAGGCTGGACTGAGGGCTTGTAGGCCTGTTGTAAAGCAGGTCCTAACCAGACATCACCAGCAACAACGTTGCCTATGGGCACAAACCCACCGTCGCTGGACCAGACAGGACTGGCAAAAAGTTCTCTTCACTGACGAGTTGCGGTTTTGTCTCACCAGTGGTGATGGTCGGATTCGCGTTTATTGTCGAAGGAATGAGCGTTACACCGAGGCCTGTACTCTGGAGCGGGATCGATTTGGAGGTGGAGGGTCTGGGGTGGTGTGTCACAGCATGCACTCCAGTACTTAATGCAGCTGGTGGCCACATGAGATATTGACTGTTACTTTTGATTTTGACCCCCCTTTGTTCAGGTACACATTATTCCATTTGTTAGTCACATGTCTGTGGAACTTGTTTAGTTCATGTCTCAGTTGTTGAATCTTGTTAGGTTCATACAAATATTTACACATGTTAAGTTTGCTGAAAATAAACACAGTTGACAGTGAGAGGACATTTCTTTTTTTGCTGAGTTTATATCATTTTGCCTTTATTATTTTCTCCTAACTCTACCACCCCTCCCCTAATTGGATTAAACTAATGGACAACAACACTTAGGCTTCTACTTCTAGTTTATACATACTATATACATTTTATGGACACAGTGTATTTTACAATAGCTATCTTTTGTTTTTTTTTAGTCCCATCCTTCAGCTACCCTCAACCCCTCCCATCCATCTCTGAACACCATCCAGTTTTGATTTCTCTTTGCCATATATGTTTCAACTGTGCTGTGATGTTTCACAAAAGGTCTGAACCTTTCTATTCTCATTGTTTCAACAGATTATCTTTCATTTACAAACATTTTTGCTATAAGTATTATTATATTATTGATCGATTGACTATGACTTTTCAAATCACCCAGCACTGCTATTTGCAGAGTTAATCAGATCGGTATTAACAATGTGGCAATAGCGCCATCTTCCTCTCTGTTGACTTGGAATTGGGCAATAGTAACAGCAACATTCTTTCCTCTGACTCGCCTTTTTCCAGACTGAGTGGTATGTCCCCGTTCCAAGGGGACACGGACGAGGAGACGCTGAGGAACATCATAGCCCTGAACTATAAGTTTGACGACCACCACTTCAGCATGACCAGCGCCATGGCCAAAGACTTCATCCAGAAGCTCTTAGTGAAAGATCAGAAGTAAATAATGCATTGGTCATGGGTAATTTGGCCTATTATGATGTCAAGACAAATATGGAACGTGACTGGAATAGTGAAAGCATCACTTTGCACCTATTGTAAATGGACGGATACTATTTTTTTTTCAGCCACTATACTTTCTTTTGAGCCTCTATTGATAGAATGAATAGGAACTGTGTATTGTATGAATAATAGGAACTGTGTATTGTATGAATAGATCACCCTTTGTCTAACTTTCTGTGTTACTTGTCTGTCTGTCTCTGTGTAGAGAGAACGACGGCTGAGAATGACAGCTTTCTATTTCAGACGCTATTGATAGAATATGAACTCGCGTATCAAATTAATAGATTGCCTTTTGTCTGACCGCCTGTGGTGTCTGTGTGCACTGATCTTATTGTCTCTCTGTCGGTCTGTCTATGTGTAGTGAGAGAATTACAGCTGAGGAGTGTCTACAGCACCCCTGGATCAAGGTGAGAGTCAGCAGCACAAGGCTTTGCTCCTTACAAACTGTTTAATGTGGAAAGGATAAACGCTGACATTCTGTACATTACCTTGGAAATAATGGACGAGGCGAAGCAGAGGTAAAGTACAGAACGTTGGCGTTTATACCACAGTTGCCAAAGAAAACAATACTATAAGCACACATGTACCGGTAGAAAGACACGCGACCCAGTCGTTCATTCGAATAGTTTTGATATTTATGGACGACCCAGTCGTTCGTTCTTTATGTTCCATGGCAACGTTCTTATCCAACGGCTAACACAGTCACGACCTCTGCAGTAGCTGTTTTCTATTGACATTCATTTGGATGCATCCATAACAATGAGCTGATAATGCCCGATTTTGCCTGGCATAGCTAGAAAAGTTGGCCCTCTCGTCAGAACACTCAACACTGTTAATTACGAGGAGATAGCGTTGCATATCTATTTATATTTGATAGCAGGAGATAGCGTTGCATATCAAACACTAGGCTATAAGCTAGGTTAAATAGTTTGTTGCTAGCAAGCCTGCCAATATGACAAGCAAATTAAAATATATCAGTTGATGAAAACAGCTGGTCAAACTATAAACGTGGGAGTATTTGACAGCATAGCGCCACTTGCGTCATGACTGCAACAGTAGGAACAGAGAAATACACGTATCACTCACCACTTTACATCAGATGCTAAAAAAAATATCTCTGCAAAAACAAATCAATGGTAGCAATTTTTTTCCTCGTTGGACCTACGTTTGTGTGGTTGTTGGATTAGGTTTGTGTAACTTTGTAGCAAGTAAAGTTTGCATGTGTAGGCGCTTATTGCTTCACGAATGCAAGGTGTCCCGATATATTTTCCAACTGTCCCGTTATCTGGTTTTAATGTCCATTCTAGAATGCCGTTCTAATCAATCAGAAATGAGTATTCAGAAAGGCTGTGGTATAATGCAAGTTTAATATGTGTATCTGTTTTTTAACTCTACATTGATTAATTGTATCTCCTTCACTTATTATCTATCCCTCTCTTTTAGCCTCTGACACGGAAACAGGTGGCCAACAGGAATCGCTCCTCCATCAACATGAAGAACTTTAAGAGGTTCAATGCCAAGAGGAAATGGAAGGTGAGTAGGATATATGGCCTATTTATATTGTAGCGACCTGCACAGACAGCTGTGTGTTATGTGTTAGGCTAGTAGGCGGTTGTGTTGTACTGACCAGTACCCAGTGTTCGCGGGGTCCGACATGTCAATCAACCTGCTCTCTGCCAATCACGGGAATGTCTGGAATGTTCTGATGCCGGGCATCCTGGCGGTTGGCGGAGTGGCGAGGAGGGGAGTTGGGCAGGGGGATGGAGCATTGGAAGTTAAGACCAGGTTTCGCCTTTGTTCTCTCTCTTACGTCTTGGCTTCACAAGAGAAGGTCAGGATTGGCTTGTGGGTTATCTGTCATTTATTTGGCGTGTGCAACGGCCCAAACAGTAGCCTGTGTAAAGTTGGTTTAATAAACCGTCAATTCGCAAACGCAAGCCTCTGTCTGGACAATTGTTCATTTATGATCTAGTCAGGTCATTACAATATCATATCATTTTATGCCATATCACATATTATTATGACACTGAATGACGCTCAAATCTTGAAAATGTGCATGTGTTTTATTAAACATAATGAAATCAAACTGAGGTCATTGCTTGTCTTCTGGAGCTAAATTAACAAATAGGACATGAATGTGAGGCGGCAACGTTTTGTTCGAATGGTCCTTTTCAAGTCTACTCCCTAATGGGCTAACCAGCTTTCAAAATAATAGGCTGCGAATTTTGTTCAAAGGTGTCAAAATAGTTTGGTAGGCTGCAAAATATTTCGGGCTGAAGTTTGGTCGAAAGCTGCAAAATATTTAAAAGGCCTGCTAAATATTTCGGTCTACTCAATATTTCTGCCAGTGAAATATTTCATGCTGTTAAGTTTTGTGAAAAGCGGCTAAATATTTCAAAGACCATCAAAATATTTCAGGCTGTAAATTTGTTAAGGAGTCTAGAAATATTTTTGCCTGTGATGTTTGTTCAAATGAACAGCACTAGCTAGTTAGCTACGTAGTTAGAAGCGCTAACAACTTAGTTAAGACGTTAGCGGCGCCATCTATTTAGCTACGTAGTTAGCAGCGGTAACAAGTTAGCTACGACGTTAGCAGCGCTAGCTAGTTAGCTAAATCGTTAGCAAACCTAGCTAACAACGCTAGTTAGCTACGTCATTAGCAGCGCTAGGTATTTTGCTATGTCGTTACTGAGTGCTAATAATATTGTGTGTGTGGGGGGGGGGGGGGGGGGGGGGAAGTAATATGTATATCACCAAAGAAAAGGCAGAAATAGGATTTTTTTAAATAACTAAATTAAAAACCCCAGAAGAAGACTATTACCTATGTCATTAGGGATCCAAGTCCTGTATATCGCCCAGATATGGTGTAATGTACATTGTAACGTTGAAAGAACTTTGATTGCCTAAAATGGTTAAAGCATTTATTAATTAAAAAATCTGATTTACAAAAGAATGACTCACACTTGGGGGAAATTCAGTTGAAGTGAGAAGAACCAGACAAACTGAATCCTTAATAACATGAGAAGGGTTATGGCTTCTTTCTCGTCTTCTGGGGTTTTAATGGATGGACATTTTCTTGTCCTATTTCCTCTTCTTCTTTGGTGATACAAGGACTAGCACACTCCATGGCAGAATTTGAAATCTCAGCAGGTGTCTTTGAAACTCTGGCATTCCTTTGAAATATGTTGATAAGATCTTAGTTTGAAACCTTCTATGACGTATTTTGAAGGCTTGGTAGACATTTGGCAGACTTCTTGGTGACTGTATGTACAGTGCATTCGGAAAGTATTCAGACCCTTTGAATTTTTCAATATTTTGTTACATTACAGCCTTATTCTAAAATGGATTAAAGTGTTTTTTTCCCTCATCAGTCTACACACAATACCCTATAATGACAAAGCAAAAACAGGTTTTGAAATTTTAGCAAATTTATTACAAATTAAACATGTAAATGTGATGCTTAAGTAAGTATTCAGACCCTTTACTCAGTACTTTGTTGAAGCACCTTTGGCAGCAATTACAACCTTGAGTATGAAGCAACAAATTTGGCACCTGTATTTGGGGAGTTTTTCCCATTCTTCTCTGCAGATCCTCGGAATCGCTGTCAGGTTTGATGGGAAGCGTCGCTGCACAGCTATTTTCAGGTCTCTCCAGAGATGTTAGATCGGATTCAAGTCCGGGCTCTGACTGGGCCACTCAAGGACATCCAGAGACTTGTCCCGAAACCACTCCTGTGTTGTCTTGGCTGTGTGCTTAGGGTTGTTGTACTGTTGGAAAGTGAACCTTCACCCCACTCTGAGGTCCTGAGCGCTCTGGAGCAGGTTTTCATCAAGGATCTCTCTGTACTTTGCTCCATTTATCTTTCCCTCGATCCTGACTAGTCTCCCAGTCCCTGCTGCTGAAAAACATCCCCACAGCATGATGCTGCCACCACCATGCTTCATCGTAGGGATGGTGCCAGGTTTCCTCCAGATGGGACGCTTGGCATTCAGGCCAAAGAGTTCAATCTTGGTTTCATCAGACCAGAGAATATTGCTTCTCATGGTCTGAGAGTCCTTTAGGTGCCTTTTGGCAAACTCCAAGCGGGCTGTCATGTGCTTTTGACTGAGGAGTGGCTTCTGTCTGGCCACTCTACCATAAAGGCCTGATTGGTAGAGTGCGGCAAAGATGGTTGTCCTTCTGGAAGGTTCTCCCATCTCTACAGAGCTTTGTCAGAGTCCCCATCGTGTTCTTGGTCACCTCCCTGACCAAGGCCCTTCTCCCTCGATTGCTCAGTTATGCAGGGCGGCCAGCTCTAGGCAGAGTCTTGGTGGTTCCAAACTTCTTCTATTTAAGAATCAGGGAGGCCACTGTTCTTGGGGACCTTCAATGCTGACTAGGTATCCCCCTTTCCCCAATTGACTAATTTCATTATATGAACTGTAACTCGGTAAAATCTTTGAAATGGTTGCATGTTGCATTTATTTTTCTTCAGTGTACATTGAGAAGCAGGGTGTATACATCGTAGTGTCAAATAACACTGTCTTTTTCTGTCTATAACATCTGACTCTTATGTTCCCGTCCCCACGACATCCTCCTCCTTTCTTTCTCTTTTCATATCTCCTTTCCTCTTTCTTTTTTTCTTTCTCTCGCTAGATGTCATATAACATGGTATGGGTGTGTAACCGGCTGCATCGACTGAAGATGATATGTAAGACTAGTGCACTGGCGGACGAGGAACTGGTGAGTAAGGCTGTCATGACAGTTTAACTAAGAGTTACACTTAAACAAAACCTATTACATTATTTTAATAAAGAGTGCCCCCTATTTCAACCTCTATTGCTAAAAATGTTATTAATTGCAAAAATTCTATTCTATACATAAAATATTTCCAGGCATTGAAAACACAGGTAATATAGCCTACTGTATCATTAACTCATGGCTTATCATCCAAGGTTTGCTAATCTCTTTTAATGTGTTGGGTGATATCATCAGAAGTTGAAATGCAGGCCAAATATTTGAGTAGAATGAGTGAGGAAAATCACATAAATAAATAAAAAGGGAGGGGGAAGTAGAAAACATTGCAAAGAACTTGACTGTATTCAAATACAAGCAATGTTGTACATGCACCATAGTTGCTGGAACCATTCTGGAAAGAAGAATGTGAAAGAAAATAACCGAGCCAGCACACTATGATTTGTGTCTGCCCTATAGTGTGAGTAAGGTAACAGAGAACTAACCTGCTATATCTCTCCTCGTCATCAGAGACAGTGTGAGAGTGACCAGGAGGACACGGAGACCAAGCCATCATCTCTGATTCGTCGGCGACTCAGCAGCAGTTCATAGACGGGTCCACCAGGGGGGAGACAATGCATCAAGCTGCAGTGCACACTTCCCGTAACAGTGACCCAACCAAGCCTACAGTATTTGCCCTCCCCCTTTACCAGACCTCGAGGGAGGGGAAGACCAAGACACAGGCTGACACAAACGCTGGGCACACAAGAAGGAATTTTCAGGCTCTATGTCCCTACATGAGACTTTTCCCTGATGAAGTGGAATGGAATCTACAGAACAATTCTTGCCTATCAAACTATTTCCCGAAAGGCCTGTCAAGGCTTAGTTTTAGGCTCAATGCACTTCAGGTGGATTGAAAGTGGTGGAGGTAGTTCTATTAAGTGCACAAATACAAGTGTGGGATGGCTTCCGTGAGTGAGAAGTCATATAAGGCTCTCGATGGGGTAAAACACAAGAAAACCAAGCATGACTTGTTTTTCGAGCTTTGCTCAGTATTACTGTGGTTTATTGCATGTTTTTATGGTGCTTTTGCAGTTATAAAGGTCAACTGATAGCAGGCGGTGACAATATTGTTCTTATGGTGAAGTTACTGATTTGGGAATGTACAGTACTGGATTGCACCATGTATGGTGTTTAAACCTGAGGCATATCTGTACATCTAGTATTTTTCCCTTAAAAGGGTGGATGGAAATTGAACATAAAAACCTAAGAATTTAGTAGGTTTTAGTCTTCCAAATGTGTTTTTGACAATTTTATTAAGCTTCCATTACATTACCAAATATGAATATATTATGTTATATACAGTATAATACAATTATACAATATCTATATCGTTGTGTCCGTAACATGATTACCAAGTGTTCTCGTATTGTACATGCATGATGGACAAATGTTTTAAGATAACTAACCAGTATAAATAGCACAGCAAATCAACTTTTAAAGGTTCTACTCATAGAAATAGGATGAAGAAGGAATTCCAGTTCTGTGTTTCTACTAATCCAATACTGACTTCCTGCATACAGTGAATACTCTGAACACTCCATGCTCTACTGAACCAGTAGCATTACTGACACGATCATACAGTAATGCATGACAAATAATGTGACATCATGTTGGTCGATGAATTGTATTTTTGTGAACTTTTTTTGTTTTCTGTTTCTCAAAGAAGTTTAAGAATTGACATGTTTTTGTTTTATTTGATCATAACCTTTATCATAATACCTAATGACTGTCCGTGTTAAGTGTGGTTCTTTTAAATAAAATAACATTGTTGTCAACAGGTTTTGTGACTACATTTTGGAATCATCCCCCTTGCAAACTTTTCAAATCATAGGGAATAGAAAAATAGTGCAGGCCATTCTTTTTAATCAGCTCTTAATGTTCTAACTTGGACCAGAGCTTTGCACCTCTGCACTTGTTTACCTCTGCAATGTGTCATTGGTGTTCTGACTGCTGTTATTGAGTAGCATCCATCCCTCAAAAAAGTGTTTTGGTAAATGGGAGTGTGACCATTGTGTAATAACCCATTATTGAAGCTGTACACTATTTTGAGGATTTTCCATTAAAATAGAGTAATTTGTTTATTAAAAAACGACCTTTCTGATGAGCACAGATTTGGCTTCCAACCGGTTCCCTACAGTCTTGTCGCCCCCTGCAGGAGCAAACCATAAAGCACAGAAACGAATACATGGATTGGGCCATCAATGATTTGACGTAAGATTAACAATACAGAAAAAAACGAGTTAATTGATAGCCTAATGTGGTCCATTATCAACTTGAAATTAGTTGATATAATAAATAGTCTCATGAAATGTCTAGGCTATTACTAAAGTAGTCTAGGCCGATAGGAAAACACTTCTGTGAGCGATAAAGCATTTTGGAATAACATTTGAATATATAATATGTTTTACATAGGCTACTATTAAAGAGTCGACACAAAAACAAAACATGAACAATAAAACAATATTTCAAGGTGCACAACATGTGATTTTCACTGAAGTAACGTTAATGTCTATAAATCATATCAATCGGTAATCAAGCAGTAAATTGAAATACAAATAAAGTTGCATGTATTGATTTAGCAAAATTCCAAAAGCGTTCTCTTTTTTAATTACCCAATGATGTGTAAAACTCGTCGAATAAAAGGTGCGTTAGTGCTGTTTGAGTCGAGAGGAGGGAGTTACGGTTCTCGTTTGAAAATCAAGGGGAAACACAACAATAGTCTTTGGCAACACTCCTGAGACGGAACAACAAGCAAATGACAGTAGACTTCGTGTAAGCATTCGACCTGCAAAACGTTTGGCAGTATTCAAGAAGCAGTCGAGTTGGTGTTTTGGAGCTCGTTTCCTTTTGGACCGCTTGGAATAGGTTTCTTTTCTCTGGAACTATTTATTGGTTCCTCGCGCAGAAGCGGATTGGTTCAAACCCAAGAAGAAAGGTAAAAACCGCAGACAGAACTTCTTATTCAAAATATCACTACGAAAAAAGTTTAAAAGCCCCCAAATTATTTTATCAACTAAAGTAGTAGTCCAGTTGTATTTCAGTGAACGAATGTTTCGTGGAGTCAGATGCGAGCATCTTCCATCAAAAACAATGGTCTCATTTTATTCACATTTGCGTTGGTATAACCAACGTTTTCATGACCACATTGTGGCGTTATTATTTTACATACAATTATACTGTAGCCTAATTATTACATAGTATACAATATACTACTACTTGCTTTCCTCTCAGTTTAGAGGTCTATAAAATGGCAATGTTTTAACCATTCAGAGCAAACCGTGCAGGTGGTTTACACTAAGTGAAATATCTCCAAAGGTACAGGCTGACTACACTGCTCGCGTCGCAAAATAAATGTAGAAATCTATATTATTCAATTATTGCGTCAACGAGCGTCTGCATTGCCAAGGGCTAAAATAGAAGTCAGATCTATTTCTGATGCAGATCACGCTGCAATTCCTGCCTCTCCCATCTCCTCATTGGTTCATAGAAGCAGGTACCCTACGGACAGTTTGATTTCACAGAAGTGTGATTGACTTGGAGTTACATTGTGTTGTTTAAGTGTTCCCTTTATTTTTTGGAGCAGTGTATTAACGTTAGCACCCCCATAGGCGTAAAGAATATCAGTCAACCGTTAGCTCTCTCGAGTCGATTTGTAATTCAGCCCCTGGTTTGACATTTCCCACAATCGACCTTTGCATTAAAACATAAACTGTAGCCTGGATAATTGCATATCTGTTTGTGCTGTCTTGCCATCTCCTATGGTCATTGTCATGGTATACAGCATAAACATTAAGTTACCTCTGTACCAAATGCCCTCAAGGGATACTCTCAAAAGAAGCTCCTGGTGTCTTCATTCGCTTCACCCCCATTAATAGGCAGAAAGAGTAGGAGACAAAAAACTGGAGAGCGGGGGAGGGAGGGAAGCGGGTGTTTATGGTGTGGGGATGAGTGAGTGAGATGGGGGGATGGAAAGATGATGTAGGAAGACTGAGGGACAGAGAGAGTAAAAAGACTGGCAGGACAGACGGAGAGAAAGTAAGAGGTGCAGTCTTATTGGCCACTGTTAATTCTACCCCTTTTCGTCTTTCAATTTGGGTCTAAGTCTATAGGGGCCAAAACTGCAGCATGTGATGACAAGTGTAGTTGGCAGCTATGTCAATTAAAGAAGTCAGATACAAGCATGTCAGTGAGATTGTGCCTTTATTTCATAGAGCTGCAGTGTTAGGGTCTGCACCAAGGCTAGTAGTAGTAGGTGGCTAGTGCATAAAAGTAGGATAAAGTAATTTTGTGTTTAAAAAGTACTCAAACCAATAAATAATGTGGTAACAGTGGGTACTTTTTTTTTTTTGGTACTTGTATCAGAATTTAACCTGGTATTAAAATGGAGCACGGTGCTTGTTTTAATGAATCCTCAAGAAACCAAAAGCTGATTTGTTAATACAGAAATATGATGTAATTATCATTTTACCATGTAATTTTGAAGAGACGACCAGGTAAATAGTAGACTAACGAGGAATAAGGAAAATAGAACATGTACTCAATGTATTGAATAGACATCATTTTATTGAATAGAGGGACTTAAGAACATGTCTTTCAAACTTGAGTGGCCAACTATATTTACTTGTGTTTTGATGCTTTGGTTGCCCAAAGAAACTATTCAAACTTGTTTGCTGAACACTGTTTGGAGCTTTGTGTCCTGTCACTGTGTCATGCACCTGCATTCTTAATGGACATATTACTGTACACACCATCTTTCTTTCTATTGTGGGCTGTTGCCCCATGTGTTAATACACTTTCAGATAAATATTGACGTACTCCTAGACATGTCCGGTATACTTGCAGACTTTTCACTCTGTCACATACACACACGTTCATTGACTCAGAGTTTAACGCTGACGTAGTCGCTGACCCATCAAACTCCCCATTGTTTTCCATGTTTGCTCTATGGGCCTGAACAAGGATAAGGCGGGAGAGAGCAGGAATATGACAATTGGATATGATGGAGAGTATTGTTGGAGGAAGACTGGGAGATATACACTGAGTGTACAAAACATTAGGAACACCTTCCAAATGTTGAGTTGCACCCCCTTTTGCCATCAGAACAGCCTCAATTTGTTGAGGCGTGGACTCTACAAGATGTTGAAAGCGTTCCACAGGGATGCTGGCCAATGTTGACTCCAATGCTTCCCACAGTTGTCAAGTTGGCTGGATGTCCTTTGGGTGGTGGACCATTCTTGATACACACGGGAAACTGTTGAGCTTGAATAACCCAGTAGTGTTGCAGTTTTTGACACACTCAACCCAGTGCGTTTGGCACCAACCATACCCCGTTCAAAGGCACTTAAATCTTTTGACTTGCCCATTCACCCCCTGATTGGGACACATACACAATCCATGTCTCAATTGTCTCATGGCTTAAAAATCCTTTGTTAACCGGTCTACTGCCCTTCACCTACAATGCAATCAGTTAATACCTTTTAGTGAAAGAAGATATCCTGCAAACCTACTGTTATTATACAGGTTTATACTCGTGACTCATTTGAAGTATTGTCTGTGTATTTGGTAAAAAAAATAAAATGGCAAAAACACAGCATTACTAACTTGATATCCATTACGGCTTGAAATCGAAGAATAGAGGGAGGAATAAGGAGAAAGGAATGAGGTGGGAGAGGGAAGAAAAACAGCTGTGGGAGTGAGGTTGCGAAAAAGAAAGTGATGAAGTATAGCCTACGTTTTGATGACAACTATACCGGTAAATCAAATGTTGATATTGAGTATTGTATTGGTTGTGAAAGTGTTGAAAAGAGTGGTGTGATTGACGTGAATGGTGCTCGTGTTGTAATGGGATTACAAATGTTATTCAAGGACTGTGAGGGGGTTATGTTATGGCAGTATAATGGATAATGTTGTGACGTGTGTGTGTGTTTTTAGTTAGTGTCATTGTATTAATGTTCTGGTAGTGTTGTTAAGGTTGTGGAATCTACTGAATTTGCTATTGATTTTGCTATTGATTTTGTTGGTGTTATCATAACTTTTTGATGTTGAATACTATGTTTTTACGTAAACCTTGAGATTATTCTTTTTAGAGCACAAAGGCTAAGGGAAGTTATGTTTGTTTTCATAGCCATGAAAGGGTTGTACAAATGTGAGTGTTAGAAGTTTGTGAAAGTGTTGTTCCTTGTGCTATTGGGTGTGGTGCCATCCAAAGCTAATCTACCTTATCTCAGAAGTGTTTGCCCACTGTGTGATTGCATGGTATAACTCTGTGCTTATGTCGAGGTTCTGCTGATATAGCATGGAAAGCTGTCGTCACACACACACACACCGCCTTATAAAGGCTGTATATATCACGATTTAAGGTATGACACAGGTGCAGGCAGTGTTGAAGAAACAAAAGTGTATTCTTTAAACGGGCAGGCAAACGACAGGTCAAGGCAGGCAGGGGTCAATAATCCAGAGAGGGTGTAAGGCACTGGAACAGCAGGCGGGCTCAGGGTCAGGTCAGGCAGAGATCGGTGATCCAGAGTAGAGGCAAAGGTACAGGATGGCGGGCAGGCAGGAAAGGTCAAAAAACGGCATACTAGAAAACATGGAAAATAGCAAATACAGGAGCAAGGGAAAACGCTGGTAGGTTTGAACGAATAAAACAAACTGGCACAGACAGACAGAAAACACAGGGATAATGGGGAAGATGAGTGACACCTGGAGGGGGGTGGAGACAAGCACAAGGACAGGTAAAACAGATCAGGGCTTGACGGTATACACACCGGCTCAACTCATAAACACCAATATAAGTACACTGTGTAGTACACAAACTCACTCCCAAAAACATGAGTAAACATAGTTGTGGTTATACAATTGGAGGCATTCTTAACCTGTATTGCAGTAAAGAAAAAAATATTTGCTAAATGTGGATGTAACTGCACTGTCTTGGGCATATTTCACTACAGAAGTTATTGTTAGATCATTACTAATGAACTTGGCGCTTGGCATCACCCTCTTAGAGTTCTGTCACATTTTAATGATGTGTGGTTGCTAAAGCAAATGATCAATAAGGAACCTTTTAAAGCCTCCAACTGTAGTTGTAGATTCTTTACGTCAGGTGAAGTCTGTGCATCTGTATGTGAGTGTATTTGTGTGTGTTGACTCATTTTCATTTATTGCACTTTACCCACTGTTTTAGAACATTGATAACAAGGTAGCCAAACTTTAGATGTACTTCAATGATTATTGTTTTTTTTCTTGATTATCTATTGCTGTACTTGATGTATAATTGTATTAAGTAGATAATAATGGATTCATTGTATTGAATCCGTTTTGACCTTCATTGGATCTTTTTAAGTAGTATTTACCTCCAATTCATCGGGGAGACGGACAGTGGTTGGAAGGACAAACGATGAGGCATACATCAACATACAAATTCCATGTAGGACAAGTTTGTAAGTCAATCATCTATATCCATCCATTTTATGATGGGGGAAAAAATAAAGTATTCAGCAGATATCCTGGGAGGTCAATGATTAATACTGAGAGCATGGGATGTTATACAAATCTAATCAAATAACATTTTATTTGTCACATGCTTCGTAAAACAACAGGTGTAGACTAACATTGAAATGATTACTTACGGGCCCTTCCCAACAATGCAGAGAGAAATAAAAAAACAAGGAATAAATACACAATGAGAAACAATAACTTTGCTGTATACACGGGCTACCAGTAACGAGTTGATTGTGTAGGGATATGAGGTAATTGAAGTAGACATGTACATATACAGTGGTTTTCTCTGTAGAAGTTGTCATACTGCAGCACACCTTGTGGGCTGCCGCATAATTCTATGGCACGTTATTTAAGTGTCATCCTTTGTTGCCATTAATGCTAGTTAGTGCTAGTTTGACCACCAGAGGGCATCTTTGAGAAGCATTTTACTTTTTGTAATATTGGCTGTACTAGAGAATTTTAAAACGTTTTTGTAAGAACATAGTATATGGGATTGATTTTAAGAAATGTAGCTTAATTAATGTAATTAATATTATAGTGTTTCTATTCCACGAAAAACTAAACCCTCAGGGTTTCCATTAGGAAAACATGGCGCTGTACAACGTGACCATTTTCACACCCTAATTGTAGACTAACCAATACCCAAACGGAGATTCAGTGAAAAATAAAAATCTCATTAATTTATCAGACCAGTCCCCATGCTTGTCTCAGAGCAGCGTGAAACGGTGCTGAAGAAGTTGACCACACGTGGGTAGGCTATTGCTTCAAATCCTATTATAACAATTGGATGACTTTGGGTGTTCCAGTAAGTATTCTTAAAAGAACTCCAGCACAGAAGAGAAAGGAGCCTTGAATAATTAAATATGTCGGTAAAATACTGTTAGAATTGGGGATTATGGTCACGGACAGTGCTATTCGCCTGTGTTACTCCAAAAATGAAAATGAACAGGTACAGTAGGCTGCAATACTGTAAAGTAGGCCTAATAATGCTAAGAATAATGCTTAAATTGACTGCTGGTCTTTAATGTATGCTGCACATTGTATTCCATTTCCAGCAAGACTATTCAAGCCATCAAGCCACTGATGGTTGAAGATGATGAGCGATTGACAAATGCAGTCTGGAATCTGCTGGCATCACAGCACAACATCGCTCTAAGCACAGTCAGAAGACAGTTGAAGAAACTTGAGTGGACTTATGGAAAGGCTCTGTAAGCTATATTAGGGTTCGTCAACTAGTCAGAAGTTTACATACACCTTAGCCAAATACAGTTTTTCACAATTCCATTTAATCCTAGTAAAAATGTCCTGTCTAAGGTCAGATCACCACTTTATTTTAAGAATGTGAAACGTCAGAATAATAGTAGAGTGATTTATTTATTTCATCACATTCCCAGTGGGTCAGAAGTTTACATACACTCAATTAGTATTTGGTAGCATTGCCTTTTAAATTATTTGACTTGGGTCAAACGTTTCGGGTAGCCTTCCACAAGCTTCCCACAATAAGTTGGGGGAATTTTTGCCCATTCCTCCTGACAGAGCTGGTGTAACTAAGTCAGGTTTGTAGGCCTCCTTGCTCGCACACGCTTTTTCAGTTCTGCCCACAAATTTTCTATCAGATTGAGGTCAGGGCTTTGTGATGGCCACTCCAATACCTTGACTTTGTTGTCCTTAATTAAGCCATTTTTCCACAACTTTGGAAGTGTGCTTGGGGTCATTGTTAATTTGGAAGACCCATTTGCGACCAAGCTTTAAGTTCCTGACTGATGTCTTGATGTTGCTTCAATATAGCCACATAATTTTTCTTCTTCATGATGCCATCTATTTTGTGAAGTGCACCAGTCCCTCCTGCAGCAAAGCACCCCCACAACATGATGCTGCCACCCCGTGCTTCACGGTTGGGATGGTGTGTAACGGTTGTCCGCGAGTCCTGTTTTTTTGGCCGCTGTTGCTGGTTCCTCTCACGCTGCTTGATCCATGGTTGGTGGGTGGTTCTGTAACGGTTGTCCTCCCCCTCTTCGTCCGAAGAGGAGGAGTAGGGATTGGACCAAAACGCAGCGTATGTTGAATCCATAATAACGTTTATTAAAGAAAAAGACGAAGACACGAAAACACTTCAACAAACTACAAAATAACAAACGAAGTCAACAGACCTGAACAAACGAACTTACATAAACACGAAGAACGCATGAAACAGGTACAGACTACATAAACGAACGAACAAACCGAAACAGTCCCGTGTGGTGCAACATACACAGACACGGAAGACAACCACCCACAACAAACAATGTGAAAGAACCTACCTATATATGGTTCTCAATCAGAGGAAAACGTAAACCACCTGCCTCTGATTGAGAGCCATACAAGGTCAATTAACACTGACACTTAACATAGAACAAACAAACACAGACTGCCCACCCAGCTCACGTCCTGACCCACTAAACACAACTATACAAAAGGAAAACAAGGTCAGGAACGTGACATGGTGTTCTTCGGCTTGTAAGCATCTCCCTTTTTTCCCTCCAAACATAACACTGGTAATTGTGGCCAAACAGTTCTATTTTTGATTCATCAGACCAGAGGACATTTCTCCAAAAAGTACGATCTTTGTCATCATGTGCAGTTGCAAACCGTAGTCTGGCTTTTTTATGGCGGTTTTGGAGCAGTGGCTTCTTCCTTGCTGAGCTGCCTTTCAGGTTATGTCGATATAGGACTTGTTTTACTGTGGTTATAGATACTTTTGTACCTGTTTCCTCCAGCATCTTCACAATGTCCTTTGCTGTTGTTTTGGGATTGATTTGCACTTTTCTCACCACAGTACGTTCATCTCTAGGAGACAGAACGCGTCTCCTTCCTGAGTGATATGACAGCTGCATGGTCCCATGGTGTTTATACTTGCGTACTATTGTTTGTACAGATGAACGTGCTACCTTCAAGCGTTTGGAAATTGCTCCCAATGATAAACCAGACTTGTGGAGGTCTACAATGTCTTTTCTTTAGATTTTCCCATGATGTCAAGCAAAGAGGCACTGAGTTTGAAGCTAGGCCTTGAAATACATCCACAGGTACAGCTCCAATTGACTCAAATGATGTCAATTAGCCTATGAGAAACTTCTAAAGCCATGACATCATTTTCTGGCATTTCCAAGCTGTTTAAAGGCACAGTCAACTTGGTGTATGTAAACTTCTGACCCACTGGAATTGTGATACAGTGAAATAATCGGTCTGTAAACAATTGTTGGAAAAATTACTTGTGCCATGCACAAAGTAGATGTCCTAACCGACTTGCCAAAACTGTAGTTTGTTAACAAGAAATGTGTGGAGTGGTTGAAAAACAAGTTTTAATGACTCCAACCTAAGTTTATGTAAACTTCCGACCTCAACTGTAGGTTTGGCCTCCGGCTCCCCAAAAAAATTCTGAGACAATAGTCGGCGGGCCAGAACATAGAAAGTATCTAATATTAGCACAATTAATTGGCCTACACTACAAATTTTACATGTTTAACACATGATTAGTACATAATAAATTCAGTGACAATTTGATCTGATTACGCATATAATATCTTTGTCTCTATTCAATTATTATTGTCTATTTCTGCGTTGATTGGTGGGGAAAACAGGTATATGTAGCCTACTGTAGGCAACACTACTTTTTTTAACGTCAACAATTGTTCAGAACAATTTGCTTGATAGCTAGATGAAATGTTGCTTGCAAAAAGTATCAAGAAGAAATGTGGATAATGAAAATCAAAGTTTGAGAGAATAATGTACAGAGATATGCGTTCATCTCTCCATCTTTTCCCAATGCCAAACCAGTGTGTTTTATTTGCAATGAAGATATCGCTGTTTGAATTATTTGCAATCTCAGACGTAATTATGAATCTAAGCATAGAACTTTCAGTGGCCTTCCTGCCCCATATAGAGGCCCGACGCAGAAACATTGAATCGTTAACTGCAAGCTGGGGCGGCAGGTAGTGGTTTGAGCGTTGGGCCAGTAACCGAAAGGTTGCTGGATCGAATCCCCGAGCTGACAAGGTAAAAATCTGTCATTCTGCCCCTGAACAAGGAAGTTAACCCACTGTTCCCTGGTAGGCTGTCATAGTAAATAAAAATTAGTTCTTAACTGACTTCCCTAGTTAAATAAAGGGACATTCTGTAGCTTAAACGGGTTATATCTGCAGTTACAAGGAAGAGTTGTAGACTTGGTGGCGAAATTTGAGGCATTTACTAGCAAGATTGAGTTGTTGGATTTGGACTTGTCATCTGGAAGGCTACTGCACTTCAGCATACTGAAGAAACGACAGGCCGCAGCATTGTCCCAGAGGTGATGGAAGATTTCATCACCTTGTCCCAAATCAGCTGAGGGACAACTTTATCCACCAGGTTTTGAAGACCCAAGGATATGCCCAAGGATATCATTGCGTTTGTGCGTGATCCTCTCACAGTCCGCCCAGGTGGAGAATTCTCCTCCCTTGCTAAGAAAACAATACCCTCACTGGATGAGGTCGCAAGTCAAAAACACAGAATATCTAAGGGGCTTTTATATAATTACAATGAAGGGTTAATAATAATAGTAATAATACGTTTTCCCCCTTCCACTTGTTAAAGTTTTTTTAATCAATTTGTAGATTTGAGTTTAACCACAATATTTTGTGTCTTTTCTGGTGGATTAAACTTTCTATGGCTTGTTTAAAAAAATATATATATTTTGGAGATTTTGTTTACAAATAGCTCACTTTCGGTTATTTGAAATCTGAATAAAGGGAAAAAGGCCATTGAACACGGGGTGAGACATTTTTACTAATTTGTGAAAAAAAGACAGAGGGAAACCAAAAGCCCACCGTGCCTATTCTTAGGGTTAGGGATATTATTATATTATTATTATAAAATAATTACTATTCTTTTGTGACAAGGACAACCCCGCCTCCCCTAACCCGGATGACGTTGGGCCAATTGTGTGTCACCTCATGGGTCTCCCGGTTGCGGCCGACACAGGTATCGAACCAGCATCTGTAGCAACGCAGTTTGCACTGTGATGCAGTGTCTGCGCCACTTTTGAGGCCCCATCCACAAAGATATTAATGCTGATCAATTGCCTTGCACAAAGTTTCAAAATACTAAAATACAACTTAAACAGAGACATTCAGTTACATCATTAAAAGATATGCTGGACCTTATGTCAGAGAGGTGTTTCTGGGACCACATCGTGTCTGTTGTCCTGCTAATAGCCCTTGGGAAAAACAAGTATTTGAAAACATTTTTCCACTTGCCTCTTCATTTTGAAACAGTATTTCTATCAAGAAATCCTGTACAGTATATGTTTTATCTGACATTTTGCGGTTGCATGAGGTTTTGAGTTAAACATCTCTTCTCAACTATTTAGCTATGTGATAAATCTCATTGCCATTCCAAATAAAGTTGAATATTTTTTGCTCATGAACTCAGCAAAAAAAGAAACGTCCTCTCACTGTCAACTGCATTTATTTTCAGCAAACTTAACATGTGTAAATATTTGTATGAACATAACAAGATTCAACAACTGAGACATTAAACTGAACAAGTTCCACAGATATGTGACTAACATAAATGGAATAATGTGTCCCTGAACAAAGGGGGCGGGTGGGTCAATCAAAAGTAACAGTCAGTATCTGGTGTGGCCACCAGCTAAATTAAGTACTGCAGCTCATCTCCTCCTCATGGACTGCACCAGATTTGCCAGTTCTTGCTGTGAGATATTACCCCGCTCTTCCACCAAGGCACCTGCAAGTTCCCTGACATTTCTGGGGGGAATGGCCCTCAACCTCTGATCCAACAGGTTCCAGACGTGCTGAATGGGATTGAGATCCAGGCTCTTCTCTGGCCATGGCAGAACACTGATATTCCTGTCTTGCAGGAAATCACACACAGAATGAGCAGTATGACAGGGGGCATTGTCATGTCAGGATGAGCTTGCAGGAAGGGTACCACATGAGGGAGGAGGATGTCTTCCCTGTAACGCACAACGTTGAGATTGCCTACAATGACAAGCTCAGTCCGATGATGCTGTGACACACCGCCCCAGATCATGACAGACCCTCCACCTCCAAATCGATCCCGCTCCAGAGCACAGGCTTCGGTGTAATGCTCATTCCTTCGTCGATAAACGCGAATCCGACCATGGTGAGACAAAACCGCAACTTGTCAATGAAGAGCACTTTTTGCCAGTCCTGTCTGGTCCAGCGACGGTGGGTTTGTGACCATAGGTGACTTTGTAGCCGGTGATGTCGGACCTGCCTTTACAACAGGCCTGCAAGCCCTCAGTCCAGCCTTGCTCAGCCTATTGCGGACAGTCTGAGCACTGATGGAGGGATTGTGCGTTCCTGGTGTAACTTGGGCAGTTGTTGTTGCCATCCTGTACCTGTCCCGCAGGTGTGATGTTCGGATGTACCGATCCTGTGCAGGTGTTGTTACACGTGGTCTGCCACTGTGAGGACGATCAGCTGTCCGTCCTGTCTCCCTGTAGCGCTGTCTTAGGCGTCTCACAGTACAGACATTGCAATTTATTGCCCTGGCCACATCTGCAGTCCTCATGCCTCCTTGCAGCATGCCTAAGGCACGTTCACGCAGATGAGCAGGGACCCTGGACATCTTTCTTTTGGTGTTTTTCAGAGTCAGTAGAAAGGCCTCTTTAGTGTCCTACGTTTTAATAACTGTGACCTTAATTGCCTACCGTCTGTAAGCTGTTAGTGTCGTAATAACTGTTCCACAGGTGCATGTTCATTAACCTCTCTGGGATATGTGGGACACCTGACCAAAATCCAGTGAAAATGCATAGCGCCAAATTCAAATAAATTACTATAAAAATTGAACTTTCATGAAATCACACATGCAAGACACCAAATTAAAGCTACACTTGTTGTGAATCCAACCAACGTGGCAGATTTCAAAAATGCTTTTCGGCGAAAGCAAATGATGCTATTATCTGAGGATAGCACCTCAGTAAACAAACACAGACAATCCTATTTCAACCCTCCAGGCGCGACACAAAACGCAGAAAAAAAGATGTAATTCATGCCTTTGACAAGCTTTTTCTGTTGGCACTCCAATATGTCCCATAAACATCAAAAATTGTAATTTTTGTTTGATTAATTCCGTTGATATATATCCAAAATGTCAATTTAATTGGCGCGTTTGATCCAGAAAAATTCCGGTTCCAACTCGCGCAACATGACTACAAAAGTTACCGGTAAGCTTTGTCCAAACATTTCGAAATACTTTTGTAATACAACTTTAGGTATTTTTTTAACGTAAATAATCGATAAAATTGAAGACGGGATGATCTGTGTTCAATACCAGAGGAAAACAAAGTGTAGCTAGCTTTCAGGTCATGCGCCTCTAATAAAGAGTACACTTCCCTCGAGCATCATTCTGAACAGTGCTACTTCTTCATTTCTCAAAGGAAAAACCTCAACCAATTTCTAAAGACTGTTGACATCCAGTGGAAGCGATAGGAACTGCAAGAAGGTCCCGTAGAAATCTGGATTCCCAATGAAATTTAATTGAAAAGAGTGACAACAACAACAAAAAATCTGAATGCTTTGTCCTCGGAGTTTCACCTGCTAAATAAGTTCTGTTATACTCACAGACATGATTCAAACAGTTTTAGAAACGTCAGAGTGTTTTCTATCCAGATATACTAATACAATGCATATATTAGCTTCTGGGCCTGAGTAGCAGGCAGTTTACTTTGGATACGCTTTTCATCCGGACGTGAAAATACTTCCACCTATCCCAGAGAAGTTTTAATTGTTTATGCTTGAACAAGCATGGGAAACAGTGTTAAAACCCTTTACAATGAAGATATGTGAAGTTATTTTGATTTTTATTAATTATCTTTGAAATCAAGGTCCTGAAAAAGGGAGGTTTCTTTTTTTGCTGAGTTTACTTGTCCTCTTGCTCAGTTGTGCACCGGGGCCTCCCACTCATCTTTCTATTCTGGTTAGTGCCAGTGTGCGCTGTTCTGTGAAGGGAGTAATACACAGCGTTGTACGATATCTTCAGTTTCTTAGCAATTTCTCGCATGGAATAGCCTTAATTTCTCAGAACAAGAATAGACTGACGAATGTCAGAAGAAAGTTATTTGTTTCTGGCCATTTTGAACCTGTAATCAAACCCACAAATGCTGATGCTCCAGATACTCAACTAGTCTAAAGAAGGCCAGTTTTATTGCTTCTTTATTCAGCACAACAGTTTTCAGCTGTGCTAACATAATTGCAAAAGGGTTTTCTAATGATCAATTAGCCTTTTTAAAATTATAAACTTGGATTAGCTAACACAACGTGCCATTGGAACACAGGAGTGATGGTTGCTGATAATGGGCCTCTGTACGCCTATGTAGATATTCCATAGAAAATAGGCTGTTTCCAGCTACAATGGTCATTTACAACATTAACAATGTCTACACTGTATTTCTGATCAATTTGCTGTCATTTTAATGGACATAATGTGCTTTTTTTTCAAAACAAGGACATTTCTAAGTCATCCCATACTTTTGAACGGTAGTGTATATGATGCAATTATGATTGAGTACTGTAAAAAAAAAAAAAAGCAATACTCGAACAGTCAAAATATTTCAAATGCCCATCCCTAGTGTGGACCATGATAATTCCTCTGTTGTGGACACCTGAGGAATCTCTCGACCCGCTTCGATGTGGATGGGGCATGCTCGGCCCTCTGTTTACTGTAGCACACGATCAGCTCCTTTGTCTTGCTGACGTTGAGGGAGAGCTTGTTGTCCTGGTACCACACTGATAGGGTCACTGACCTCCCTATAGGCTGTCACATCGGTGATCAGGCCAACCACCATGTCGTCATCAAACTTAATGATGCTGTTGGAGTTGTGTGCGACCATGCAGTCCTGGGTGAACAGGGAGGGGACTAAGCACACATCCCTGAGGGGCCCCATGTTGAGGGTTAGCGTGGGGGATGAGTTGTTGCCTACCCTCACCACCTGGGGGCAGCCCGTCGGGAAGTCCAGGATCCAGTTGCAGGTGGAGGTGTTCAGTCCCAGGGTCCTGAGCTTAGTGATGAGCTTGGAGGGCACTATGGTGTTGAACGCTGAACAGCTTTCTTACGTAGGTGTTCCTCTTGTCCAGGTGGGAGAGGGCAGTGTGGAGTGCAATAGAGATTTGCGTCATCTGGGTATCTGTTGGGGCGGTATGTGAATTGGAGTGAGTCCAGAGTGTCTGGGATGATGGTGTTGATGTGAGCCATGATCAGCCTTTCAAATCATTTCATGGCTACAGATGTGAGTGTTGCGGGTCGGTAGTCCGGATTAGTGTCCTGCTCCTTGAAAGCGGCAGCTCTAGCCTTAAACTCAGTGCTGATGTTGCCTGTAATCCAGGGCTTCGGGTTATGATATGTACGTACAGACACTGTGGGGACGATGTTGTCAATGCACTTATTAATGAAGCGGGTGATTCATCAATGTTATCGGATGAATCACGGAACATGTTCCAGTCTGTGCCTGCGAAAAAGTCGGTACTTGCTTCCTTTTATGTTTTTCCTTGTAACCAGGAATTGGGAGGATAGTTTATTTTATGGTCAGATTTGCCAAATGGAAGGTGGAAGGTGAGGGAAAGCTTTGTATGTGCATAATGCCCCAACAGGTTTGCTTCTGACATGTTAACAGCCAATCACTGCTAAGCATTACCTTTTATCCTCTGTAGTGGTTATCTGTATAATATTAGTCACTCATATCCACTTTTTTTGTATTTTTATTGTCCTAGGGCCAGTCAAGGTGGAAGTTTGAATTGATCATGACATCCTTTGACCTGTGGGGGAGCAGTGAACTATTCTCCTCTGGAGTATGGACCCTGAGAAACCTGATCCACAGGGTACAAATGTCTGTCTTTTTCTGTGTCTGAAAATGATGTAGTGCACAGAGGGTTGGGCGACATTACTATAGCATGGTCTATTGATGATGATGATTGATAACCATCGTCGATGGTGACAGACGGTAGTTTAGCCTATTTGAACTTGACTAGTGCCCGCAGTTAAGAAGAAATGAGTCTCATCGCATTGCAGGGCAGCACACAGGTGATATTCAGAGTAATTTGCCTATTTGCTATAGTCTATTTCAATAGACTGAGTGGAGAATTCCACCAAAGCAACGTTAAATGTCCAGTCAGAAAATCTTGTTTCTCTCTGTCCGATGCATGGGGTTTAGGCTTGTTTAACGTAAACATTTTTTTTTGCCTATATTCCATTCACTCTCCGTTCATCATTTTATGCATGGTTTTCTTTCGATCAAACAATGAATGGAAGTTGCATCTGTTATTTCAATAGGCCCAAAATTTAAGGTAGCCAGGGGACTAATAATGAGAGAGAACAAACAATATTAATAGCCTATAGAAAATGACAATTTCTTTCTTAATAAGCTTATGTTAAAAACCACATGGCCAATAACATGTCCACATTCCTCCTATGGAGATTGACATCGCCCAACCCTAGTGAACAGTATGAGTTCTCACTGTATCCCTCTCTTACTTTAACCCCTCATCTAGATGCCGACCACCTCTCCCTCCTCCCTCCACGCCCACCCACCAGCTTTCCCGCCCTTTTCCTCTACCACACCACCCGCCCCCCCCTGTTCCCCGTACCCCTCCCCACCATGCTCTCCAGGCCCTGGGGTGAAGGGGATTGGAGGGTCCGGAGGGGTGACCCTGCGTTCTCCAGCCACTCGTCACCTCACCCACCTGGACCCCTGGAGGAGGCATAGCTGGGAGCCCGGGGCTGTGGTGACAGTGCAGCAGCAGGGGACGGAGCCCAGCGACAACCACAGGTAGGGGGTGCCCTAAACATACAATATATGGGAATCCTTATGTTTACATTTTAGCCATTTACAGTACAATCTTTCTTTACAATCTATTATACAGAAGCAATGGAAATGTTTTACTGTCACAGTACCCAGTCCTACCACATAACTACATTATAGTAAGTTAAAAGACACTCTTATCCACACCCACTTAAATCACATGTTGACACCCAAATCTACAGTCAAATCTATCAACATCCACTACAGACCCGGGTTCGATCTCATGTTGTGTCACAGCCGGCCATGATCGGGGGACTCATTTGGCGTACAATTGGCCCAGCGTCGTCCGGGTTAGGGGAGGGTTTGGTCGGCCGGGATTTCCTTGTCCCATCGCGCTTTAGCGACTCCTTGTGGCAGGCCGGGTGCCTGTAATCTGACTTTGGTTGCCAGCTGGACGGTGTTTCCTCCGACACATTGATGCGGCTGGCTTCCAGGTGAAGCAAGCAGTATGTCAAGAAGCAGTGCGGCTAGGCAGGGTCTTTTCGGAGGATGCATGGCTCTCGACCTTCGCCTCTCCTGAGTCCGTAGGGGAGATTCAGCGATGGGACAAGACTGTAACCACCAATTAGATATCAGGGGAAAAAGGGGTTGGAAAAAATATATACTGTATATCTATAATTCTATCAACATCATGATTTATTTGAAAGCCGTATTCACGTGAATTTCAAGCAGTCCCTCCAGTGATTGTTTTTGTGACATTTGAAGGTAGAAATGCTTGATTTTGCTGCATCAATTAGGACTTTTTCCATGGCAATTTGCAATGATTGTATCAAAGGGGTTGGGAAAAGGCATTGACGAGGGGGGAAATTTGTTGACGTGTGGCGATTCACTGGCTTGATTGAACCATATTATGCGGTGCAGTGATTGGTGGAAATTGCGAGCCCTCTTTTTGTACGATTGCGGAATCCTGGAGGGACTGCTCAATGCTCACTGATAGTTAACCCCCTACTCACTGTCTTTATTTCACGCTCTTTTATTCTCTCTTTCGCGAAAATCAAAAATGCTTTAACCTCTTTTTCACCTCATTTACCATGTGATTGACCTGACAATAGCACATTTCTGTGGGCGGTAGGTACAAGGTCAATCATTATGTGGCACAAACCTTGATGAAAGCTTGTTGATATGACTGGTAAAAACCGAAGGGTTGGTTAAACAGTGGTTTATCCAATAACGGCCCTGTCTTGGGAAGAGAATGAGCAGTGTTCAGTGTGTCCACAGTGTCCAGATTCACACACATATAAGCACATGCATTCAAACTCAAACTGGTACGGGCACCCTCCCTCTCTCTGACACACACACACTACCCTGAGAGTGGCCATTGTACTGGCACTGTCATCCTTGGACATCTCTCCCCCTCCTCTCACACACACACACAGAACGACATGTCCAGTCAGACAGTGTTACAACCACAACACACACAGCTGTGTGGGACAGTCAGTCAACCCTCATTGCCTTGATACGTACCAGGAGTTATGGAAACAACCTCTCATCTGCAACTATAGTGAGTGGTAATTAGTGAATGGGAGTGTGTATGTGTGTGGATACTTTCTTTACAGAAGAGGTAGAAGCGTAGGGGTCAAAGTTGGTTAGAAAAATGTTCCCTTTCTCTCTGATCCCTCTTCCCTCTACTTATGTTCTACTAATATTGTTGCAGGGGATGTATTTTATTGGGAAGTGTTTGTATGTATTTATGGAGGATTGTGATATTTACATCTGTAAACTGACAATGCCTATCTAAGGGACAAATAAAGTTAAATTGAACTGATTCTTCCCTTAGTGTGAGTCTGGAGAACCTGGACCCGGAGGAGATGGAGAAGGTTCTGGGAGCGGCACTGGGCGTCCGGCGAGTGGGGAGGAACGCCATCACTCAGGAGGGCTCCTTGTCTTCCCTCAAGGAGGAGGAGGCAGGGTCCAACCCGCAGCACTACTCCGTATTGGAGGTGAGCCTGTGAATCAGCGAGCCCGGGTTGTGGGATTGGACTAGCAGGCTTTCATTCAGTCTGAATGAAGATGCATGTATTGAGAAAAGCATAGAGACGTTCAATGCTATGAAAGTTGTGGAATGAGCTATGCTCCGGGTAGCCTCAGAGAATAATATTGACGTATACACTGATTCGGTGAGAGAGTTTATAAGGAAGAGTATAGGATATGTTTTACCCACTGTGACTATATTAAAACCTACACTTACCAGAAACCATGGATAGATGGCAGCATTCGCGCAAAACTGAAAGCATGAACCACCGCATTTAACCATGGAAAGGTGACTGGGGATATGCCCAAATACAAACAGTGTAGTTATTCCCTCCAAGGCAATCAAACAAGCAAAATGTCAGTGTAGAGACAAAGTGGAATCGCAATTCAACGGCTCAGACATGACGTATCTGGCAGGGTCTACAGACAATCACGGACTACAAAAGGAAAACCAGCCATGTCACGGACACCGTCTTGCTTCCAGACAAACTAAACACCTTTGCCTGCTTTGAGGATAATACAGTGCCACCGACGCGGCCTGCTACCAAGGACGGTGGGCTCTCCTTCTCCGTGGCCAACGTGAGTAAGTCATTTAAACGTATTAATCCTCGCAAGGCTGCTGGCCCAGACGGTATCCCTTGCCTTGTCTGCAGAGCATGCGCAGACCAGCTGACTGGTGTGTTTACGGACATATTCAGTCTCTCCCTATCCCAGTCTGCTGTCCCCACATGCTTCAAGATGGCCACCATTGTTCCTGTACCCAAGAATGCAAAGGAAACTGAACTTAATGACTATCGCCCCGTAGCACTCACTGTCATCATGAAGTGCTTTGAGAGACTAGTCAAGGATCATATCACCTCCACCGTACCTGTCACCCTAAACCCACTTCAATTTGCTTACCGCCCCAATAGGTCCACAGACAATGCAATCGCCATCACACTGCACACTGCCCTATCCCACCTGGACAAGAGGAATACCTATGTAAGAATGCTGTTCATTGACACTAGCTCAGCATTCAACACCATAGTACCCCACAAGCTCATCATTAAGCTTGAGGCCCTGGGTCTCAACTCCGCCCTGTGCAATTGGGTCTTGGACTTCCAGACAGGCTGCCTCCAGGTGGTGAAGGTAGGAAAAATCTCCACTTTGCTGATCCTCAACACTGGGGCCCCACAAGGGTGCGTGCTCAGCCCCCTCCTGTACTCCCTGTTCACCCATGACTGTGTGGCCATGCACGCCTCCAACTCAATCATCAAGTTTGCAGATGATACTACAGTAGTAGGCTTGATTACAAATAACAACGAAACAGCCTACAGGGAGGAGGTGAGGGCTCTGTGTGGTGACAGGAAAATAACCTCACTCAAAGATGACTGTCTACTTCAGGAAACAGCAGAGGGAGCACCCTCCTATCCACATCGACGGGACAGCAATGGAGAAGGTGGAAAGTTTTAGGTTTCTCAGCGTACACATCAACCTCGGGAAGCTGAAGAAATGTGGCTTGTCACCTAAAACCCTCACAAACCTTTAGATGCACAATTGAGAGCATCCTGTCGGGCTGTATCACCTCCTGGTATGGCAACTGCCCTGCCCACAACCGCAGGGCTCTCCAGAGGGTGGTGCGGTCTGCACAACTCCTCCCCGGGGGAAAACTACCTGCCCTCCAGGACACCTACAGCACCCGATGTCACAGGAAGGCCAAAAAGATAATCAAGGACAACCACCCGAGCCACTGCCTGTTCACCCCGCTACCATCCAGAAGGTGAGGTCAGTACAGGTGCATCAAAGCAGGGACCGAGAGACTGAAAAACAGCTTCTATCTCAAGGACATCAGACTGTTAAACAGCCATCACTAGCACAGAGAGGCTGCTGTCTACACACAGACTTGATATCTATGGCCACTTTAATAAATGGAACACTAGTCACTTTATTAATGCCACTTTAATTATGTTCACATATCTTGCATACTCATCTCATCTATACTGTATTCTATACTCTCTATTGCATCTTAGCCTATGCCGCTCTGTCATTGCTCATCCATATATTTAGATATTCTTATTCCATTCCTTTACTTAGATTTGTGTGTTTTAGGTATTTGTTGTGGAATTGTTAGATATTGCTGCACTGACGGAACTAGAAGCACAAGCATTTCGCTACACTCGCAATAACATCTGCTAACCATGTGTACGTGACCAATAAAATTTGATTTGATGTAGTGTAGCTAAGGTTCGTCAATGGTGAACATTGAGATGAATAGTAAGTAACGTAAATGCCGTCAATGTTAATTTAGCGTGATAAATAGTGCGTAAACACTATTTACTTAATAAAAAGGTGAGTAAATGCTGTTTACGTGCATTCAGCCTCCACTAAAACCCGAAGTATAACTTCTTGTTGGGTCACAGGAGCAGTTCAATGCTAATCGCTAATTTTGTGTAATATGTACTTAATTAAAATAGGAACAGTCCAACCAGCTGCAGGGCTGCAGTGCGTCGGCCCCAACCCTCAGTGTGGTGCGTCGCCGCAACCCTCCCAGCACGGCCCCCCGACCACGCTCCAACTGCTACGGTAAGCCTACGCTACATGCCTGGATCGTGTTCATTTCGCACCAAACGAAGAAAACGTACTGAAACGGGGAGCGACTACCTGGAACTGTCCAATAAGAAACACCGATTTTTGTTTCCTGTTCCAAAATGTTTTCTGTTGTGTGCCTTAATGAACACAACCCGGGGTCAGACAAGTTCAAATGGTTGAAGGTGTCACATAGGCTGCCTGTGATCCTATTCTGTATCCCTACACCCTAAAGTGTACCCTCGTTTCTCACAGATTTCGTACACCCGTCCATTCCTTTTAAATTCAGCACATGAAGAGGAGAGTTAGTGGAGAAGGGTAGAGAACTGGACTGCAGCCAAGGAATGTTACTTGAAGTTCTAAAGTAGATGGTTTAACTGTTTGCTGTGCAGAATGTATCCTTGTAGCCATCTCTAGATGTTAGTAAGTTGATAAACTCCTTATTCTTCCCAAACACTGCTCTGACTACAAAGCATCTTTCTTGCCTTTTTTATGCAGTCTGTATAGTATCTAGACACACGCACACTTTGTCAGTCTTTGTTTTGCTCTGAATCGGGCTCAAGTTGAACAGTACGTCAGTGTCAGTCAATAGCTGTGTGTGCGTGCATGCGTTTGTTAGATGGAGTGAAAGTACATGTGTTTGTGTGTAGATGCCCAGTCTCATTGTGCCTTCTTGTTTTGTTTACAATGGTTGGATCATTTTTGTACATTTCTATGTGGGTGTATTTAATTATCATAATTGGCTATTGTAATTTGCACTAAATGCATGCTTGTTTTTGTTTGTCAATGATTGTCAGTTTCTGCATTTATGTTTGTCAGGTTTTTACTCAGTATCTGAGTGTCTGTCTTTCACTGTTTGTGTACAGTATGTTTCTCAGTTGGTGTGTCTTTGTTTTTCAGTGCATGTGTATGCTTCAGTCTTTATTTCTTAAGGGTTTGTGTTTGTCAATGTGTGTCAGTGTTTCTCTGAGGGTTTTTGTGTGTGTGTGCCTCCATCTCTGTGTGTGTGCCTCCATCTATGTGTGTGTGTGCAGCAATGCGGAAGCGCTCTTCCTGTGTTTGTTCTGTCTGGGCTCTGGTCCTGTTATCCCCAGTACCAGCTTCATAGCAGAGCCTCCATTTCTCCTGCTACCTCTCCCATCTCTCCTCTCTCGCTCTCTACTAGCCTCCTCCACTTCAATTCCTCCATTTTAACACACTGCCTGGATGACCAACTGCTTTACTGTCATTTCTTCTGTCATTCTCTCCCTATCTCGTCTCATCTGTGTTATCAAACTCAGTAGCCTATAGGCTACTATCTGTGTCTCTTTCACTCTCGTAATAACTTACTATGTATGCTTGGCTAGTTTATTCTTGGTTATAAATAGCAGTGAAGCCTTTGAATGAGCATCAGGTGAATTGGACATTTAAAAAAATATATATATTTTTATTTCTGCCTTATTCTTGTCATAGCTGTTATTGAGTTGTAAGCTGTGGAGAGTGTTTAGGAAGGTGTGAGTGTCTTCTGATCTGTGTGTTCCAGAGACTTTACCCTACGGTCAACTTGGAGGATCCACGCAGAGGTGAGTTGCCTTTCTCCCCGTTTTCCCTTTCATGCAAAGGAGGTTGCCATTTTGGATCTGTTTCCTTTAGCAAACAACCATAACCATGCTAGACCTGTTTGTCTCTGGTACCGCAGTCTCAATTCTGGCTGTGTTTCCTGTTGTCATGGTGCATTTTATAGTTGCATGTCCCATGTTGTTATTAAATGACCGTTCACAGTTAAAGCTAAAAGCGGCCTGCAGTGATAATATGCAATCTGGCACTCCTTTCTTTCTCTACCTCTCCATTTTTCGCACTTCCTCTCTCTTCTCTTTTATCATTCCCTTTACTGTCCTGCTCCTTCCTCTAATCATCTATCTAAATCTTTCATGTCTTCTGTTCCTCTTTCCTCTCTGTAATTCTTCCCTTTCTTGTCATCCTCGTGTCCTCTCTTACAAACTGTCATGTCGTCTCTCTCTTTTCTTTGTCAAACTTTCCTGTCCTTTTCCCTCTTCTCTTTAATGTTTTCCTCTCCCTCAGTGTGGATAGGAACCTGGCTCTTCTGCTCTGGGGGAGAGAGGGAAGCTGGACGAAGGTCACGAGAGACGAGGCCCAGGAGGAGGTGACAGGCGGCCCTTTTGTGCGCACCTTCAGTTTCCTACGCAAGATGGCCGGCAACCGCAAGGTAGGAGAGGCCTGCTTTCTGCAGTAGAGTAAATCATATTTTATTGACAGCGACGGGTATGAATGAAGGGCAGACTGATAGAGGAGAAACGGTGTAGAAGATTAGGATTTCATCCCTCGAAGACATGGGATTGCATGTGCCAAATGCGGTGGCCTTAACCGACCGACCAACCCACAGCACACGAGATCTAAGACTCATTATATATCTAAGGTCTCTTCTCAATAGGGTAATATCATTATGACAACGACACTGTGTGGTGTTGCTGATCATATTGAATGGCGGCCAGAAAGATTTTACCTTTTGAACAAGGTGTGTTGACTCATGACTAAAATGGAATGGAGAGTAATAAACATGTCAAAGGTCTGCATATATTTTAGTTTTTTGCCTTTAGTCAATAGCTAGTGATAACGGAATCATTTTGTCTCCTAACTAGCCATAGTTGTCATAACTCTCCTTTGACGATCTGAAGGATCAGGTTACAGTGGGTCTGCTCTACAGCGTGCTCGTTCTCGTAGAGGCGGAGAGCGGGAAGTCGGCTGTTTTATGGTGGTCATAAAACACGCTGCCTCTATGCTCGGTAGTGTTTGAGTTTGGAATGCAAACTGTGGAACACAGAGAGACCCTTGAACATCAAAAGTTTTGAATAATTAAACAATATTTATATTTTTGAGAATGTGGGAGTGGTCTGTGGACACTTAAGGGACAGTCTTGACGAGTGTGTTTCATTTGATGATCCCATGAAGGACAGTAAACGGTCATTACTGTGTCTTTGGTTGTGTACACTTAATTATGGAGTTTACATCTAAATATTGTGAAACGTATATGATTAAACGTAGAACTTTTTGTGAAAAGAGGTAATGTAATGTTAACCATCTAAATGATAAAATATGGGTTTTCATATAAAGCTAACCAAGTCAGTGGCCACGACCAAGTAAGCATAGATATTACGTCGGCGTCATGGACTGCACTTTTCTCAGTGAGTATAAAACCCACTCCTTGCGAAATTTACATTAGACTAGAAAACATGGAGCTGACGCTACATTTTGAAATGGTTAAGAACTACAACTCTATTGGCCCAGGAGACCAGACAGCGTGTAGTGTTGGCTACACGGCTGGAAATGGTTAAACTCTAAGACTATCGATCACTACAGAATAAGAACAAATCCTAGACGTAGAATTACTAGTCTGCAGCTGGAAATTACGTACATCTAGTACGAGAATACCGACAACCGCAGAAGCAACTATTCTATGCAACAACCATCTGTACGCCTGACATATCCATTACAACAGACACTATCCAGAGCCGCTGAGAAAGCCACAACCACGAAAGACATTGTGACTTCTGGGGAAGTTAACCAGAGACTCTCTGATGAACTGACTCTCCAGCAGACGGACCGGCGATTCCAACAGAGAAGACAACAACGACACAAGGGCGTAAATAAATACATTGCAATTCTTTTTGAATAAGCGGACATTCATGTGCAAAGAATTAGCATTTCAATAATATAATTCTTAACAGTGTGTAGTGAATCCATTTTGTCTTTCCCGCTCTTTATCCGTCCCCACTCCTTTCCATTGTCTACCAAGCCATCATAGCAGTTTAGCCCACTAGGGACTTATCGATGCATTGTGTTAGTAACCAATACCTGTATTGTTTTATGTATTTCAGTTAGTTAGTAAATAAATAATTTAGCCAATTTGTATATCGCTGATTCATTTTGGAGACCAGGGTTCGTGCAGATATCCAAGGGTTTGTGACATTCAGATGAGAATGACTAATCGATAAAATATGAAAATATCTGAAGAGTCAATTCGGGAAATAGAGACTAAAAACATTTTCCCGTGGTGCCCCAACTTCCTAGTTAAAGTTTACATGATTAGTTTAATCACATAATAAGTACAGAGAATTGATTTGATAATACAACAGTCTTCACATGAATGAATAGTCAGACACAGCATTGTGATAACTGCATAATTTTGCCCATAATAGTAAACCTAAAGGCTTAGAGGCCTAGAGGGTTGTGTACAGTGCATTTGGAAAGTATTCAGACCCTGTGACTTTTTCCAACATTTTATGTCACAGCTTTATTATTAAATGCATTAAATAGTTTTTTTTACCCCATCAGTCTACACACACTACCCCAAAATGACAAAATGAAAATGGGGTTTTAGATTTCTTTGCAAATGTATTACAAATAAAAAGTTATTTACATAACTATTCAGACCCTTTGCTATGATACCCGAAATTGAGCTCAGGTGCATCCTGTTTCCATTGATCATCCTTGATGTTTCTACAACTTGATTGGAGTCCACCTGTTGTAAATTCAATTGATTGGACATGATTTGGAAAGACGCACACCTGTCTATGTAAGGTCCCGCAGTTGACAGTGTATGTCAGCCAAAAACCAAGCCATGAGGTTGAAGGAATTGTCCCCTAGAGCTCTGAGTCAGGATTGTGTCAAGGCACAAATCTGGGGAAGGGTACCACAAAATGCATTGAACACAGTGGCCTCCATCATTCTTAATGGAAGAAGTTTGGAACCACCAAGACTCTTCCTAGAGCTGGCCGCCCGGCCAAACTGAGCAATTGGAGAGGGGCCTTGGTCAGGGAGGTGACCAAGAACCCTATGGTTCCTCTGACAGAGCTCCAGAGTTCTTCTGTGGAGATGGGAGAACCTTCCAGAAGGACAACCATCTCTGCCGCACTCCACCAATCAGGCCTTTATGGTAGAGTGGCCAGACGGAAGCCACTCCTCAGTAAAAGGCACAACAGCCCACTTGGAGTTTGCCAAAAGACACCTAAAGGTCTCTTGCCAAAAGACACTCTCAGACCATGAGAAACAAGATTATCTGGTCTGATGAAACCAAGATTTAACTCTTTGGTCTGAATGCCACGCATTACGTCTGGAGGAAACCTGGCATCATCCCTACGGCGAAGCATGGTGGTGGATGTTTTTCAATGGCAGGCACTGGGACTAGGCAGGATCGAGGGAAAGATGACCGGAGCAAAGAACAGAGAGATCCTTGATGAAAACCTGCTGCAGAGAGCTCAGGACGTCAAACTGGGGCGAGAGTTCACCTTCCAACAGGACAACGACCTGCCAGAGCCTGGACTTGAACCCGATCTAACATCTCTGGAGAGACCTGAAAATTGCTGTGCTGCAACGCTCCCCATCCAACTGTTCAGAGGATCTGCAGAGAAGAATGGGAGAAACTCCCCAAATACAGGTGTGCCAAGCTTGTAGTTAAATACCCAAGAAGACTTGAGGCTGTAATCACTGGCAAAGGCACTTCAACAAAGTATTTATTTATTTTATTTAAACTTTATTTAACTAGGCAAGTCAGTTAAGAACAAATTCTTATTTACAAGACCTACCGGAGAACAGTGGGTTAGCTGCCTTGTTCAGGGGCAGAAAGACATTTATTTTTTTATCTTGTCTGCTCAGGGATTCAATTCAGAAACCTTTCTGTTACTCTCCCAATGCTCTAACCACTAGGCTACCTGCTGCCCCCCAAAAAGTACTGTGTAAAAGGTCTGAATACTTATGTAAATGTGATATTTCAGTTTAATACATTTGTAACAATTTCTAAAATCCTGTTTTTGCTTATTATGGGGTATTGTGTGTAGATTTGAGGGGGGAATTTTTATTTTTATTTTAGAATAAGGCTGTAACAAAATGTGGAAAAGGTCAAGGGGTCTGAATACTTTCCGACTGCGCTGTACTTATCACACAGGGTGGATACTTCTTGATTATTGACTTCTGTTGGTTACAGTGGACTTTGTCCATGGTCTTTATAACTATGTAGTATACTGTGAAATGGACTGGTCATTCACTTGCAATGACTGACCGCTTACATCCAGTAATAACAAGACCAGCAAAACATTACAATGGAAAAAAATATATTTTTATGGATTGGCAAATCATTTCAAAGGTCTTGTTTATTACATTTGTTAAATTTCCTGAAATATTACTTGTACTTAACTATGTACTATTGGGAGAGTGTTTGTAAGAGTTATTTCCAGCAGAGGGCAGAGTAAATAACTTTATTGCCTTGTGAGCTCAGTAAAGCTTAGTCAGCTTTTCTCTCCCTTCCTCACTGTCAACGTTCCTGCCACTACAACGCAACATGCATTGTCAGAATCTGGTTGAATTATATAACAACACAGAATAAAACGATTGATAAATGTCCCATGATGGTAGTTGACTGCCCGTTACTCTGTATCAACCATCATTTATTCACATTACTTCAGGCCTACTTTAATCAAATATTTCAGTTGATGTGTATATTACTTTTGTTTTACTTTGACTTTATTGCCTCATCTCAGAGCTGCTGTCTGACCAAATCACTATTTTTGTAGTTCTTCAAAGTAAATAAGGCATACTTTTATGACTGCTGAATACCAACTATCAATCACTTAGATCATGTATTTTCAGGTACAGATACCTCAAAGCAATAACTTTCTATCCCTCTAGATCAGTGGTTCCCTAACTTTTTATAGTCCCATACCCCTTCGAACATTCAACCTCCAGCTGCGTACCCCCTCTAGCACCATGGTCAGCGCAATCTCAAATGTTCTTCTTTGCCATCATTGTAAGCCTGCCACACACACTATACGATACATTTATTACACATAAGAATGAGTGAGTTTTTGTCACAACCCAGTTCATGAAGTGACAAAGAGCTCTTAAAGGACCAGGGCACAAATAATAATCAATAATTTTTCTCTTTATTGAGCCATCTTACAAATAAATTTGTTAATAGAAAATTGTGAATAACTAACCACAGGTTAATGAGAAGGGTGTGCTTGAAAGGATGCACATAACTCTGCAATGTTGGGTTGTATTGGAAAGAGTCTTAAATCATTTTCCACACACAGTCTGTGCCTGTGTTTAGTTTTCATGCTAGTGGGGCCAAGAATCCACTCTCACATAGGTACGTGGTTGCGAAGGGCATCAGTGTCTTTTTAATAGCGCGATTTTCCAAGGCAGGATACTCTGAGCGTAGCCCAATCCAGAACTCTGGCAGTGGCTTCTGATTTGTATTTAATTTTCACAGTACCGCTTATTGCAATTTTGATGAGGCTCTTTTGTTCAGATATTGGTAAGTGGACTGGAGGCAGGGCATGAAAGGGATAATGACTCCAGCTGTTTCGGGAAAGTACCTGCGTAATTGCGCACCCAACTCACTCAGGTGCTTCGCTATATCACATTTTACATTGTCCGTAAGCTTGCGTTCATTGCCACACAAAAAATCATACAATGATGGAAAGGCCTGTATTGTCCTTGTTAATGCAGACCGAGAAGAGCTCCAACTTCTTAATCATCACATCAATTTTGTCCCGCACATGAAATATAGTTGCGGAGAGTCCCTGTAATCCTAGATTCAGATCATTCAGACGAGGAAAAAACATCACCCAGATAGGCCAGTCGTGTGAGAAACTTGTCATCATGCAAGCGGTCAGACAAGTGAAAATTATGGTCAGTAAAAACTTTAAGCTCGTCTCTCAATTAAAAAATATGTGTCAATACTTTGCCCCTTGATTACCAGCACACTTCTTTATGTTGTCAAAGCATTACATGGTCGCTACCCATATCATTGCATAGTGTAGAATATACACGAGTATCAGGGGCCCTGCTTTAACAAAGTTTTAACCATTTTCACTGTAGTGTCAAACGTCTTTCAAGATGTCAGGCATTCCCTTGGCAGCTAGAGCCTCTCGGTGGATGCTGCAGTGTACCCAAGTGGCATCAGGAGCAACTTCTTGCATGTGCGTTACCACTTCACTATGTCTCCATGTCATGGCTTTTGCGACATCAGTACAGATACCAACACATCTCCACCACCAAAGTCCATTTGACGTCACAAAGCTGTCCAGTACTTTAAAAAATATCCTCTGCTGTTGTCCTGGTTTGCAGAAGAGGTTGTCTTCCTTAATTGACCCCCCCCCCCCCCCCATAAATGTAACGGACATATACCAGGAGCTGTGTCAGGCCTGTGAAGTCTGTAATGCATAGAATTCACTGGCTTGTATGCAAAGCAGTAATTGTTTCAAAACATGTCCTGCCATGTCACTGTGTCGAGAAAGAGTGTTGTTAGATAAAGGTATTGTCTGTATAGTTTTTTGGGGCCTTTTCCCCCCTACGTTGTCCCAGCCATATCTGCAGCAGCAGGAAGAAATAAGCATGGGGCTTGCCTGTCCTAGCCACTCGGTAGCTCACCATATAAGACGCTTCTAGCCCCTTCATATTAATGGTATTTGTTGCTGTTATGTCTTACTACTCGAAAGTCATCTTAATTCTTGCTCAAAAAAACTCATGTGGCTTATTTTTCAATTTGGCATGTTTGGTTTCTAAACATCTGCGCAAGAGTGAAGGTTTCATCAAGTTGTAAGAAAGTACTTTTGCACATATTTTTTTCACCTTTATTTAACCAGGTAGGCCAGTTGAGAACAAGTTGTAATTTACAACTGAGACCTGGCCAAGATAAAGCATAGCAGTGCGACACAAACAACAACACAGAGTTACACATGGAAGAAACAAACGTACAGTAAATAACACAATAGAAAAAATCTATATACAGTGTGTGCAAATGAGGTAAGATTAGGGAGGTGAGGCAATAAATAGCCCGTAGAGGCAAATTAATTACAATTTAAATGCTAAACACTGGAGTATTAGAGGTGCAGAAGTTGAACGTGCAAGTAGAGATACTGGGGTGCAAAGGAGCAACAACAAAAAATAACAATATGGGGATGAGGTAGTTGAATGGGCTACGTACAGGTGCAATGATCTGTGAGCTGCTCTGACAGCTGATGCTGAAAGTTAGTGATGAAGATATGAGTCTCCAGCTTCAGTGATTTTTGCAGTTCGTTCCTGTCATTGGCAGCAGGGAACTGGAAGGAGAGACGGCCAAACAAGGAATTGGCTTTAGGGGTGACCAGTGAAATATACTGTACCTGCTGGAGCGCGTGCTACGGGTGGGTGCTGATATGGTGACTAGTGAGCTGAGATATGGCGGAGCTTTACCTAGCAAAGACTTATAGAAGACCTGGAGCCAGTGGGTTTGGCGACGAGTATGAAGCGAGGGCCAGCCAACGAGAGCGTACAGGTCGCAGTGGTGGGTAGTATATGGGGCTTTGGTGACAAAACGGATGGCACTGTGATAGACTGCATCCAATTTGCAGAGTAGAGTGTTGCAGGCTATTTTGTAAATGACATCACCGAAGTCAAGGATCGGTAGGATAGTCAGTTTTACAAGGGTATGTTTGGCAGCATGAGTGAAAGATGCTTTATTCCAAAATAGGAAGCTGATTCTAAATTTGATTTTGGATTGGAGATGCTTAATATGAGTCTGGAACGAGAGTTTACAGTCTAACCAGACACCTAGGTATTTAGAATATGTGAACAATTACAAGTCAGAACCATCCAGAGTAGTGATGCTGGATGGGCGGGCAGGTGACGGGCAGTGATTGGTTGAATAGCATGCATTTAGTTTTACTTGTATTTAAGAGCTGTTGGAGGCCAGGGAAAGAGAGTTGTATGGCATTGAAGCTCGTCTGGAGGTTAGTTAACAGTGTCCAAAGAAGGGCCAGAAGGGCCATATAACACACTGTGGCTGAGGAAAGGCACTATTCCCAATATAAGTGAACCCCAAATCAATGTAGTTCTCATCATAATTGCACCTCTTCGATGGTCCAACGTGCTTTCCCGGGTAAGGGGGCAGTAGCTCTTCGGCTGCATCAGATTCACAACTGTCAGTGCCCATGCTAGTTGGGCTAACAACAAATGTAGAACTACTGATGCTAGCTTTGGATGTGCTCGTGGAAGCAGAACAACTTGTGTCGTCGACAGGTGCAGGTGTAGTACTGCTGGTAGTAGCAGTATTACCAGTAGAGCTGGTATGAGTCTCTATGGACTCGGTCCTTACCTTTTTTTAACCATTGATCCATTTTTCTGTCTGGATCGCCGTGACCCCAACCAACCTCTACTCACTGGTCCCTTATGATCACTCGATTAAGCATGCCTCTCCTTAATGTAAATATGCCTTGTCCATTGCTGTTCTGGTTAGTGTTTATTGGCTTATTTCACTGTAGAGCCTCTAGCCCTCCTCACTATATATCCAACCTTTCAGTTCCACCACCCACATATGCGATGACATCACCTGGTTTCAATGATGTTTCTAGAGACAATATCTCTCTCATCATTACTCATTACCTAGGTTTCCCTCCACTGTATTCACATCCTACCATACCTTTGTCTGTACATTATTCCTTGAAGCTATTTTATCGCCCCCAGAAACTTCCTTTTACTCTCTGTTCTAGACGTTCTAGACGACCAATTCTCATAGCTTTTAGCCGTACCCTTATCCTACTCCTCCTCTGTTCCTCTGGTGATGTAGAGGTGAATCCAGGCCCTGCAGTACCTAGCTCCACTCCTATTCCCCAGGCGCTCTCTTTTGATGACTTCTGTAACCGTAATAGCCTTGGTTTCATGCATGTTAACATTAGAAGCCTCCTCCCTAAGTTTGTTTTGTTCACTGCTTTAGCACACTCTGCCAACCCAGATGTTTTAGCCGTGTCTGAATCCTGGCTTAGGAAGACCACCAAAAATTCTGACATTTTCATCCCTAACTACAAGATTTTCAGACAAGATAGAACGGCCAAAGGGGGCGGTGTTGCAATCTACTGCAAGGATTGCCTGCAGAGTTCTGTTTTACTATCCAGGTCTGTTCCCAAACAATTTGAACTTCTACTTTTAAAAATCCACCTCTCTAAAAACAAGTCTCTCACTGTTGCCGCCTGCTATAGACCACCCTCTGCCCCCAGCTGTGCTCTGGACACCATATGTGAACTGATTGCCCCCCATCTATCTTCAGAGCTTGTGCTGCTAGGCGACCTAAATTGGAACATGCTTAACACCCCAGCCATCCTACAATCTAAGCTTGATGCCCTCAATCTCACACAAATTATCAATGAACCTACCAGGTATCACCCCAATTCCGTAAACACGGGTACCCTCATAGACATCATCCTAACCAACTTGCCCTCCAAATACACCTCTGCTGTTTTCAACCAAGATCTCAGCGATCACTGCCTCATTGCCTGTATCCGTAATGGGTCAGCGATCAAACGACCTCCACTCATCACTGTCAAACGCTCCCTGAAACACTTCAGCGAGCAGGCCTTTCTAATCGACCTGGCCGAGGTATCCTGGAAGGATATTGATCTCATCCCGTCAGTAGAGGATGCCTGGATATTTTTTTTAAATGCCTTCCTCACCATCTTGAATAAGCATGCCCCATTCAAGAAATTTAGAACCAGGAACAGATATAGCCCTTGGTTCTCTCCTGACCTGACTGCCCTTAACCAACAGAAAAACATCCTATGGCGTTCTGCATTAGCATCGAACAGCCCCCGTGATATGCAACTTTTCAGGGAAGCTAGAAACCAGTATACACAGGCAGTTAGAAAAGCCAAGGCTAGCTTTTTCAAGCAGAAATTTGCTTCCTGCAACACAAACTCAAAAAAGTTCTGGGACACTGTAAAGTCCATGGAGAATAAGAACACCTCCACCCAGCTTCCAACTGCACTGAAGATAGGAAACACTGTCACCACCGACAAATCCACTATAATTGAGAATTTCAACAAGCATTTTTCTACGGCTGGCCATGCTTTCCACCTGGCTACCCCTACCCCGGTCAACAGCACTGGCCTCCCCTCTGCTACTCGCCCACGCCTTCCTCATTTCTCTTTCTCCCAAATACAGTCAGCTGATGTTCTGAAAGAGCTGCAAAATCTGGACCCTTACAAATCAGCCGGGCTAGATAATCTGGACCCTTTCTTTCTAAAACTATCTGCTGAAATTGTTGCCACCCCTATTACCAGCCTTTTCAACCTCTCTTTCGTGTCATCTGAGATTCCCAAAGATTGGAAAGCAGCTGCGGTTATCCCCCTCTTCAAAGGGGGGGGACACTCTTGACCCAAACAGCTACAGACCTATATCTATCCTACCCTGTCTTTCTAAGGTCTTCGAAAGCCAAGTCAACAAACAGATTACCGACCATCTCGAATCCCACCATACCTTCTCCGCTATGCAATCTGGTTTCAGAGCTGGTCTTGGGTGCACCTCAGCCACGCTCAAGGTCATAAACGATATCTTAACCGCTATCGATAGGAAACAGTACTGTGCAGCCATATTCATTGACCTGGCCAAGGCTTTTGACTCTGTCAATCACCACATCCTCATCGGCAGACTCGACAGCCTTGGTTTCTCTAATGATTGCCTCGCCTGGTTCACCAACTACTTCTCTGATCGAGTTCAGTGTGTCAAATCGGAGGGTCTGTTGTCCGGACCTCTGGCAGTCTCTATGGGGGTGCCACAGGGTTCAATTCTTGGACCGACTCTCTTCTCTGTATACATCAATGATGTCGCTCTTGCTGCTGGTGAGTCTCTGATCCACCTCTACGCAGACGACACTGTTCTGTATACTTCTGGCCCTTCTTTTGACACTGTGTTAACAACCCTCCAGGCGAGCTTCAAAGCCATACAACTCTCCTTCCGTGGCCTCCAATTGCTCTTAAATACAAGTAAAACTAAATGCATGCTCTTCAACCGATCGCTGCCTGCACCTGCCCGCCTGTCCAACATCACTACTCTGGACGGCTCTGACTTAGAATATGTGGACAACTACAAATACCTAGGTGTCTGGTTAGACTGTAAACTCTCCTTCCAGACTCACATCAAGCATCTCCAATCCAAAGTTAAATCTAGAATCGGCTTCCTATTCCGCAACAAAGCATCCTTCACTCATGCTGCCAAACATACCCTTGTAAAACTGACCATCCTACCAATCCTCGACTTCGGTGATGTCATTTACAAAATAGCCTCCAAAACCCTACTCAATAAATTGGATGCAGTCTATCACAGTGCCATCCGTTTTGTCACCAAAGCCCCATATACTACCCACCACTGCGACCTGTACGCTCTCGTTGGCTGGCCCTCGCTTCACACTCGTCGCCAAACCCACTGGCTCCAGGTCATCTACAAGACCCTGCTAGGTAAAGTCCCCCCTTATCTCAGCTCGCTGGTCACCATAGCAACGCCCACCCGTAGCACGCGCTCCAGCAGGTATATCTCTCTGGTCACCCCCAAAACCAATTCTTCCTTTGGCCGCCTCTCCTTCCAGTTCTCTGCTGCCAATGACTGGAACGAACTACAAAAATCTCTGAAACTGGAAACACTTATCTCCCTCACTAGCTTTAAGCACCAGCTGTCAGAGCAGCTCATAGATTACTGCACCTGTACATAGCCCATCTATAATTTAGCCCAAACAACTACCTCTTTACCTACTGTATTTATTTATTTTGCTCCTTTGCACCCCATTATTTCTATCTCTACTTTGCACCTTCTTCCACTGCAAACCAACCATTCCAGTGTTTTTTTACTTGCTATATTGTATTTACTTCGCCACCATGGCCTTTTTTATATTTTTATTTATTAATATATTTTATTTGCCTTTACCTCCCTTATCTCACCTCACTTGCTCACATTGTATATAGACTTATTTTTCACTGTATTATTGACTGTATGTTTGTTCTACTCCATGTGTAACTATGTGTTGTTGTATGTGTCGAACTGCTTTGCTTTATCTTGGCCAGGTCGCAATTGTAAATGAGAACGTGTTCTCAATTTGCCTACCTGGTTAAATAAAGGTGAAATAAAATAAATAAATACAATTTTTTTGAGCAAACGGAATGAGCAGCAGCTACGTTTGGCTACATACGGACCATTGTGGAATTCTCACGAGAGCATAACGGTTAATGTGATTGGATGTTAATTATTTGACCAGGTTACCTGTATTTGACGTTGTGTTGTTATTTCACTGAACACTAGATGGTTTCATTTTATTTTTGGCAGTTGAAACGAGGCTACTCAGGCGAGGGGGGGAACCTCATCCAAATGTATAGCCCCATTGGAAAATATAAATGGACTGTTTGGAAATGTGAAGAAGAAGAGAGCGAGAGAGCGAGAAAAATAAATAAAAGTGAATCTCAGATAATGATCCAGCATAAACTGACTAGAAGCCATGAGAACATACCATGGCAACACACCGTAACACATGTTCCATTGGAGTCTGGGTAAAAAAATCGAACTATGTCTCGACCCCGGAGAATGTTGTATGCACCATATTATTTTTAAAAAAAGTAGCCTATGAATACTATCCATGTCGGGGTCTAGATAAATAGGACTACTATATTGATATGGAGCCTAGCCAATGGACATTGTCTTCGGAGTTGTGATGGATCTTTTTAATGGCTGGTTTCTGTCTGACATGCCTGGTTAACATAAGTTTGCTAACCCAGTCTGCATGTCTACAAGCTACAGCAGATGAGCCCTTTCTTCCAGGCTGATTCTGTATAACTTTGTGATTATGTTAAAGACCGGTTCAAACCAGTCAAACAAACTGCCTGTATGTTTAAAAGACTGGTTCTTTCTTACAGATACATTTAGGTCAGGAATCAGGGGGCTGATCAGCTGAGCACTGAGACATGACATCACCACAAGCTTGTGATAGAAAACTGACAAGCCTGGAGGGATTTTTTTTAAATGGGGCCGACTGATTTTGACAGTATTATGAAGGAATAGGAACAGAAGTTCATAATGTGCAAGTGTGACTAAGTACATTTAATGTGTTCACATCGTAAATGAATGTGTGTACAGTATGTTTCTACTGCTTCAACTCTCATGACTTCCCGATTTCTATTAATATGGGCTTTGAAGATAACCTTAATGTTTTACTCCATCTGTCTGCTCCCTTAGTAGGGTAAGCTACAAACCAGACTAAAACTGAAATGAAACCTGCTGCCGCACAGATTTTCATTAAATATTCTAAAACTACAGAGGAGTCCTGTAAGCATGCTCTAATTAGCCGGCCTAGATAATTTCAAGTTAAAGCTAAGCTAGCCTAGAAAAAGCAGGTGAAACTAGTGACTTCATTATGACATCTTTCGTGACATGCTAGGCAGGTTGTGTAGAATGTTATCACTAAAAGTCACAATAGAGTGAATGTTCATTTCCATTTATCTGGTTGCTGATTAAGTCCTGAAAAGGACTTTTCCCCGCTGGAAAATACGTTATTTTCTGGTAGTAAACTGGGTTTCCTGGTGAAGAAGTAGAAGTATACGTCATGTAGTCAGAAGGGCAGGACTTTCAGTCTGTCTGAAGCCTCTCTCATTGCCAAGGGGGATTCCATTCCGTCCATTCAATGGCAATGCCTCCCACAGCGGACAATCCCCTGTGGCACATGTCGATTCCGGAAGCCTTCCACACTAAGCTTTGTCACCTCTGACCTCCACTTCAGTTGATCCTCCACACGTGGCAGTAACGCCTAACAGTGCTTGAGACCTAGAGGTCCCACGAAAGTAAACGAATAAAGGCTTTATAGAGCATTCAGGAAGTCTTTATAAGCACTACATAGCTATTGTTCGAAGACATTAAGATAGTCATGGATCAGTCAAGCCACGCTTACCCTAGTTGCCGTTCCCTCAGTTGCAGTACAGTAGTTGAGTCTTTGTTTTCAATGTAAAATGTTTTGTAATGGAAAACCAAAATGTGTGTTTCTCATTGGACAAGTCCATGTAATCCCTCCTCGGTTTGATGCCTAATAAACACAACACTGTCTTTCCTGGAGGCCCCTAGCACTTCATCACACCCACTTTAGTACAGAAGTAGCCCCTAATGCAAAGCATTGGTAGCACGGGGGAGGGGGAGGACAGATGGTGTGTGTGTTTTTTCATAAGAGGCAGCCATCATCTGGGACATGCTAATCAAATCTGCTGATTACTTAAATTGAGTGTCTACTAATTAAGCCTCATTTGGAGTCAAATTGTGACCCATCAAATCAAATTGTATTTGTCACATACACATGGTTAGCAGATGTTAATGCGAAATGCTTGTGCTTCTAGTTCCGACAATGCAGTAATATCCAACGAGTAATCTAACCTAACAATTTCACAACAATTACCTTATACACACAAGTGTAAAGGAATGAATAAGAATATGTACACAAAAAAAGATATGAATGAGTGATGGTATAGAACGGCATAGGCAAGATGCAGTATATGGTATAGAGTACAATATATACATATGAGATGAGTAATGTAGGGTATGTAAACATATAAAAGTGGCATTGTTTAAAGTGGCTAGTGATACATTACATCAAGATGCAGTAGATGGTATGGAGTACAGTATATACATATGAGATGAGTAATGTAGGGTATGTAAACATATAAAAGTGGCATTGTTTGAAGTGGCTAGTGATACATTACATCAAGATGGTATAGAGTACAGTATATACATATGAGATGAGTAATGTAGGGTATGTAAACATGATATAAAGTGGCATTGGTTAAAGTGGCTAGTGATGCATGTATTACATCAATTTGTCCATTATTAAAGTGTCTGTAGTTGAGTCAGTATGTTGGCAGCAGCCACTCAATGTTAGTGATGGCTGTTTAACAGTCTGATGGCCTTGAGATAGAAGCTGCTTTTCAGTCTCTCGGTCCCTGCTTTGATGCACCTGTACTGACCTCGCCTTCTGGATGATAGCGGGGTGAACAGGCACTGGCTCGGGTGGTTGGTGTCCTTGATGATCGTTTTGGCCTTCCTGTGACATCGGGTGCTGTAGGTGTCCTGGAGGGCAGGTAGTTTGCACCCGGTGATGCGTTGTGCAGACCTCACTACCCTCTGGAGAGCCTTACGGTTATGGGCGGAGCAGTTGCCGTACCAGGCGGTGATACAGCCCGACAGGATGCTCTCGATTGTGCATCTGTAAAAGTTTGAGTGTTTTTGGTGACAAGCCGAATTTCTTCAGCCACTTGAGGTTGAAGAGGCGCTGCTGCGCCTTCTTCACCACGCTGTCTGTGTGGGCGGACCATTTCAGTTTGTCCGTGATGTGTACGCCGTGGAACTTAACTTTATACCATCTCCACTACTGTCCCGTCGATGTGGATAGGGGAGTGCTCCCTCTGCTGTTTCCTGAAGTCCACGATCATCTATTTTGTTTTGTTGACGTTGAGTGTGAGGTTATTTTCCTGACACCACACTCCGAGGGCCCTCACCTCCTCCCTGTAGTCTCGTTGTTGTTGGTAATCAAGCCTACCACTATAGTGTTGTCTGCAAACTTGATGATTGAGTTGGAGGCGTGCATGGCCACGCAGTCATGGGTGAACAGGGAGTACAGGAGAGGGCTGAGAACGCACACTTGTGGGGCCCCAGTGTTGAGGATCAGCGGGTGGAGATGTTGTTACCTACCCTCACCACCTGGGGAACCTGGGGGGACTTGATGAGCAGGAACTGAATGGTCTCGCTGTGATTCCCTGACACACATAGGTTGATGGGAGAGAACCCTTCATCCAGGGTTACAGCACCCTGGCCTCCCCCCTGTCTGCCCTCACCTCTACCATAGGGTCTGTTCACGTGGTCCGACCTCTACCAAGGTTCTGTTCACATGGTCCACGGCCGTTGACCGGGCGTTCCGGGACCTTAAACACCGCTTCACCACGGCTCTGATCCTGGTTCATCCGTCATCCGGACCTTTCCCATCAGTTCGTGGTGGAGGCCGATGCTTCGGATGTCTGAGTGGGAGCTGTCCTGTCCTGTCCCAACGTTCTGCCCTTGACCTTAAGTTGCATCCCTGCACCGCCTTCTCCCACCGCCTCAATACCATGGAGGGGAATTACGATGTGGGAAATCGGGAGCTTCTCTCGGTGAAGATGGCATTGGGGGAATGGAGGCAGTGGCTCGAAGGGGCGGAATATCCGTTCATTGTGTGTACCGACCACAAAAACCTGGAGTATCTCTGCACCACCAAGCACCTCAACTCCAGGCAGGCGAGATGGGCCCTGCTCTTTACCCGGTTCCACTTTTCCTCCTCCTACCGGCTGGGGTCCAAGAACGTGAAGTCGGGTGCCCTGTCTCACCGCTATAACCCCACGGTTACCACCCCGGAGCACGAGACCATCCTTCCCACCTCGTGCCTGGCGATGGCACTCAGCTGGGGTATCGGGCTCCCGGCAGACCCTGGCCTTAGTGCGACAACGCTTTTGTTGGCCTACCATGGTTCCGGACGTCATCACCTTTGTCGCCGCCTGCACGGTCTGTGCACGTAACAAGATCCCTCGAAAAGCTCCGGCTGGCTTCCTCCAACCTCTGTCTGTCCTTCATCGCCCCTGGTCTCTCATCTCCTTGGATGTTGTCACTGGTCTCCCCCAATCTGATGGCAACACCGCCATCCTGACCGTAGTGGATCGCTTTTCTAAGGCCTCCCACTTCATTCCTCTCAGCAAGTTACCCTCTGCCAAGGAGACGGCCCAGCTCATGCTGCAGCACGTCTTCCGGGTCTATGGACTGCCCGAGGACATGGTCTCCGGCCGTGGCCCTCTGTTCTCGTCCCGGGTTCTGGAAGGCGTTCTGCACCCTCATTGGGTTGTCGGCCAGCCTGTCCTCCGGGTTCCACCCCCAGTCTAACGGCCAGTCGGAGCGAGCCAACCAGGACCTCGAGACCACTCTGCGCTGCCTGGTCTCTGCCAACCCCACCACCTGGAGCCAGCAGCTGGAGTGGGTGAAATACGCCTGCAACACCCTTCTCTGCTCTGCCACGGGCCTATCACCGTTTGAGTGTTCCCTGGGATATCAGCCCCCATTCTTTCCTGAGCAGGAAGAGGTCAGCATATCTTCTGCCCAGATGTTTGTCTGCCACTGTTATCGTACCTGGAGGAGAGCCCGGTCGGCCCTCCTCAAGACCACCTCCAGGTATTGATGACAAGCGGATCGCCATCGGACCCCGGCTCCCAGGTATCATCTCGGGCAGTAGGTATGGCTATTCAACCGGGATCTGCCACTCCGGGTGGAATCCTGCAAACTCTCCCCCCGGTTGATCTCCAAGATCATTTGCCCCTCTACTGTTCGTCTTCCGTTGCCCCGTACCCTTCGTGTACATCCCACCTTTCATGTGTCCAGTGTCAAACCCATGTCTCATAGCCCTTTGTCTCCTGTTTCCAGGCCGACCCCTCTCCCTCGGCTCATCGACAGCCAATCGGCGTACACGGTGAGGCGTCTCCTGAAGGTTCGGCCTCAGGGCAGGGGGTTCCACTACCTGGTTGACTGGGAGGGTTATGGCCCAGAGGAGAGGTGTTGGGTCCCCGCCAGGGACATCCTGGACCCAGGCCTCATCACGGATTTCCAACGCCGACACCCCGGTTAGCCAGGTAGGACGCCAAGTGGCGCCCCTGGGGGGGGGGGGGGGGGGTACTGTCACATCCTGAATTGTATCACCGGTCTTTGTGATTGTCTACACCCCCCCTCCAGGTTTTGCCCATCTTCCCCATTATCCCCTGTGTATTTATACCTGTGTTCTCTGTCTGTCTGTTGCCAGTTTGTCTTGTTTGTCAAGTCCACCAGCGTTTTGTTTCTCAGCTCCTGCTTTTTCCCAGTCACTCTTTTCTTGGCCCTCCTGTTTTTGACCCTTGCCTGTCCTGACTCCGAACCCGCCTGCCTGACCACTCTGCCTGCCCCTGAGCCTGCCTACCGACCTGTACCTTTGCCCCCCGCTGGATTTTGACCTCTGCTTACCCTGAGCCTGCCTGCCGTCCGGTATCGTTGCCTCACCTCTGGTTACTGACCCCTGCCTGCTTTGACCAGTCTGTTGCCTGCCCCTATTGTATCATTAAACTATTGTTTATTCAACGTTGTTTGCATCTGGGTCTTACCTTCATACCTGATAGCCTGCCCATACCATAACCCCACTGCCACCATGGGGCACTCTGTTCACGATGTTGACATCAGCAAACTACCATACATGTGAACTGAGGTTGTGAGGCCGGTTAGACGTACTGCCAAATTCTCTAAATCCACGTTGGAGGTGGTTTATGGTAGAGAAATTAATATTCAAATCTCTGGTGGATGTTCCTGCAGTCAGCATGCCAATTGCACACTCCCTCATGTTGGATTCTAGCTTGAAATATACTTATTCCTGTTACCAGACCAGAACTTACTGATTACTGTACATGTATATGGAATATATATGTTGGGGTCAATGGAGTGTGGGTAACAACTAGGTGTATGGAAAGTTACTGACTGAGATGAGGGAGTGCTGAAAGTTTACATTCTGTCAAACATGTTATTGTTAAATACCATGGCTCCTAAGGAGGGAGGCAAAATGCAACAGTCTGGTTTCAGTCACGGATAAGGTAGGACAGGCATGGATTAGGGAGGAGTGAGGAATTCGGCCAGAGGTCAGGTCAGATGAAGTGAGAAGGAGCAGTCCTATTACACACACACACATACTTCCATGCCCACAAAGGTTCTACCATGAGGCAGGGCCATGACTACACCAGTGAGAGTAACCAATTAAGTTCCTGACTAGCAACAGAGATGTATTGGCTGTCTAGATGTGCAAGGAGATGACTCCACCTAGAAGGAGGGTGTAAATATATGTGCTTGTGTAATCATGTCTTTGACTTTGCAGCTGTTTGACCCAGTGGGTGAATATACTTGGTTTGAACTTTTACAAGTTGTCTGTGAGTTTTTACTGTTTGTTCAGCACCTGACACCCAACTTGAGACATTTGTGGCATTGTGTTGTGGACAATACTGCACATTTTAGTGGCCTTTTATTGTCCCCAGCACAAGGTGCACTTGTGTAATGATCATGCTGTTTAATCAGCTTCTTGATATGCTACACCTGGCAGGTGGATGGATTATCTTGGCAAAGGAGAAATGCTCACTAACAGGGATGTAAACAAATTTGTGCACCAAATTTGAGAGAAATAATATTTTTGTGCCTATGGTACACTTTTATTTCAGCTCATGAAAAATGGGACCAACACTTTACATGTTGCGTTTAGATTTTGGTTCAGTGTTGTATAGTTTTATCCCAAAATGTTTTTCTTTAAACTGTTTTACAACTTTTATGCAATTCACTGGTCCTCCCCTTCCTCCTCTGAGGAGCCTCCACTGGTGCATGTGTGTGTTTATGCATCCATGTGTTGTGTCCATAAGCCTGTGTTTGAGAGAGGGGAAAGTATTGTGTATGAATTCACTGTGTGGGTGGGTGGGGTGGGGTGGGGGGGGGGGGGGGGGGGGTTACAATGTGGGTGTCATAGAATGAGTCAGTGCACCATCTACTCATGTTTTGTAGGTACAGTCGTCCACCCCTCTGCCCCCTCTCTCCTGTAGCCTCCCTCTCCTATGTTCTGTCATATTTCTGGATTGCAACGGAAAACAACTGAAGTCTAATTCAAACAAGCTACTCACAATATAAGTGCTCTCTCTACTGTTGCTACATAATCACACTATGAAACACAGTCTCTCTGTGCTGGGCTGAATGACAGGGTTTGTGGGTGAAGGCTCTCAGCACCTGGTCATTATCTCACCGGCGCAGGAGCATATCTGTGCATGGAGACACCTACGCGCTGCTGACTCAAAATACACACACACATAAAATACACATGTACTTGCATTGGTTCTCACACACAGCCACCGACACTGACGCACACACACATTTCTCCACAAAGCGGTGCGGCTCTGCAGTGGAGCGGTAACCCACGGCAACGCTCTGGTCTCAAGCCGACCAAAATTCACCAGAGCTGTGGAGGGAGAGGACTGATAGAGGCAGCATAGTCAAACATGTCACTTTGTCTCTCTGTGTCTGCCACCGCCCATTAACAGGCCCTTCAAAATCAAGAGGACCCTTTCACTCCCACGCAGACTCCCTAAGATAAAACCTTTTAAACGGCGACAGTACAGAGCCCGTGGGTGAGTGGTAACCCTCTCGTCTCTTGACACATGTATGGGTATGACCCCGGATACTGGGGATCAATCCATGCGACCTCCAAGGGGCTGTTATATACAGTAGGACTTGTGAAACCAACAAGGGGCCCCTAGTAGAGACTGCTGCAGCCAATTGAAATGTCCTCAAGTCTAGAGGACTCTTCACTCCCTAAGATAAAGATGTAGCAGGGATACCCTGTTTTTCATCTACTTTCACCGACAGGCGATGTGAGTTTCTTGGACCAGGGGCTTGGGGGAACTCCTTTAAAAAATAAAATCTGACCATAACAACCAAAGTATGACGTCTTCCTCTCATCATGAAAAAGACGTCTGTACTTGTTTGTAACAGAAACGAGTTGGTCTTCTCAATCACCAAACCAGTTTCCAAACAGAACGTTTTGTCATTAAGATGTCATGTGCGGCAGCGTAGATGGCAGCGTAGCCTAGTGGTTAGAGCATTGGGCTAGTAACCGAAAGGTTGCAAGATTGAATCCCCGAGCTGACAAGGTACAAATCTGTCGTTCTGCCCCTGAACAAGGCAGTTAACCCACTGTTCCTAGGCCGTCATTGAAAATAAAAATGTGTTCTTAACTGACTTGCCTAGTTAAATAAAAATGTGCCAAATTTTGCACACCGAGATGGAAGTCATACGCATAGAGAGCAAGAGAAAGATAGAGGGAGTAAAATACACCAAGATGTTTCCACCAACTTTTTGACTATTTTTCTTTATATCTGAAAGTTGTTGTCGGCAACAAAGCCTGTACTTTTATTTCCGCCAACCGACCTAGTCTTGATTGTGGTAAAGTTCTGCTTATGGCTTAGTATGAACGTAGCCATAATCCTGAGGCAGCATTGGCACGCTCTTTGCTCTTGATGGTTGCTACACTCTTAGAAAAAAGGGTTTCAAAGGGGTTATTTGACTGTACCCATCGAAGAAGCATTTTTGGTTCCATGTAGAACCCACTGTGGAAAGTGTTCAAGATAGAACCCACAAGGTTTCTACCTGGAACCAAAAAGTTTCTCATGTGGATAGCCGAAGAAACCTTTTAGGTTATAGATAGCGCCTTTTTTCTAAGAGTGTAGGCAGGGCCCTTTACTAGGCTGTTATCATCCTCTTTGCAGTTATAAACTTTGAGAGGCATGTCACTTTGTCCATCTCTTCGCATAGCCCTCCACTAAGCATGCACTTATTAACCACAACTGGATGGATCCATATAGAATTACTATGGAAATGAATGTCACTGAATTATGAAAACATTGGAATAAAGTAGGCTAATGCAATTGAAGGCATGGATCATATTGTTTAATACTAAAACTTCCAAAGTCATCTAATCATTTATAATACATTTTGAGTAATAGTTTACCCGTGTGTGGTCAACCAGATGATATTTTCAGCACTGTTTTGATTGGATGCAATGCATTTACAACTCATATAACAGGTCCATATGAATTGACAAGGCATTGATTATAGCATAGCCTATGTCTTCAGTTGTCTTGGCCTCATTAGAAGTAGTCCCTCTGTATAAATTGGTCATACATTTCTCCTCTTTTGCAAAGCTCTTCAGTTACTGTATTACATGTGAAATTTCTGTTATCTTATTTCATCACATTTGTGACTAGAAAGAATGGTGCTGGATGAGATCCGCCTCTACCATCACTCCTATTCGCCAACGTGCAATCATTGGACAATAAAATGGATGAGCTCCTATCAAGAATATCGTACCAACGGGACATTAAAAACGGTAATATCTTATGTTTCACCGAGTCGTGGCTGAACGACGACATGGATAACATACAGCTGGCTGGGTTTTCGGTCCATCGGCAAGCTGGAACCGCTGCCTCCGGTAAGACAAGGGTTGTCTATCTGTAAATAACAGCTGGTGCACGAAATCTAATATTAAGGAAGTCTCGAGGTTTTGCTAGCCTGAGGTAGAGTATCACATGACAAGCTGTAAGCCGCATTATGTACCAAGTTTTCATCTATATTTTTTGTAGCTGTCCATTTACCACCACAAACCAATGCTGACAAGTAAAATGCTAATCCAGAGGCAGCGCTCCTGGTGGCCGGGGACTTTAATGTGGGGAAACTTAAATCCATTTTACCTCATTTCTACCAGCATGTTACATGTGCACCAGAGGAAAAAAACTCTAGACCACCTTTACTCCACACACAGAGATGCGTACAAAACTCTCCCTCACCCTCCATTTGGAAAATCTGACCATGACTCTATCCTCCGGATTCCTGCGTACAAGCAAAAACTAAAGCAGGAAGCACCAGTGACTCGCTCTATAAGGAAGTGGTCAGAGGACGCAGATGCTAAGCTACAGGATTGTTTTGCTAGCACAGACTGGAATATGTTCTGGGATTCTTCCGATGGCATTGAGGAACACACCACATAAGTCACTGGCTTCATCAATAAGTGCATCGATGACGTCGTCGCCACAGTGACCGTACGTACATACCCTAACCAGAAGCCACGGATTACAGGCAACATCCGCACTGAGCTAAAGGGTAGAGCTGACGCTTTCAAGGAGCGGGACTCTAACCCGGACACCTATAAGAAATCCCGCTATGCCCTCTGACAAGCCATCCAAACAGGCAAAGTGTCAATAAAGGAATACGATTGAATCATGCTACACCATCTCTGACACTCGGCGGATGTTGCAGGGCTTACAAACTATTACGGACTACAAAGGGAAGTATAGCCGTGAGCTGCCCAGTGACACGAGCCTACCAGACGAGCTAAATCACTTCTAGGCTCGCTTCGAGGCAAGCAACACTGAAGCATGCATGAGCGCATCAGCTGTTCCAGATGACTGTGTGAGCACGCTCTCTGTAGCCGATGTGGGTAAGACCTTTAATCAGGTCAACATTCACAAGGCCGCAGGGCCAGACGGATTACCAGGACGTGTACTCCGAGCATGCGCTGACAGACTGTCAAGTGTCTTCAGTGACATTTTTCAACCTGTCCAAGATTTGGCATGGGTCCTCAGATCCTCAAAAAGTTCTACAGCTGCACCATCGAGAGCATCTTGACTGGTTACATCACCGCCTGGTATGACAACTGCTCGGCCTCCGACTGCAAGGCACTACAAAGGGAACGGCCCAGTACATCACTGGGGCCAAACTTACTGCCATCCAGGACCTCTATACCAGGCGGTGTCAGAGGAAGGCCCTAAAAATTGCCAAAGACTCCAGCCACCCTAGTCATAGACTTCTCTCTCTTCTACCGCACAGCAAGCGGTACCGGAGCGCCAAGTCTAGGTCCAAAAGGCTTCTTAACAGCTTCTAGCCATAAGACTCCTGTAACGGCAGTCTAAGTCGTCCTCCTCATCGGACGAGGAGAGGCGAGAAGGATCGGAGGACCAATGTACAGCGTGGTAAGTTTCCATGATTTAATAACACGAAAACTAGACAAGATACAAAACAACAAACGTACTAACCGTCACAGTCCCGTGTGGCACAAACACTGACACAGGAAACAACCACCCACAAAATCCCAACACAAAACAAGCCACCTATATATGATTCTCAATCAGGGACAACGATTGACAGCTGCCTCTGATTGAGAACCATATTAGGCTGAACACAGAAACAGACAAACTAGACACACAACATAGAATGCCCACCCAGCTCACGTCCTGACCAACTCTAAAACAAGCAAAACACATAAGCACTAGGGTCAGGACGTGACAGTACCCCCTTCCTGAGGTGCGGACTCCGAACGCACCCCTAAAACTCAAGGGGAGGGTCTGGGTGGGCATCTGTCCGCGGTGGCGGCTCCGGCGCAGGACGAGGACACCACTCCACCATTGTCTTTGTCCCCCTCCTTAGCGTCCTTTGAGTGGCGACCCTCGCCCCCGACCCTGGTCTAGGAACCTTCACAAAGGTCCCCCCTAGATTTAGGAGACGGCTCAGGACAGAGAGGTAGCTTAGGACAGAGAGGTAGCTCAGGACAGAGAGGTAGCTCAGGACAGAGAGGTAGCTCAGGACAGAGAGGTAGCTCATGACTGGAGGGCAGCTCATGACTGGATGGCGGCTCTGACGGCTCCTGACTGGAGGGCGGCTCTGGCGGCTCCTGACTGGAGGGCGGCTCTGGCGGCTCCTGACTGGAGAGCGGCTCTGGCGACTCCTAACTGGCTGGCGGCTCTGGCGGCTCCTGACTGGCTGGCGGCTCCTGACTGGCTGGCGGCTCTGGCGGCTCCTGACTGGCTGGCGGCTCTGGCGGCTCCTGACTGACTGACGGCTCTAGCGGCTCCTGACTGACGGACAGCTCTAGCGGCTCGGGACAGACGGGCGGCTCTAACGGCTCGGGACAGACTGGCGGCTCGGGGCAGACGGATGGCTCTGGCGGCTCGGGCAGACGGATGGCTCAGACGGCGCTGGGCAGACGGATGGCGCTGGGCAGGCAGGCAGCTTAGACGGCGCTGGGCAGGCAATCAGGTCAGACTGCGCTGGGCAGACGACCGACTCTGACCTGCTGAGGCGCACAGTAGGCCTGGTGCGTGGTGCCGGAACTGGTGGTCCCGGACTGGAGACACGCACCTCAAGGCTGAACAGTGCGTACAGGGCTCTGGAGACGCACAGGAGGCTTAGTGCGTGGTGCCGGAACTGGAGGTACTGGGCTGGAGACACGCACCACAGGGAGAGTGCGTGGAGGAGGAACAGGGCTCTGGAGACGCACTGGAAGCCTGGTGCGTGGTGTAGGCACTGGTGGTACCGGGCTGGGGCGGGAAGGTGGCGCCGGATATACCGGACCGTGAAGGAGTACACGAGCTCGTGAGCACCGAGCCTGCCCAACCTTACCTGGTTGAATGGTCCCCGTAGCCCTGCCAGTGCGGCGAGGTGGATTAGCCCGCACTGGGCTATGCTGGCAAACCGGGGACACCATTTGTAAGGCTGGTGCCATGTACGCCGGCCCGAGGAGACGCACTGGAGACCAGATGCGTTGGGCCGGCTTCATGACACCCGGCTCGATGCCCAACCTAGCCCTACCAGTGCGGCGAGGTGGAATAGCCCGCACTGGGCTAAGCACGCGTACTGGGGACACCGTGCGTTCCACCGCATAACACGGTGTCTGACCAGTACGACGCCCTCTCACTCCACGGTAAGCGCGGGAAGTTGGCGCAGGTCTCCTACCTGACTTCGCCACACTCCACGTGTGCCCTCCCCCAATACATTTTTGGGTCTGACTCTCGGGCTTCCGTGCTAGCCGCGTACCTTCATAACGCCGGTTCCTCTCTCCGGTTGCCTCTGCTCTTCTAGCTGCCTCCAGCTGTTCCCATGGGAGGCGATCCTTTCCAGCCAGGATCTCCTCTCATGTGTAGCAACCCTTGCCGTCCAAAACGTCTTCCCATGTCCATGAGTCCTGGGTTTCTCTCCGCTGCTGCTTCTGCTGTCGCTGCCCTTTTCCACTCTGCTTGGTCCTTTGTTGGTGGGTGTTTCTGTAACGATAGTCTATATCGTCCTCCTCATCGGACGAGGAGAGGCGAGAATGATCGGACCAATATGAAGAGTGGTTCGTGCTCATGATGATTTATTAAAACCGAAACTGAACACTGCAATACAAAACAATAAACGAAGTGCAGAAAACCGAAACAGTACCGTGTGGTGAAAACACTAACACGGTCGACAAACACCCACAAAACACACTGAAACCCCGGCTGCCTAAGTATGATTCTCAGTCAGGGACAACGATTGACAGCTCCCTCTGATTGAGAATCATACCAGGCCGAACACACAAAACCCCAACATAGAAAACAACACATAGACAACCCACCCAACTCACGCCCTGACCATACTAAATAAATACAAAACAAGGGAAAACAGGTCAGGAACGTGACAACTCCTGAACAGCTAACCAAATGGCTACCCCCACCCCCATTTTTATGCTGCTGATACTCACTGTTTATTATCCATGCATAGTCACTTTACCTCTACCTACATGTACATATTATCTCAATTACCTCGACTAACATGTGTCCCCGCACATCTGTACCGGTACCCTCTGCATATTGCCTCGCTACTGTTATTTTATTGTTTTTCTCCTTCTTAATGTGTTTGAGCCAATCAGTTGTGTTGTGACATGGTAGGGGGGTATACAAAAGATAGCCCTATTTTGTAAAAGACCAAGTCCATATTATGGCAAGAACAGGTCAAATAGCAAAGAGAAACAGCAGTCCATTATTACTTTAAGACATGAAGGTCAGTCAATCCGTAAAATTAAGAGCTTTGAAAGTTTCTTCAAGTGCAGTCGCAGAAACCATCAAGAGCTATGATGAAACTGGCTCTCATGAGGATCGCCACAGGAAAGGAAGACCCAGAGTTACCTTGGATGCAGAGGATAAGTTCATTAAGTGTTACCAGCCTCAGAAATTTGGTATTTTTTTGCAAAGCTGTCATCAAGGCAAAGGGGGGCTACCTTGAAGAATCTAAAATATAACATGCATGTTGATTGCATGCATGTTATAGTTTGTTGGTTGTGTTTTTTCATATTTTTGTATGTCTTCACTATTATTCTACAATGTAGAAAATAGTAAAAATAAAGAACCCTTAAATGAGTCGGTGTGTCGACTTTTGACTGGTACTGTATATGTATGTACAGTGCATTCGGAAAGTATTCAGACTTAGTATTCAGACCTTTCCCTTTTTCCACATTTTGTTACATCACAGCCTTATTATAAAATGTATATAAAAAAAATGTCATCAATCTGCACCCATCATGACAAAGTGAAAACATGTTTTTTGACATTTTTGCAAATGTATAACTTTTTGTTGAAAATAGCTGTACAGCGACACTCCCCATCCAGCTTGAGACAATCTGCAGAAAAGAATGGGAGAAACTCCCCAAATACAGGTGTGCCAAGCTTGTAGTGTCATACCCAAGAAGACTCGAGGCTATAATCACTGCCAACGGTTCTTCAAAAAAGTACTAAGGGTCTGAATTCTTATGTATATGTGATATTTCAGTTTATTTGTAATACATTTGCTAAAATGTCTAAAAACCTGTTTTTTTGCTTTATCATTATGGGGTATTGTGTGTAGATTAAGGGGGGGGGGGGGGGACTAAACCATTTTAGAAGGCTGTAACGTAACAAAATGTGGAAAAAGTCGAGGGGTCTGGATATTTTCCGAATGCAGGTCCTGGGCTAGCATGGTTACACGTGGTCTGCGGTTGTCAGTCCGGTTGGATGCACTGCCAAATTCTCTAAAACGACACTGGAGGCAGCTTAAGCTACAGAAATTAACAATAAATTATCTGGCAACATCTCTGGTGGACATTCCTGTAGTCAGCATTCCAATTGTACTCTCCCTCAACTTGATACATCTGTGGCATTGTGTTGTGTGACAAAACCACACATTTTAAAGTGGCCTTTTATTGTACCCAGCACAAGGTGCACCTGTGTAATGATACTGCTGTTTTAAAAATGTGCATGCCACACATATCAGGTGGATGGATTATATTGGCAAATTAGAAATACCGACTAGCAGGGATGTAAACAAATTTGTTCACCAAATTTGAGACTATTAAGCTTTTTGTGTGTCTTATTTCAGCTCATGGGACCAACACTTTACATGTTGCGTCTATATTTTTGTTCGTAATACCAGAATAGTACCAGAAAGAACTAAACACTTCTTGATTTACTTCCATCTATTTTCTGTCTGTGCTAGCAGTGAATGGTACCACAGGATTTAAAGATGGGCTGATTCTGAAACCAAGAAACCTCCTCTTGTAGGCGTAATTTTTTATCATCTGAAGTGCAAAAAAACGACAGAATTTCCTGTATGAGAAAGCCGCCTCTTACGCAGCATCAGTGACATTGCCGTTGGACTAGGGACACAGAGAAGTTGAATGCGCTATTTTGTAAGGGTGTTACAGTTTGGCTACAACACAGACCTTTTACCCTAGCCATATATATAATCATATAACTGCTTTAGCGTTAACCTCCCAGGGAAGAACAAAACTGGCAGATATTCGAAGTTCCTGCTTGACAGCCACAAACGCTTTGCCTTTAAAAGGATTTATTTATCGTACTGGAGAGGAAGGGTCTCGATTCTCACCATGTCCAGAGTCGCGGATCTGTCGAAAATTCGACAAGAGAGAATGAGAGATATTAATTTACGGGTGAGTGGATGTATTTGGAGGCTTACTATTACTGATACCGTGTGCTACTGGCAAACTTCTGACAAAAGTGAAATGCGCAAAAAGTAAATGTTTCAAGGGCATCTGTACATATGATTAAAACTTGAAACTTGTGGATGTCATTTTAGAATTGGAGACATTATCTTATATTGGTTATAGTGATAACGTTTAGATTGCGATCGTCATTGCAGAAGCACGTAGGCTATTTTTTAGGAAGTTTGAGCAATATGGAGATACTTTTCAAAAACAAGCGGCGCGCTAGGCAATGATCCTGCCTTTATGGTGACAATTGGTCTGTGGAAGCCTATACTGTTCATCACCTTTTTCTGTTTGGTCATGATTCGCCAAAATACTCGAGACGAGTGGTCTGAGTTAGAGAAAGTTTTTTTGGAGATGTTTTTTTTTTTGGGGGGGGGGGGGTATTTGTGCAGTTGTTTCCATATTTGCAGTTTTCCATGTAGGCTATATATAGACCTATGAGACACCCCAAAAATAAGTATATACCTTTAGTGTAATATTTCTGATTGGAAGAAGCATGTACCTGTACAGTATTTTGTTTTATTTCAGAATTACATGTAAACGTTATACACCATACATGGGCTACAACAACAAAACAACAGTGCATCATGCTATTACCATGCAAGCCTGCAATATTAAAATATGACATGTTGTGTGTACCATTTTGCCTCCCAATTAGACTGATTGTGTGTGTGCCTGTGCACATGCTTGCATGTGTGCTGGTTTCAGGGAGTGAGGACTGCACGTGCCCTTAGTTTTGTTAATGTAGTGATCGTGTATGTAAGGGAGGAGTACATGCAGCTTGTGTGTGTGTGTTTGACTATAGCATCGGTTGCCATAGAAATGACACTCTGTTGGTGTGATATTATCTGCTTTCTCTGGCACAGTGGATGGCGGATGGCTGAGAAAAACCTTGGCTTGCCAGCGCCATATGAACATCACTTTCCTATGGTGGGGGGCGTGTGTGCATGTGTGCATGTATGCTTATTGCACATGTATTAAACATAGTATGTATGCATGTATGCTTATTGCACATTTATTAAATATAGTATGTATGCATGTATGCTTATTGGATATTTATTAAACATAGTATTGAGGCCAGTGCCAACAAATCTATGTGTCACTCACACACTACAACAAACTGGACAGTTAGAAGTGTTGCATGTCCAGCACATGCAGGAGACTATGCTTCGAGTCATTTTGCTGGTGTCCTCGGTTCATGTTACACATTCACTCCACTACACTAATCAGACCTGAGTTTACATAGTATTTGTTTTCTCTTAAATACTTGTAGTGTTTCACAGAGTCTGCCTGGAGTGCCATATGGGTGGTGTTTGCACTAAATGGGAGTATTTCTTTGATTTCTTTGCACCAGGCAAGGCTAAATAAAGGTTGAGAAATACTGCCCTAGTATATCAAAGTCAATATTTTTACTGAAATGCTTATTACAACCCCTGCTGTTTATGTTTTATAAAGCTTGGGTGCCCTTATTTGCTGTGGTAGTCCCCAGCACTCCTACACACCCTTGTAGTTCGAACCCTGGTTAAAGCTGCAATATGTAACTTTTAGGGCGACCCGACCAAATTCACAGAGATGTATAGATCTGTCATTCTCATTGAAAGCCATTCTAAGAAGCTCTAGATCTCTTCTATGTTTCGTTTTTTGTATCTTTTACTTTCGGTTTTGTACACCAGCTGAAAAAGCAATATTCTTGGTTATGGGAAAGGTATTTGACAGCGGTCACGTAAACTGAAATTAGGCAAACTATTCGGAAATGGAGGAGTGATGTCTGCATTTCACACCTTTTTAAATAGTAACTTTCCAAGTACAATTAGTGACCAGAGTAAAAACCATCATTGTCACTGTGCTTCCTTATGTTATTATTTTGATCGGTATTGCTACCGGTATGTATGGTTGTGTTGAACTTAACCAAACGGAGTAGGAATACTTCCTACAGTACAGGAGTGAGGTGGGAGGGAGCTATTGCAATCTATAGCACACATGGGAAACTGTGTAGGCGTGAATGTGTTCAAACGAGAGGACCGAGGGCGAAGGACAAAGCTTGAGAGTTAGAAATAAAGAGTGAGAGAGGGGGATGGAGAAAGATATTGTGTGAGATACAGAGAGGGAGAGATGGAGGATACGACTTCCATAGAGAGCAATGACTCTGGTGCATTCCAGAGTTGTGTGTCAGATTGGAGAGATTCACACACACACACACACACACACACACACACACACACACACACACACACACACACACACACACACACACACACACACACACACACACACACACACACACACACACACACTCTCTCTCTCTCACACACTCTCACACACTCTCACACACACTCACACACAGGCCAATATTAGACTGATACCCCGTTTTCTTCTTGTCCCTCTGTATGGTATGTCGATCAGGGAGACTAAACTTGAATCTACCTCAGGCTCTGCTTTGCCCAGCATCCCTCCAGAGGACAGAAACCAGGCTACAGGGCCACCTCAATCCACACAGCAGTCCTTAATCTGGAGCGCGCACGCATACACACACATTTGATGTCAATACACATACCAACACACAGAAAGCATGGAAATTCTAGGAAACACACTGTATAAGAGGTATGAAACTTTGTTGTGTGTGTTTGCCGTTGCTTTATCAGTGACTCAGTGAAGTAAACAGGTGGAAGACTATAAAATGAATCCCCCCTATAGACTCTGTCCATATTCCCATGTCTTTCTCAGTGTTATCGTCCTGACACCTTTTAATGACACCTTCTATATCTCTCTCTATCTCACCCCATCTATTCTTTCACTCCCTGATGTATTGCTCACTTTAGCGTCTAAGCCAATTATACAGCACTAGGCTGTGTGTGTATATATATATATATATATATAGAGAGAGAGAGAGAGAGAGAGAGAGAGAGAGAGAGAGAGAGAGAGAGAGAGAGAGAGCTTTGCCTCTGACACATCAGAAATGATTAATTATAAACTTCATTGGTATATTTATTCTCTTTTCCCTGTAAAAATGTTAGTGCTTTGCATTGCTGCATCAAAATAACAGTTTACTTTAAACAGGTACACAAACATTGACCAACAATTAGGGACAGTACAGATGTAGAGGTTTGGAAGACCTGGTCCA